>NC_138301.1:22195000-22687500 GCF_965601325.2 Salmo salar
CGATGTGGTCGCTTCCTGCTTAGTCCCTTCACTGTATTTGACAGGTTTACTGTGGTGGTCATGTCAGGGAGATCCAAGTCAGACAGCCCTGTACTAGGAGGCACAAACAAAAACATGGTGTGAACGCACAAACACATCACCACACCAATAATGCAGAGGGCTGTGTGTCCTGAGTGCACCTGTGAGGATATCGTCCTTGTCTGTCAGCATACCTTGGGCGGTTGCTGTGAAGACTGGAGTTTGTGGAGGGCAGCTCTGGCTCCTTCTTGACTGGCCGGTCCTGAACCAGAAGGGATGTCTCCGGCTCTGACCAATCAGAGGAGACAGAAGAGCAACAAAGACAAAGATCACTTTACAATGGGCCCTAATGTGCCCATGATGAGCATATAATAACACATCCATTTTACCGCTAGTCAATAATAAAAACACTGACCCACACACTGTGACATAACAACACTCACCTGTCTGCAGGATCCCCCTGAGTAGGTATCTAGGTGTGATGTCATCGTCATAGAGAAGTGAGGCTGTGGCTGGTGCAGGCGTGTTTATCTTCCTGACTCCCTCTGATATTGTCCGCCTCTTACTGGGTGGCACTGGCAGGGAAAACCTGGAAGTGCTCTGTAAGAAAAAAATACAAAAATGCCGATGAACTCAACACAAGCCTTGTTTAAAACAGTTTCTCTGCCCAACACAGACAAACGGACAGAAAGACAGATCTCCAAAGTAACGCCGGGCAGACACTACAGGATTCTCTAAACCATGCTGTCTTGACAAGGATGCGATTCCATAGCTGGAATGAGCTGTGGCTCAAAGCAGCCTCAAACATTTTCAGTCAGAAATTCATGTTTGCCCTACATTTATATATATATATATATATATATATATATATACATTTTTCATTGAATAATATTGTGTGTAAAGAGCTGTAACGATTTGACACTTTGGCAAGTACAAACACATACGAGTAGTATTCATCGCTCCTGCTCGAGAGTACACATTCTGGGTGATGCGATACAATGTCATCATCTCACTGGCTCCTTCTGATAAGGCAATTTATATGCTTTAAAGGTAATGATTAAAGAATTCCACCCTGAAACGTAACTATTAGTGATTATTAGCTTATGTGGCATGTATAATTAACGTAAAGTCCAATAAGGTTCGGTAGAAACATGTGAGGGAGAGAAATGTGTGTGTGACTAAGAAGATACTGAGAACAATTAAACTGTGTATGACCTGACCTGGCTAGAACTCTGAGAAACTTACGATAGGACAGGGAGTCCTTTCAAGGTTCCTCTAATCTCGGGTAAATGGAACTGCTAGCTTGGTAGTGATAAACAGTTGATACAACTCACATACTGTTCGTATGTATGTGCGTAGGATATCTACTGTTTGTGTGGAGGTATGTGCGTAAGTAGGGAGTGAGTTATAAAATGGCATGTATTGTGGACTTTAGAGCGCTCTCTGAATAAACTGTACGGACCTTTTGTATAAGCTGAGTCTTTGCCTAATTATTATTAAACCCAGGGTCTTACAAACCTCGGGAATTAGTCAAAGCTTTAATAATTGTTAGTTATTATCATTGGGATTCAAAATTCTCATGACAGCTTCTCAGGAGAGCTCTCATTGGCTATTGCTGATCACCGTTCTCAAATATTGTCATTGCATATGTCACACTACAAGAGCATTGCAAATTTTGTGCAGATAAAAATCAAAATATTGGGATGTCTGGGACAGCTCAAAGACAGGATCGGTAGCCCTCTGATTGCGTCTCTGATCCGCTCACATTAAACAAGCGTAGCTGATGGCCGCGCACCCAGAGTAGGCAAGGACATTGGGATTTTGTCTCCAATCTCAAAAACTTGTCTGGGACAGCTAAAATTAGGGCCAAAATCACATAGTGAAGACCCGGCTTAACCTGACCTCACGAAGCTTCTTTTTGATGTTCTGTTTGAGGGCCTCCTGTGGTGTAAGGGCCCCAACATCACTCCTCCTTAGTCTGATACTACACCTGACTCTGGACCCCGGGGACTGGAACTGAGCCTGGGAGGCACTAGAGAGGACATAACACACATGGCTTATTCCATTAAAATTAAACATTTTATCTTGAGATATTACAGTTGACAAGAGAGAGCCTGTCAACCTAACAGTAGACAACCGCTTGCCAAAGCAAGTTTAGTTGATAGATAGTAGTAGGTACTGTGGGTGACACTTTTCGACAGTGTTGATTTACCTGCGGGTAATTGGGGACCTGGAGGACTCCGTTTGAATTACATTTTGCAGGAGAATTCGAGCAGACACGTCCTCGTCTAAAGAATCCATGGCATAACGTTCAGTCTGTCGAAACAGAAGAAGTCAACGTTTTATCGATATTCTGGAAATAGTTGACATGCTGACAGCTTTAATTAGCTAGCTAACTACTGGTTTAGTACTTGCTAGCTAACGTTAATGCAAATAAACATATAGCTTACTACTTCTGAAAGTAAGTAGGGCGACTAACGCGTTAAAGTTAACTTCGCTAACGGATTAAATAAAATAAATAAATAAAACCTAGCTAAGTTAGCTATCCATGCTAAGCTAAAGTTAGATATCATACGTGTTCACGATACGTTAGATTCGTGTCGCCTTTTTATGTGGAAAATCACCGTTTTGATGTGCTATTTTATGATAGTATCCTAAACTTGCTAGGATACTATCAAATAAATACAATAAAAAGCTTGCTAGCTAGTGTTTACCTTTTAGCGGGTGGCTCCCGCGTTTAAAATTCAAGTGAAAACTCGTGAGACGAGAGTTTAGGGAATGCATTATGGGACTTGTAGTTTATTTAAATTCTTAGTTCTGATTCACGCTTGCTTGGAAAGCAGTAACAATGGATACAATAGTTAAACATCTATCAACATAATAAAAGTCTGAGACATTATACACAAATACGTCTAAAAACATATGAATTGTGCGCAACACTAAACAAAATGTCATATTTTTGGTGCTACCAGCTTAGGACACAAAACAGGAAGTTGTAAGCATTGTGGGACGTGTAGTTCCGCTTCGAGGCCGATCGGCTAGATAACAACGCGAGGAAGAACGAAACAAAAATAATTTAGACAAAACTTCAATAGAATAACAAGTTTATCAGATTTTCGTTGGAATAAACATGCCTGGATTCACCTGCTGTGTCCCTGGCTGCTACAACAACTCTCATCGGGACAGAGAGCTGCGGTTCTACACATTTCCAAAGGATACCACGCAAAGGGAGATTTGGCTCAAGAACATCTCCCGGGCCGGGGTGAGCGGTTGTTTTAGTACCTTCCAACCCACTACGGGACACCGCGTCTGTAGCGTACACTTTCCCGGTGGCAGAAAGACCTATACCGTTCGTGTACCGACGCTCTTCCCGCTGAGAGGAGTGAATGAACGCAAGAACCGAAGGGGCAGGAACAGGAAAGCGTCTGTGGCGGCTGGTGTTCCAGCCCACAGTCCAGGCAACATTGTCATCACCAACGTTGTTTCGACAGCCCCAGATGCCGTTGAGACCGCTCAGAGCGATGCAGTCACCGACACAGCTGCTACTGATGGCCCTATCGTGGTGCAGATCGGCCCGGACGGCGAATACCTCGGACCAGTAAATCCAGCCGCGCAGGGTGACGGGTCCTGTTTTACTGCAGTCGTTTCCAGCTCCACTGACCTGGCCAGGGGCGACGATCCCCCTGCAGACGCCGCTGCCCAGCAGCAGACTGTGCAGTACTACAGCGTTGTCAGCAACCCGCTGGACCACGCGTACTCGCTGACCACCGGGACCACCTCGGCCGAACTGCTTCGGAAGCTGAACGAGCAGCGGGACATCATCGCACTCATGGAAGTGAAGATGAAGGAGATGAAGGCAACCATCCGCCAGCTGCGCGTGACCGAGGCCAAGCTACAGGAGGAAGTGCGCGAGCGGGACCGTTTGCTGTCGGCAGGAGCAGCGTTAAAGAAAATGTGACCATCCTTCCCACCCAAATGATGGATAACTAAAGACCGTCGCGACCTAAGACTCTAACGTGAGATGAAGGGGGTCGGTGGAGAACAGAGCAAAGCCTCTTTTAATACGAAAGCGATGAGAATTTATTTTCAATAGAGGGGTAGCAACTTGTTGGTCTACTAATGCTATTTTTGGCTAGCTAGTTGATAATAATCCCATAGTTGCCTATAAAGCATTGCCCAATTTAGTCCACCAATGTGTTTGCTAAACGCAAGCAGCCTTTTAGGGGAGTGTAAAATCATTGACGAATGCGTTCTTGTGGATCGCCTGGCTGCAACTCTGTAGCCTACTTTCGACATAGAACATTTAAAGGGAGATGGGGGAATTATTAGGCCATTGTTTTGTTGTTAAGCTGTTTGTATGTCAGTGTCTGCAGTTGAATTCTCCTTGCAGTATATTAAACACCAGCTTTTCAGCTCAGCGGCCATCCTCCAAAACAAGGTTGCTTTGTGACTCTAACTGTGGGAAGATGTGTTGTGCATCATGAAAGTATTTGTGCTTATGAGGTGCCTATTTCCACCAGAGACCTGGCTTGATCCATGGCACCATCTGGTTGTAAGACCTTTACACCACCTAAAGGTTCACTGTGACTGGTGTCTCAACCTTCTCCCAAATGGTTTGATACAGTATCTGCAGTTGGCACTCACATATGGATATTATGTTAAACTCTGACTGTTGAACTTTGAACTGACAGCAATGACTGTTCTGAAACTTAAACCATATCCATTTGAAGTAAATTTCATTTTAAAATAATATATCCTGAGTTGTTTCTTTATCTGTTTAAATTGATGCATGAGTGTTATTATGAGTGTTACTAATTTCTTGGAGATAGCTCAGTAGGCTGGATAGTGACCTGGATCATGTCATGCAGTTTATGTCTATCATTTCTATTTCCCTTTTCAATTGAAACAGACATTCTCTTAGAGAAATCCACTAAAGTGAACACCATAGGGCTCTAGAATCATGATTTAATCTTATCTTGATTATTGGCCTGACGTATGGTCAAGTTCTGCAAAAAAAATACCTAGTTAAGCTGCAGCTGGCCCAGAACAGAGCAGCACATCTTGCTCTTCATTATAATCAGAGGGCTAATATTAATACTATGAATGCCAGTCTCTCTTGGCTAAGAGTTGAGGAAAGACTGACTGCTTCACTTCTTGTTTTTATAAGAAATGTGTTGGACATTTGTAATTGTTTACTTAGTCAACTTACACACAGCACTGACACACACACTTACCCCACCAGACATGCCGCTAGGGGTCTTATCACAGTCCCCAGGTCCAGAACAAATTCAAGTAAATGAACAGCATTATACAGGGCCATGAGTGCATGGAACTCCCTTCCATCTTATATAGCACAAGTGAACAGCAAACCTGGTTTCAAAAAACAAATAAAGCAACATCTGATGGCACACTGCCTGTCCCCCATGTGAACTACTTGTGTGTTTGTACTGACATGTATGTGTAACTGATAGATACACACACTCACACACACTACATGTTAATGTTTTTAAATTTACATTTTAAGGTCTTTTGTCTGTAATGTATTTTTCGTTATGCATCGGACCCCAGTAAGACTAGCTGTCACCATTGGCGTCTGCTAATGGGGATCCTAATAAATCAAATTAAATGACTAGCTCACATTAAGGAATATCTGGTATGGGGAGTTCATTTTCAAAATAAAGTTTTAATCCTCTCACCAGACCTGCAGCACTATACAGAGACTGTAGATGGCACTACAATACAGCTTGGACATCAATGTCACTGGACTTTCACCTCCCCATTCTGTCTGTCTAGTGTCCACCCCTGTCGGTCACCTTTTCTCTATCTCCCTTGGTGGATCATGGTCCACTATCTTACCTTCCTTTGTTATATGGGACCTTATGCATTCTCGCCCCTGCCCTGTGTCACTTAGCATCAGAAAACTACATTTATAAGAATCTTTATTGTTACTTTCTATTGTATTATTTTGATGTAGATTCTATCAGTGACTTATCTTGTGACTAATTCAAATCCATTTATCATAGTTAAATAAAGGTTAAATAAAAACAATTTAAAAAAGAGAGATGTGATTCGCATTGCAAAGTAGGGGGCGTGGCGACAGTTTTTCATGCAAATATTCTAAAATCCGCATAAAAACAATACGCGCATTTTCCCACCAAAGATGTTTCCATCAAATTGACTTGTTGCTGATAAAAGGCTGTGCGTGATGACGTACTACACATAAAAATACATTTTGTGGTTAAATTCCCATGTGCCGAATAAAAAATAGAAGTTAAATGGGTTTCCACCGCATTTTCAACTCTACTGATGGTTTTCTCACAAACTATGCTGCGTTACATAGCGAGTGTGCCCGCTCTTGGGACGTGCGCTCTAGCGGTGTTGGCTAGAGCTCATGTATACCCTACATAGTGAGATTATTATTTATTTGTCAAATGGCTGCCAAACATCGACCATCATGTCACCATAACAAGACCCTCGATATTTATTGGAAAGGAGCATCAAGTTCATTACCTTGCACTTTCACCACCCTGTGAAATTCATCATAATTTATTTTATCTGTAGCCTAATAAACTGTATGGTTTCCCAAATCGTAGTGGGAGGACCACACATGTCATAGCGTGACTCCAAGTTTTTCGATATGATGGTTATTGTATCAATATTCGCGCATAAAAGCGTTTCAATCGACATATCTCGCATAATTCATTTTACTGGTACAAAAATATCCCACTATTTCTAGCGTATTGAGTTCCATCAACATCTGGAATGTTTCCCGAAAAATGTTCATCAGGCTGGTCATGAAATGTTTATATCCGACATGTACTTTACCAGTATAAAAAGGTTTAATGGAAACCTCCTTAATTTGTATGGATTTAAAAGCATTGGACAGTCAAAAACACTTTGAGGGATGTCAAATGATACAGTGTAGATTAAGGAAAGGAGACGAGGAGGCCAAGTAAGAGTGTTGATATGCACCCTCAGTCTTCTGACCAGACCACTCAGAGGCTCCACTGCTGGTTTGCAAAGGGTTTGTCTGAGGGCTGACGCCTCACATGAAAGCTCAGAGCTGTTTTGTTGGTAACCTGTATGTGTGTATGTTTGTTAGAGAGTGTGTATAGTGGGTGTGTTGGAATATTCTGTGTACATTGCAATGCTAGTTATTTTGGAGTTTAAAGACCAATGATGTGTGTAAACTGGATGACTGACTATGCAGTTTGTGAATATATGTATATTTGTTCAACTGACATGGGTACAGGAATTATGTGTGTGACAGAGAGAGAGAGAGAGTGAGAGAGAGAGATGAATGGAGAGAGGGAGGTTCCTGATCCTAATCTGGATTTATTCTCTACCCCAGGTCCCAGTAGAGTTATGTAATGACTTAATCTAGGCCTGTCAATCAAATTTACACAACTCTCCCTTCATATTTTTTACAAAACAAACAATTCATGAAATCCTCTATCAAACAATCCCATGCCAAAGCTCTCAGTGGTCATCGTGTGACATGTGTAAGTGACCACACTGCCATGCATCGTTCCAAGTGGATTTGCCTCTATTTTTAAGGATATTACATTAGCTTTTGTGGCACATTTCTTCCTTTGGTTATGTTAAACCTGTTTAGCCTTGTTTGCCCCTGTGGATTTTGTTAGCCCCTGTGTACTCTGGTGCTATATACTATACTGTCCTTGTTTTCATTGTTAGCCATTGTTCTTCTCTATTCTCTGAACAACCATAGAGATAAAGTGCATACCCTTTATCTGACCATAGTGTCCCTACTTCTTAATCTACATAAACCGACCCTCAAATCTATATAAAGATGCCATCCATTGAACTGTGGGAGATTAAACAGCAGTGTGACGATTGTGGATCTCAGCTTCCTGCCATGCTGAGACCCTTATTCTGCAATCAGATATTCAGGGATATTGTGTATAGGACCAGTATGGGGTTGCCTGTCTTTAGAACAAAAAATACATTCCATGTGTCCTAATCTCAATCCCTGCTTCCAGTTGTCATTCTGACGGTAACACACACACACACACACACACACACACACACACACACACACACACACACACACACACACACACACACACACACACACACACACACACACCAGAGGGGCATAGCAGGTATCTCCAGAGGCAGACAGGCAGTCAGATTATTCAGAAGTTAATGGTTGTATTAAACCGCAGATTACTGTTGAGATATCGTTCTTCCCATTTGTGACTGTCTACAGATGTGAAACAGGACTTATCTATTAATGTCACAGGCGTCGAAAGGATTAGACCAAGGCGCAGCGTGTATAGCGCTCATCTTTAGAATTTTAATGAATGCACTTCAAACAACAAAATAACAAACGCGACCAACAGTTCCGTCAGGTACAATAACTAAACGGAAAATAACCACCCACAAAACCCAAAAGAAAACAGGCTGCCTAAGTATGGCTTCCAATCAGAGACAACAAAAGACACCTGCCTCTGATTGGAAACCATACTCGGCCACACATGGAAAATGAAACATAGAAACAGAAAACTAGAACAAATCCCCTAGAAACAAACCAACTCCAAAACACACAAAACAACCCCCCTGCCACGCCCTGACCATTCTACTATGGCAAAATGACCCTTTTCACAGGTCAGGACGTGACAATTAATGCACCCAGCGCCAGCCATCTGGGGGGCATGGAGGGTGGAGCAGGGGGCATACGGTGGAAAGAGGGTTGTTAAAACTGTCTGTAAAATATAATGCAAAGGCTCAACCAGGAAGGGCTGGCATTGGACGTGGGACAGATGGAAACTCCACATATGATCTGTGTGTGGGTAACTAATGTTGCCTGAACCCTGTCCCCCCTCCCTGTCCTCTGGGGGCTGAGTTTCCCAGAGGATCCTGTGATTCCGAGCTTGTCTCTCCCAGGTGGGCTGGATTCTCTAATCCTCAGAAGCGGGCCATCTGCCCGCTTCTTCCCAAACATCGGATTATTTAACCCAGCACAGCCCACCTCACTGCCCTAGAATAACAAGATATAGCCCCACACAGGCAGAAACTGTGAAAATATACAGGACAGATTTACTGAGTAATTCTCAGTAAACCAAGAATAAATTCTGTTCATTGAGAAATAGTAACACCAAACATCTGGAATCTACGGGTCTGTGTTAGAAGTAATTCCCCTCTTTAGTTTTGTAAACTATGAAGCCCATATTTCTCAGGAGCTCCGCTCTCTCTTCTATCTCTCTACCAAACTATTTGTGCTGTGTTTTTTTTACCTCCACTAAATGCCCTCAATACTGAGATCGGAAATGAGAATGCTCTAATCCAGTGTGCTATGATGTGACGTCCCTGGTCCGTTGCCCCCAAGCTTTCCACAGCTTGCCCTCCACCCCTCCCCTACACACACATCCCCTGGAGGCAGCACGTCGGCCCTTTGCTCTGTTAATCCAGTGAACACTCACTACGATCTGCCTGTATGCTCTGCTCTACTCTTGAGCTCTGATGATCCAACAAATGAGTGACAGGACACCTCACTCTGAGAAGACACCAACATTCTGTCCGGGATTATAACACTGCTGTGAACGTCATCAGATCAGAGCCCATTAATTGTGTGCTGGGGCTCCACTGGACTCAGTTGGGCCAGTTGAGTATGAGGTCCCATGCCTGCACCGTGACTTTCCTCCTGCCTGTTGCTCTTTACCTCTGTAAGGATGTCTTTCCCTTATCTATTTATGTATTGTATGTCTGTGTGTCTCTGTCTGTGTGTATTGTAGTGATGTTACTTTAGTGCGGTGATTGCAGTGTGACACTTCAAAGGCAGCCTTTATCTCACTCTGCTCTTACTAGTTTCCTGTATTTTTTCTGTTCAATTGTTTTTGTTTATTAGAATATTTTAAACTGAAGCGATGGAATAAGTAGCAGGGCAGGAGTGATGGTTTGGTATGAAGTGATGGTAAGTTGGTCAGGAGAGCAGTGCAATGGTATGGGTGAAAAAGTATTTATTTCTGAATCCATTCGGAAATGAAGGAGAGAGGTTTCACGAAGTACTTATCCTAATGAAATACATGCTGTTCCAGCTTGTTCCGAACAGCGCAGTATGTGTGTGTTTATGTGTGTGTGTGCCTCCCACTGTCGTCTCTCAGGGAGTTGTGAGACAGCTGGAGAATACTATCCCACTGAGGTTAGTGCTGAGGATAGGGGCGGTACCTCCTGTAGTTTACGGAGTTACTAAAGGCCATAAGAATGTTATGTTGAGAGAGAGACATCATGCATGCGTGTTGCATTCACCCCAACCTTCCCCTGTGGTGATACTCATCTTCATGTTCTTTCTCCACCCTCTCTCAGGGCTGATGTGTGTGTGTGTGTGTGTGTTTGTGTGTTTGTGTGTGATTATGTGGTTGTTTGTTTGTATGTTTGCCAATGTGTGTGTACATGTGGTTTACACACACACACACACACACACACACACACCACACACGTGATGTAACTGTAACATACAGTATAACTGTAATATATAATGCAGGCTGATGAATGACCTTACTCCGATGCTAAAACCCCAGACGTAAATAAACAAATGAAAAGTAATCTATTAACAGCAGTGGACAACGGAGCTTATCTATCTACTGTAATTCACATTGATACTCTTCACTCCCTCCCCTCCCTCAGGTCTGGCCCCTGTGTGTTGGGCTGCTGCGCTCCCTAGCTCCTGTGGCGTCATCTACAAGAGCTTTGCTCAGTGTCTCCTCACTCTGGGGGACAGTCTGGGTGACACACAGAAAGAGCAGAGCATACAGGACATTGACACAGTCTGCAGGTGAGTCTCTCTCTCCCACTCCAACTTGACACCTACTCTGAATCACTCCAGCTCTCTTTTTCTCCTCGCATATTCTCCCATCTTCTCACACAAATAACTGTTGTAAATGTTCATCTGACTAAATCACATTTTCAGACCAAGTCACTCATACAGAATCAGACTGTAGCCCAACATGTGCTCCAACACCTGTAAACACACACGTCTCACTCCCTTACACGTCCCTCATTCACAACCTTCAGACTTCCTTAGAGTTTAGAGTTCCTTGCTCCCTTACAGATCATGGGATGCGTTCCATGTGTGTGCGAATGCGGCACTTGCCAGTTGTCCTGGAGACGCAGCGGCTGTGTGGGAGTCTCTGAGGCAAGAGTCCAGGAAGACACAGTTTTCTGGAAACCTCTATGACATGTGTGCCAGCCGCACCACACTGGCACCCAACACAGTGCCCGTGCCACCCTCCCAGAGGCCACCAACGTCAGACCAGACCAATCAAGAAACTCTAAAAGGGTACACGCATCACCTTGGACCCGCCTACACCACGCTTCTGCTCTCAGCATGCATCTCTCTACTGCTCCTGCTCAGGATGTAGCCCTGGCCTCCCTCAGACTGCTATAGGTTCTCTGTGAGCCTTGTGTTTAAATGGACTGAGCATCAAATGAACCAACACACACCTGTAAAAAACCCTCACTCCAACACACACACAAGCACACAACCCCTCACTCCAAAATGCATACCTCCTCCAACGTGCATCCACACACAACACACACACACACACACACACACACACACACACACACACACACACACACACACACACACACACACACACACACACACACACACACACACACACACACAGAAACGCAAGAAAACACTCCCAAGCGTTATGGACGTAATTATTATGCATATCATGTAAAATAAAGTTTCTATGTCAACATCTCTGTGCAATTGTCTGTATACCACCTATCATTTATAAGACGGAAGTACTGACATTACTGATACAGAGTTGCTCTATAATCTACACGATGTGTGAACTCTGTTTTTATATGTGACATGTGTAGTGGGGCAATATTTGATACATGTATGTATGCATATATTATATATACCTCACATGCAACTTGTAAATAAGACTAAGCAATAAGCCCATTTACTGAATTATCTGACTTCATAAGATAAATAACAATATGCAAAAGACTATAGTTAAACCATGTGCAATCAAGTATTATGCTGACTAATATCAAGGAATTGTCACGAGAAGTGAATATCAAAGCAAGTATTACTTAATAACTTTATGAAATGAATGGATTCACATACAAGACATAAAGCTTAAGTTACAAAGCATTAACAAGCATTATTCTAGGCATGGTCAGAGAGAGAGACAAAGATACCATAGCTTGAGCCATGGCACATTGCTCATGGGAGAGGGAGAAAGTAAGAAAGAAAGACGGAGTATCTCACCACAGCAGTCCAGGAACAAAAAATATAAAGAATTAATCTAAGACCTTTTATAATGTTTGAGTTGTTCGGATTCAGAATCTGAGTTGTTGATCAATAGCATTACTGTAAAACTAACCTCCAATCAGATATCAGACCTAAAGACCTGTAAAGACAACAGAACCTCTGCTACCCAGAGGTGTGACAATGGGGGTTGGTGAATTCTGAATTCCTTAGACAACACAGAGGAATCCTTGCATAAGTCACCTTGGGGGCGGGCCCGCCACTTTCGTGTTTTTATATGAGCTATAAAAGAGTTCACCTGTAAAATGTATTTTACTCAGCCACCAGCTGACTAAATCCCTATATTCCCCAATCATTGATTCGTGCATTGCCTGTGTGGGCACTGGGCATGGAATAGCCACCACACACAGTGTGCCTGTGGACTTATTATGTAATGATTCATCATAATGTAAAAATGATATCAGAAGCTGCACTTCACTTAGATACATGTTTGTTTTCATAGTTTCATGTGAGGTTGCTCAGAGCAGTTGCTTTAAGGGGTGCATGCTTTGTTTCATTCAACTGTGAGATGTGAAATCAGACACACATCTGATTAATCCAGACAGTTAGATTTAATAATAATTCATGCATTCATTTGTAATAAAATATATTAACAAGAATATGTATGGTGTAGCATGTAACGTGCAATGTGTGTGTATCCTGTATGTGTGTGTGTTTGTAATCTTTGCTCTTAAATCCTTTCATAACAGAAGGTCATGAGCAGATCAATTTAATCTGTCTTTGTTCCTGCCCAGCATCCCTCAATGCACCCTGACAGCCCAGGACACACTGCACATCCTAGCCATGTGTCACAGTAGGGGAGGGAGGGGGGAGAGGGAGGAGGAAAGATGAAGAGATGGTGAAAAACGATGTGAACATGGTCATGAACAGAAACAAATATTTAGAGAACAGTAGACAATCCCGACAATGCGTGTGGCTATGACAAGAGAGATGAGGAGACAGGTGGATATATTTTTTTGTTAATCCTCTTATTGGTACCTTTATTTAAAAGACCCAATCTACTAAAATCTATTCTCTAGTCTCCCTGTGACCAGTATTTGACCTGAGCACTGGGCCCTGAAATCTCACCCTCAGTCCCGGGTAGATTAAACGATAAAGAAGAGATTCTATGTGTTTTTACATTAGCAGGTCTGTAATATTACTGCTAAAACACGCAAAGAATTTGACAAAATAACTGCTCTGTTCACATTTCTGCATGATCATCATCATTATTCTATTTTCTAAACTTGTTATGTTTTTTATGTTTTATTTTCTGTAATTATGGGCCAGTCTATTGCACATATGAGGTGCACATCTGGTACTTAAGTGCCACCTAGTGATAGATTTTAAGTATTTGTAACAAGCACTGAGACAAATTCCCCATACTGTATTATAACATTTAATTTTATGAGCCCTGGCTATAATCTGACCGGGATTATCTTGGAATGGACTTGAATGCGGTTCATGAACATTTAATTTAGAACACTGAGCCTAAGAATACCGAATATAAAGTATAACCAGTAACAGAACAGCTACGAATAACTAAAACAAAAACAACATTGTTTAGTGCAGAAAATGTGTTGTGTGTAAACCCGTGGCTGCAAAATAGCTCTATAGCAGCTCTCTGTGCTTACATTGTACCTGTATTCAGCAAAACAAGGCTTTCCCAGATTGAACACCTAAACCTAGTGTTGTTAATGCTATCAAAGCCTTATGCAGGGTTAGTCCAGCTCCTCAATGAGACAACCTGGTTTGCTGGCTTCAGGGCTCTGCCTCTGTCTGGGTTCTCCCTGAGGTTCTGATATCAGCAGCTCTGGGGCATCCCCCGCCTCTGGGTCCAATGCTACTAGGTGATTGGTGGGCGATTTGTTTGACGTGTTGTCACAGACCCTGAACAGTAAAGATGAGCATTGATCTGAGGTGGGTGTGGTCTCTGTGGTCCACACTGTCCCACTCTGATGTATGATTGGATCTACATCGTTGCTGTCTCCTGAAATTACCTCTATCTTTGGCCGGAATACTTGCTGGAAACACAGGTGGTCAATTCAGACACAACACAGCTGACCCAAATTAAATACACTGCTGACTTAAATGCTGTGTTGACCTAATAAAATATTAGTATGTGAGTCATTTAGAGACTAATTGTGTGTATTTGGAATATGCCTGCTGACTATTGTACAATAAATGCTAAAGGTATTCTATTCTTTCTTTTGGATAATCAAAGTTACAGCCGAGTGTGTGGTATGTAATGTACCTGAGAGAAGATGGAGGTGCTGTCTGGATCTTCAACATCCACATCCTCCAGGTCAGGGAGATCCTGTGGAGTCAGGTGACCATTAGTCAGGGGACAAGGCTTTAGTGCTCTAAATGAAGGTTAGAGTCAAGAGCTAAATGATATGAGTCTGGGGAAGTCTGTGCTTTTGGATAAGATGCTGATGGAGAGGGACTAGACAACAACAATAAAACGTTATTACAGTGTAATAATCACTCTATTATAGTGATAGTGACTGGTAATGCTTGGCTGTGGTGGTCAGTCTGACTCACGTCAATACGAAGTGGTGGGCGTGGCTCCAGGTGGATGGTCTCCAAGTCCTCTGTCTCCTCTAGCTCAGTCACCATTGGTCCAGGACCGTGCTCCACAATTCCCCCAGCTGTCTGAGACTCTGGCTGGCCACATACTGACTGCTCTCTCTCTAACTTCTCTCTCTTTGGCTGCCTTCTTTGTAGTTGTTCTCTCTTTGACTGGTTTAACTCTAACAGTTCTTCCTTTAAGCTTTCTTCTGCTGCTTGCTCTCCATTTGGCTGATCTCCCTCTTGGTGCTCTCTCTCTAGCTGATCTCCCTCTTGGTGCTTTCTCTCTAGCTGATCTCCCTCTTGGTGCTCTCTCTCTAGCTGATCTCCCTCTTGGTGCTCTCTCTCTAGCTGATCTCCCTCTTGGTGCTCTCTCTCTAGCTGATCTCCCTCTTGGTGCTCTCTCTCTAGCTGATCTCCCTCTTGGTGCTCTCTCTCTAGCTGATCTCCCTCTTGGTGCTTTCTCTCTAGCTGATCTCCCTCTTGGTGCTTTCTCTCTAGCTGATCTCCCTCTTGGTGCTTTCTCTCTAGCTGATCTCCCTCTTGGTGCTCTCTCTCTAGCTGATCTCCCTCTTGGTGCTCTCTCTCTAGCTGATCTCCCTCTTGGTGCTTTCTCTCTAGCTGATCTCCCTCTTGGTGCTCTCTCTCTAGCTGATCTCCCTCTTGGTGATCTCTCTCTAGCTGATCTCCCTCTTGGTGCTTTCTCTCTAGCTGATCTCCCTCTTGGTGCTTTCTCTCTAGCTGATCTCCCTCTTGGTGCTCTCTCTCTAGCTGATCTCCCTCTTGGTGCTCTCTCTCTAGCTGATCTCCCTCTTGGTGCTTTCTCTCTAGCTGATCTCCCTCTTGGTGCTCTCTCTCTAGCTGATCTCCCTCTTGGTGCTTTCTCTCTAGCTGATCTCTCTCCGGATCCTCTCTTTCTGGTTGTTCTCTGTCTAGCTGCTTCTTCAGTGGCTGTTTATTCCGTAGCTCCTCCTTTTCTGGCTGCTCTCTCTGTGTCGGTAGGAACTCTTCATGGGCCTCCAGACTGTCCTCCACAAACACCTGGATCCTCTCCTCCCAGCCCGGGATCTGATTCTGTCTCTGGTTCTTTTCACTGGGGCTCTCAAGTTCTGGAGTTGTAGTGGTCTCATACTCCCCTAGAGAAGGTCAACACACCCTTATCGAACCTTCTCTACGTAGTGTGTGTGTAGCAGGTTTCAAGTGTGTGTGTGTGTGTGTGTGTGTGTGTGTGTGTGTGTGTGTGTGTGTGTGTGTGTGTGTGTGTGTGTGTGTGTGTGTGTGTGTGTGTGTGCGTGTGTGGATATGAGCGTGTGTGTGCGTACCTCTCTCTTGCAGCTCTCTGACTCGCAGTCTCTCCCTGGCTTGGTCTCTGATGGTTGCCATGGCGTCCAGACTGTCCTGGATCTTCCTTCTCTCTCGTGTTTGCCATGATTCCCTCTCCCTGCGCTCCCCCTCCGGACCCGCTGTCCCCCACGCCTCCGCACACGCCCTTCATACCGCAACCACATGACAATCATACAGCAACCAAAGACCAACATCACAGACCACACAATGACTCAACCATAAGTATGACATGCACAGGCAAACAGAGACAAACTGCTAATGCACCTGTCCTTTGGGAACACAGGTCGGTCATCCAGGTATGTCAGCTGTTTTAGACGTATGATCATAGTCTTCCTGTAGTATGGGATTTTCTTTATCACTTCATTTCCCATCAGGTTCAGCACGCGCTGAGGAGGAGGGAACAACAAGGGTGTAATCACACACACACATACACAGGCTTGGGTATATTATCAGCATGAAGCAAGAGTATTTGCATTTTATAGTCAGTGTGTCATGCGCATGGGCATACTAATGAATAAAAATGATATGATCTCTATTAGCATAAAGTACTGTTTATCTGTGTGAGCCTATTGTGAGCATGTTTCTCACCAGTTCAGGCATTCTCTCCAGCACAGTGAGGATGTCTGGGTCATCCAGCAGGTTGTGGGACATGTCCAGTACACTGAGGGAGAGGCACTGACTCAGATGCTCCACGTCTCCCACTGTCTGCAGCTTATTATGGGCTATCTGCAGGGTGCCCAGATCAGGGAGGCAGGCTGGGAAAATACTCACAAATCAGATAGATGGAGTCACACACACACACTGAGATAGCCAGATAGGTGTGGTATGTAGAGTGAGGACAGACTCACCAATGTTTTCGATGGTGTGTATGTAGTTGTTGCAGACATTGAGGGTGCAGAGCTTGCTGAGTGGTTCTAAGTTCTCCAGATTGTGTATGAGGTTCTGGTGGAGGAAGAGGCAGCGTAGGTCTGTTTGGGCCTGCAGGTTCTGGATGCGCTGCAGCCCGTTGCACTCCAGCCAGAGACACTTCAGCCCTGTGTACTCCTCCAGATTCTCTATAGTGGAGAAGCCTAAGAGGTGGCATACATAAAACAAAACATAAAACAAATAACTACATTAGAATACTACAAGAACACTAACAGCGTAGTTATATTCCACACAAAGCTTATGATTTTAATTTCTGTAAAATATTCATGCAACAATATATCTAAACCGTCCATAAACAACAACAACAATTCTACACATACCTTTGAAGTGCAAATACAGTGTGTCATTCAATCGAGGTGTCATGTAGAGTTTATTTTGCTTGCAGTGGTCCTTCAGAAATGTCTTCGTCATTCTGAGGAACATAAAGCGTCACTAGTTTGAATGCTAGACAGAACGAACAGTAATGCTAGAAGACGACTCACAGCCAATTCCTAGCTTTTAGGATTACCTTGGACCTGAGTCCTTTTCCTCTTGTTGTTGGGCTTGTATGAGTTTGTCGACTTCTGTATGTGAGGACACACAACGGTCTCCTTCGATATCGTTTGGCAGGGGGCTGCAGTTCGCCGTGGTGGCCTCCTCTGAAGTGAGAGAGGAGGATAACTTCAGACATGGCTAGACACATGCGATTATTTAACATGTTGCCACGTGCTGACTATTATGCTAAATTATAGTGAACTGTCTAACCTAGTTTACTGGAAGTTGTTGACATCGCGTTCAGCAATATTTCTGCATCTCCAGCTTGCAGGATCGTGCTGGATTCCTCGCCACTCTCTTCTTCCACCTCACCGGATTCGAGGGGTTTAGGATGCATCGTCGATAGTTAAGTGATTATTACAACTATATACTATTTACTTGTTTAGTTAACAGTTTGTGTTACCGTATTAGCCAATTGTAATAACTTGTCATAAACTCCCTATCAACTATTTTCCGGTAAAGCTTTTCTGTGTTTCCATAGCAACGGTGAACACCAAACGACGACCGCCATCCTCTCATGATTGGTTGTGCAAGCCAGAGTCATATTTAATTTAAACTTTATTTTATCAGGGAGTCATACTGAGACCAAGTTCTATTTTACAGATGAGCCTTGAATTACATAAATTAAAGAAAATACATTATAAAACATAAAGACATTCATTAGTGATAATGTGCGGATTCGATTATGCTAAACCGCGGGGCACCGGGTATGGCACGTTACGTCATCGGGTGAAATCGGGGAGGGAGGAGCGTCCTTCTCAAATCGAACAGTAATCTGCGCCGATCGGTCATTTTGTCAACAAGGCACCATGGTGCATCGTCCAGAAACATACAACATATCTTTTCCATAAAATGAATTGTTCGAATTTTCTAACTATGGTTCATTGTGAAGGCAGATAAACCGTTTTTATCAAAAGCAATCCCTTTAGCATGGGAAAACACAGAATCCTAGTAATTACTACACGTGCTTAATTAAGTCACTTTTGTTTTGAGCCGACTTTGCCTGGCTCACGCCCAGGAGGTGGCCCGGTTCCAAATCGAATACGATCAACTTTCAGTCGACGCAAAACACGCCGACACGAGCGCCCGGGCGCGATTAATCGAACCCCCTCGATGGCTCCGATATAAACTAATGTAGCCGAAACGTCTTTACACTTAAACATTTTCATTGGTTAAAAGGACTGACAGTCAATCTTTTTTTTCCCCGAGCTAAAAATATGAATATTTACACAACATACAGCGATTCCAAAATAAACGTGTATGTAATCAATGTATCCTATTCTGAATAATACATGTATTGTCGACCACAAAAAGGCAGAGACCCTATACATCTAGTTTTATTTCTAGTTATGTAATTCTATGCACTTCTATGAACTAACTCTTACAGTAGGCTTATACAAGGCTACAACGATGATTAGGCTACCCAAAACAAAGCAAGCTAACACCTTAAAGGGACAATCTTAAGTTGCGTAATTCATCTGAATTAATGAAATGTACCCATTGATTCTTGTAGAAGATAACTTATAAATGCTGCATGAGTTTAGTTCAACTGTCATACCTCATCAGAACCAAAAATACAAGCTTGTTTCAATCCAATGTTTGGAAACAAAGTACATGTAAATAAACACTATATAGCCTACAAACATGGTTAGAACTATAATGTTGATATCATGGATGCTCAGTCCTTGATTCCATAGCTGTCTATGAATGTGACATTGGTTACATTTATCCAGCCCTATCCCTCAGCTTTTTACTGAAACAGGGGTGGGATAGCGGGCCGCTTTAAAGGTTCAATATGCAGAAATCTCTCCGCCATTTGCTGGTTGCTAACATTCTAATAGTTTGCTTAATTTCAGTTTAGGTGACAAAACAAGCAATGCACTGTATAGTGTAGAGCATCAGTATACCGTCTAAACTACATTTATTGTAGGCTAAAATACAGTCAGCAGGAAATGTTTTTTTATGCTTGAACACACAACGATTGTGACAGAATCAATTAAACCATTTTTTACAACTGACGTCATAGGCTACATAGTGAGAGGTGCGTGAACCTTTAAATTGAGAGGTCTATTTGAAAAGCGTAGCTTTCTATGACGACACCTAAACCAAGGCTTACTGTTGCAACCCGTTGTCCCACGCTAGTGCAGTGACATAAGCAAGACAGAAGGGGGCAACATGAGCATGCGGGCGCGAAGCTTCACTCAAAGGGAGCTTGATGCAGTGTCCCGTTCCTCTTATTTCAAGCGCATGTTACCGGAGGTAAATCAAATGCATTGCTATGAAACATAAAATATCCGCCTAAGCCTACATAATTGCACCATAGTGTATTATTCTCATCTGGTATAAATTGCCGTAAACATGGGAAAGTCAGTGCCTTAGCCTTACCTCTGTGCCAAAAAGGTCAAAGGCTGTAGGCAAATGAACAGATGCTGGTCTATTGCCCCTCTCTAAAGACATGGCCAAATACAAAACGCAATGTTAAAGGTAGCACATTTCTAACAAAGGTCTATGAGACTGGATGAACTCACTGCTGCCATGTAGCAACTGAGGGGGTAGGCTACATCAAATAAAATAAAATTGTATTTGTCACATGCACCGAAAACAACAGGTTTAGACCTTATGTAGACCTTACCGTGAAATGCTTACTTATACGCCCTTAACCAACAATGCAGTTCAAGAAATAGAGTTAAAAAAATATTTACCAAATTAAGTTGTTAAAAAACGGACACAATAAAATGACTTAACAAAAAGGAGGCTATATACGAGTCAGTGTGTGGGGGTACAGGTTAGTCGAGGTAATTTGTACATGTAGGTAGGGGTAAAGTGACTATGCATAAATAATAAACGGCGAGTGGGGGGGGGGTGTCAATGTAAATAGTCCTGGTTTCCATTTAAATAATTGTTCAGCAGTCTTATAGCGCTCGGGGTAGAACCTGTTAAGGAGCCCTTTGGACCTACACTTGGCGCTCTGGTACCGCTTGCCGTGCAGTAGCAGAGAGAACAGTCTATGACTTGGGTGACTGGAGTCTTTGATAATTTTTTGGACCTTCCTCTGACACCGCCTAGTATATACACTACCGTTCAAAAGTTTAGGGTCACTTAGAAATGTCCATGTTTTTTAAAGAAAAGCACAATTTTTTGTCCATTAAAATAACATCAAATTGATCAGAAATACAGTGTAGACATTGTTAATGTTGTAAATGACTACTGTAGCTGGAAAAGGCTGATTTTAATGGAATATCTACATAGGCTTACAGAGGCCCATTATCAGCAACCATCACTCCTGTGTTCCAATGGCATGTTGTGTTAGCTAATCCAAGGTGATCATTTTTAAAGGCTAATTGGTCATTAGAAAACCCTTTTGCAATCAAGAGGACAAGTACATTAGAGTGTCTAGTTTGAGAAACAGACGCCTCACAAGTCTCTGGTATGCTGGCCTTCTAGGCAGAGTTGCAAAGAAAAAGCCATATCTCAGACTGGCCAATAAAAATTAAAGATTAAGATGGGCAAAAGAACACAGCCACCGGAGTCGCCTCTTCACTGTTGACGTTGAGACTGGTGTTTTGCGGGTACTATTTAATGAAGCTGCCAGTTGAGGACTTGTGAGGAGTCTGTTTCTCAAACTAGACACTCTAATGTACTTGTCCTCTTGCTAAGTTGTGCACCAGGGCCTCCCACTCCTCTTTCTATTCTGGTTAGAGCCAGTTTGCTCTGTTCTGTGAAGGGAGTAGTACACAGTGTTGTACGAGATCTTCAGTTTCTTGGCAATTTCTCACATGGAATAGCCTTCATTTCTCAGAACAAGAATACACTGCCGAGTTTCAGAAGAAAGTTATTTGTTTCTTTGTTTTATTTTGAGCCTGTAATCGAACCCACAAATGCTGATGCTCCAGATACTCAACTAGTCTAGAGAAGGCCAGTTTTATTGCTTCTTTAATTAGCACAACGGTTTCAGCTGTGCTAACATAATTGCAAAAGGGTTTTGTAATGATCAATTTGCCTTTTAAAATTATAAACTTGGATTAGCTAACACAACGTGCCATTGGAACACAGGAGTGATGGTTGCTGATAATGGGCCTCTGTACGCCTATGTAGTTATTCCATAAAAAATCTGCGGTTTCCAGCTACAATAGTAATTTACAACATTAACAATGTCTACACTGTATTTCTGATAAATTTTATGTAATTTTAATGGACAAAAAAATAGCTTTTCTTTAAAAAACAAGGACATTTCTAAGTGACCCCAAACTTTTGAACAGTAGTGTAGGTCCTGGATGGCAGGAAGCTTGGACCCAGTGATGTATTGGGCCGTACACACTAGCCTCTGTAGCGCCTTATGGTCGGATGCCAAGCAGTTGCCAAACCAGGCGGTGATGCAATCGGTCAGGATGCTCTCGATAGTGCAGCGATATAACTTTTTGAGGATCTGGGGACCTTTTCAGTCTCCTGAGGGGGAAAGTTGTTGTCGTGCCCTCTTGATGTGTTTGGACCATGATAGTTTGTTGGTGATGTGGACACCAAGGAACTTGAAACTCTCGACCCGCTCCACTACAGCCCTGTCAATGTTAATGGGGGCCTGTTCGGCCTTCCTTTTCCTGTAGTCCACGATCATCTCCTTTGTCTTGCTCACATTGAGGGAGGTTGTTGTGGTGGCACCACACAGCCAAGTCTCTGACCTCCTTCCTGTAGGCTGTCTCATTGTTGTCGGTGATCAGGCCTACCACTGTTGTGTTGTCAGCAAACTTAATGATGGTGTTGGAGTCGTGCTTGGCCACGCAGTCGTGGGTGAACAGGGAGTACAAGAGGGGACTAAGCACCCACCCCTGAGGGGCCCCGGTGTTCAGGACTAGCGTGGCAGATGTGTTGTTGCCTACCCTTACCACCTGGTGGCGGCCCGTTCGGAAGTCCTGGATCCAGTTGCAGTGGGAGGTGTTTAGCCTAAGGGTCCTTAGCTTAGTGATGAGTTTTTGTGGGCACTATGGTGTTGAACACTGAGCTGGTGGGAAAGGGAAGTGTCCAGGTGGGAAAGGGCAGTGTAGAGTGCAATTGAGATTGCCTCATCTGTGGATCTGTTGGGGAGGTAGGCGAATTGGAGTGGGTCTAGGGTTTCTGGGATGTTGGTGTTGACGTGAGCCATGACCAGCCTTTCTGTCACGGTTGTTGTCGGTGAATGAGGACCAAAACGCAGCAGGTACGTGAATGCTCATCTTGCTTTTTAATTATCTTTCAAAACGAACATACAAAATAACAAAAACACGAACGATCAACAAAAACAGTCTGGTAAGGCACAAGGCGAAACACAGAACAATCACCCACAAATCACACATACAAACACACCCTAATATATGGAACTCTCAATCAAAGGCAGATAGACAACACCTGCCTTCAACTGAGAGTCCCAACCCCAATCAACCAAACATAGAAACACACAACCTAGACTAACCATAGAATACTAAACATAAACCAAAACCCGAAATTACTAAATCAAACACCCTTTACACAAAACACACCACCCCGAACCACATAAAACAAATACCCCCTGCCACGCCCTGACCAAACTACAAAACAATTAACCTTATATACTGGCCAGGACGTGACAGTACCCCCCCCTTAAAGGTGCTACCCCAGAAGCACCTTAACAAAAAATAATCCCAAGCAACACCAACAAAAAGTCCCCTTTTCTAAAGGGAGGGAAGGGAGGGTGGCTGCCGTCAACAACGGCACTGTGCTACACCCCCCCTCCCCAACCCACCTATTTCTGGAGGTGGCTCTGGCTCCGGCCGTTCCAGGCTGTCGGGCCACTCTGGCATCGCCGGGGAGCAGTCGGGCCAGTCTGGCAATTCGGGACAGTCTGGGCAGTCTGGCAATTCGGGACAGTCTGGGCAGTCTGGCAATTCGGGACAGTCTGGGCAGTCTGGCAATTCGGGACAGTCTGGGCAGTCTGGCAATTCGGGACAGTCTGGGCAGTCTGGCCACTCCGGCAGTTCAGGGCAGTCTGGCCACTCCGGCAGTTCAGGGCAGTCTGGCCACTCCGGCAGTTCAGGGCAGTCTGGCCACTCCGGCAGTTCAGGGCAGTCTGGCCACTCCGGCAGTTCAGGGCAGTCTGGCCACTCCGGCAGTTCAGGGCAGTCTGGCCACTCCGGCAGTTCAGGGCAGTCTGGCCACTCCGGCAGTTCAGGGCAGTCTGGCCACTCCGGCAGTTCAGGGCAGTCTGGCCACTCCGGCAGTTCAGGGCAGTCTGGCCACTCCGGCAGTTCAGCGCAGTCTGGCCACTCCGGCAGTTCAGCGCAGTCTGGCCACTCCGGCAGTTCAGCGCAGTCTGGCCACTCCGGCAGTTCAGCGCAGTCTGGCCACTCCGGCAGTTCAGCGCAGTCTGGCCACTCCGGCAGTTCAGCGCAGTCTGGCCACTCCGGCAGTTCAGCGCAGTCTGGCCACTCCGGCAGTTCAGCGCAGTCTGGCCACTCCGGCAGTTCAGCGCAGTCTGGCCACTCCGGCAGTTCAGCGCAGTCTGGCCACTCCGGCAGTTCAGCGCAGTCTGACCACTCCGGCAGTTCAGCGCAGTCTGACCTCTCTGGCGACTGTTGACTGGCGGGCAGCTCTGACGACTGTTGACTGGCGGGCAGCTCTGACGATGACTGTTGACTGGCGGGCAGCTCTGACGATGACTGTTGACTGGCGGGCAGCTCTGACGATGACTGTTGACTGGCGGGCAGCTCTGACGATGACTGTTGACTGGCGGGCAGCTCTGACGATGACTGTTGACTGGCGGGCAGCTCTGACGATGACTGTTGACTGGCGGGCAGCTCTGACGATGACTGTTGACTGGCGGGCAGCTCTGACGATGACTGTTGACTGGCGGGCAGCTCTGACGATGACTGTTGACTGGCGGGCAGCTCTGACGATGACTGTTGACTGGCGGGCAGCTCTGACGATGACTGTTGACTGGCGGGCAGCTCTGACGATGACTGTTGACTGGCGGGCAGCTCTGATGATGACTGTTGACTGGCGGGCAGCTCTGATGAAGACTGTTGACTGGCGAGGCTGGGTTGACGCACTTGTAGCCTGGTGCGTGGTGCTGGTACTGGGTTTACCAGATTATGTACACGCACCTCCAGGCTAGTGCGGGGAGCGGGAACAGGACGAGTCGGACTGGGTTGACGCACTTCCGGGTCCGCACGAGAGACAGGAGCTGGAAACCCAGGGCTATGGAGGCGCACAGCCGGTCTAGATCTTACCTCCTGCACAACCCGCCTTGGCTGGATGGAACTAGTAGCCCTGTACGAGCGGGGTGCTCGTACAGGGCAGACTGGGCTGTGCAGGGGCCTGATGGTAGCCGTGCGTAGAGCGGGAGTTGGGTAGCCTGGTCCTCGGAGGCGTACCGGCGACCAGATGCGCTGCGCAGGCATCCTCCTACCAGGCTGGATGCCCGCTCTAGCACGGCACCTGCGAGGGGCTGGAATAACGCGCACCGGACTGTGCGTGCGTATGGGTGAGATAGTGCGCTCCTCAGCGAAACATAGCGCTCTCAACCCCATACGCTCCTCCATATAACCACGAGTAGCTGGCTTCCGGCTCTTCTTACGCCTAGCCAAACTACCCGTGTGCCCCCCCCCAAAATTTTCTTGGGGGTGCCTCTCGTGCTTCTCCTTCTGCGCGTACTTGGCCTCGTACCACCGCCTCTCTGCCTTGGCTGCCTCAATTTCCCACTGCGGACGTCGATAATCCCCAGCCTGATGCCAGGGTCCGGCCCCGTCCAGAACTTCCTCCCAAGTCCACTTCTCCCGCCAGTCCAACTCGAACTCCGTCTGCTCCTTCCTCTGCTGCTTGGTCCTTTGGTGGTGGGTGATTCTGTCACGGTTGTTGTCGGTGAATGAGGACCAAAACGCAGCAGGTACGTGAATGCTCATCTTGCTTTTTAATTATCTTTCAAAACGAACATACAAAATAACAAAAACACGAACGATCAACAAAAACAGTCTGGTAAGGCACAAGGCGAAACACAGAACAATCACCCACAAATCACACATACAAACACACCCTAATATATGGAACTCTCAATCAAAGGCAGATAGACAACACCTGCCTTCAACTGAGAGTCCCAACCCCAATCAACCAAACATAGAAACACACAACCTAGACTAACCATAGAATACTAAACATAAACCAAAACCCGAAATTACTAAATCAAACACCCTTTACACAAAACACACCACCCCGAACCACATAAAACAAATACCCCCTGCCACGCCCTGACCAAACTACAAAACAATTAACCTTATATACTGGCCAGGACGTGACACTTTCAAAGCACTTCATGGCTACTGACGTAAGTGCTATGTGGCGGTAGTCATTTAGGCAGATTACATCCGGGGCAGGGCTTGTTGTAAACCAGTACTCCTGAAGTTAAGCTATATGGCACTACCTCCTCTAAAATATGCTTCCAGGGACACTACTACCTCCAATGATGACATTAGCCAACTGTTAATCACAGTTTTTTTGTATACACAGCGTGAGGAGCAAGGAAGGGTTTATGATGCAGTGTTCCATCTCAGGGAGGGGTATGAACCCAAAGTGTCACGTGATGACAAGGCTGTGAACCTTACACTGAACATTAATAAGGAGGTAAGTATTAACAAAGCTTCTTCTCTGGGCCATAATCTTTCTGAAGATGTCCCTTCATTTTTGCCAGTCCACGTAGAACTCTTACTGCCCATTATTGATGTCAATGATTGATTAAGCATTTTGTCCTGTTGCACCAGGAAAGGGGTAGACGGGTGCCTGTCCTCTCATCATCTATGTACGGCTGGCATGTAGACAAGCCCCTGGAGGCTCCCTACAAGATGAATGCACGCGTGCAGATGGTGAACAAGGGGTTCTTCCGATCCCGAGGGACCTGTATCCCACTGGAGACAGAAATGGGAGAATTGAATGAAAAATGCAAACCTTAATAAAAGATGCAAAATGAAACTTTATGCACTGTAGGATATATATGCCAAACGCATACACACACTCGTATACATTTGCACCCGGAAAGACAGGATCTGGACAGAGATCAGCTAGAGAGCTAGCCAGTGGCGGTTCTAGACCATTTCAACTGGGGGGGCCAGTTGTACTGTTAGAGGGGCCAGTTACATTAGACGTTATTGTTGTCATATCGTTTTCTTCACTGCATTGCAGGCATTAGCAGGCAAAAGACCATGTTCATAATCATCATCGTTGCCACTGTCTAATAACGGATGTAAAAAAAGAACGATAGCAAAAATTAGTTAGCTAAAAATGATTTCATACTCCACATTTAGGGGGTCCAAAATTGTTGTCACAGGGCACTCCCCCCACAGCACCTGCATCTTGTTCTCTCAGATACATTGCATACCACACACAATGAAAGAGGAAGAACCTGAGAGAATGTATTCTCTATTGTCTGACAGCCCTCTGCTGCATGCTATTTGTCAGGTGCACCTGAGAGATGACCCTCTGACCCCTGACCTGCTCCTGATCCTAAAGTTCACATTACAAACAAGGAGGGTTTTCCATCTGTCAAAATGACAACTTGTACTTGTAAATCACAAACGTTTACCTGCTGATCATACAATTCATTTAATTTTGCAAGGATGGTCACGGGAGACTAGATCCTCATAAATAAGCCACATTAAACCATGCCGTTGTCAGGTTCGCTGTCAGCATGCGTCACGTTATCCTATTTGCTCAAGTGATACTGTTTGCTTTTGGCACGAGTCATTCTCGTGCCGAATTCCTTTGAGCATATTTTACTCTCAGTGGGCCTCTGTGTCGTCTGAGTTAACTCGTTTTCTAGACGAATGTCGCTCTATCAATTTTACGCACAAGCTGGGGCAAGTTGTACTGTTCGAGGGGCCAGTTACATTAGACGTTATTGTTGTCATATCGTTTTCTTCACTGCATTGCAGGCATTAGTAGGCATAAGACCATGTTCATAATCATTCCACAATTTATTTGCATTTTCTGTTTAATAACGGATGTAAAAAAAGAACGATAGCAAAAATTAGTTATGTAAAAATTATTTCATACTCCACATTTAGGGGGGCCACAAGGGGGTCCAAAATTGTTGTCACAGCCCCCCCCCCCCCCCCCCCCCCTAGAACCGCTAGTGCCACTAGTTGGTCAGAAGGTTCAAATCAACGTATCATATCGTGGTGTAGATGTACTGTAGATCGAATTGCACTCAATACATGTTCTTCCTTACTATGGGTCATATTAGCTGGCTATCCCGGGGTAAACACACTTTTAAAACCCAGTACGTACATTTGACGAAGGGAAAGGACATCATAAGATATTCTAGTTTCAGTTACAGCACAATTAAAATGATCATTACTCCCTACTCGGAAATTACGATATGAAACGATGATTTGAACCTTCTGACCAACTAGTGCGTCAGACGGCGCCTCACTGTCTGATTCATATCGCGTGATTTCTGATGATTGTTCTCTATTATATCGATTGATTGGTTCTGTATGGGGTGAAACTGGGCACATTATCCCATTGGACAAACACTGGTTGAATCAACGTTGGTTACACGTCATTTCAATGAAATTACGTTTAACAAACGTGGAAAATACATTAAATGTAAGTATGTACCCAGTGGGATTACAGGTGACCCAGTCACACACACACACACAGTAACGGTCGCAGCCTGGTGTCATATTTGTCACCTCAGAGTGAAATGTGTTGGCTGTTTTATTTGAGTCCACCTCGGATTCTCTTGTGTAATCATGGCGATGCGCGTGGATGCCTCATGGACAGAAAGAGCGGCCACCTAGGGCAGGCCTATATATACAGTATTTAATAGCACAAATGTATGAAAGCCTACTTTTTCTTTCTGAAGTCATAACGCTAAGGACTCTATGGGACTGGAAACTTCAGCTGCACTTAAATTAGTCTCCTCACACTCGATAGCTATTTGAGGCTCAGGGCGCACTTGAAGGCAGAAGCGCTTTCAAGCGCAACGGTAACATCTGGCATCCCGACTCCAGGAAACTACTGCAAAGACGGACAAGGACGGTGACCTGTGTGGCCAGACATGGAAGAACTTGCTCGTGAGAGTATCAGCCTGTTGGCGAGATCTGCGTCGCACGCGGATCCCCCACGGCTTGGTTCGTTCGGTGCCATCTTCATCATGCTCAAATCTGCCCTAGGCGCGGGACTGCTTAACTTCCCGTGGGCTTTCGAGAAGGCGGGAGGAGTCAATAAAGCCATCAGCGTTGAAATGGTAAGCGCAATCAAAAATCAAGAACCAAAATATTGTTCTAAAAGAAAGAGTAAAGTAATAAAACAGAAAAACATTTTTTTTTGTCCACACAATCAAGAAATATGCTGTAACTTGGTGTCAATTCAATCAAACATGCACTATGGGAAATCTGTGGAAGTCATAGCACCCTTGCACCTTGTTGCACCCTTCATTAAAGTCAAAATTAGTTTACTTCATCCTGTTAATACTTAAATGTTCTCATATTAGTTTGTGTGTGTGTCACGGTGGTGGACATCTGGCATATTGTGCAAATGCCAGATGGTCTGGTCCATTTCTAGCCCAGTGGGCCTGTTTTGCTTGTTTTTTTTGTTGCACAAAATGATCATTAACTGGCTAATAATGGGTGCCTCGAGAAAAAAATAGGCCGGTGTGTTAGAAATGCCAGGACTGATTTCTGGTCCCAGTCTGCCCCTGTGGATGTGTGATGGCCTGTGTGAGGCCACATACACCCATGGCCTAGGCCTGCTTTGTTGAATTTCCTCTCCTTGGTGTGAATGAGATGCATCTTTTCACAGGCTAACTCTAATGAAGGGTTCATGGGTCAGGAGCCAGGCAGGCGCCCATGCATGTATACTGTAATATCAGCAGTACCCACCACGAAGGCCTGCCTGTGTGTGTATTTGTGCTTCTTTCTGTATGTGTCTGATGGGTGAATGATTTACTCCATCAGGGCTACGACACACAATTAGTCTAGTGGTTTCCATCTCACTGTATCATTGATGGGGAACATGGTTTGCATTTAAATTGCCAAGTGTGAGCGCCCTGTCAAACTTCTAGCACTTATCCAAACAGTTTTAGGGAGGAAATTCAGGGAGGAAGGGAGAATAGCACTGGAACCGTTTACGTGCTCAGACATAATGATATCTGTACTGCAAAACACTCTCCTTCAACCCCAACCCCCACCCCCAGGTGTCACTGGTGTTCCTGATCAGCGGATTGATCATCCTGGGCTATGCTTCGTCCATCAGCAGAAAGAATACCTATCAGGACGTGGTGCGAGAGGTGTGTGGGGGGGCCATCGGCCAGCTGTGTGAGGTCTGCTTCTGCTTCAACCTCTTCATGATCTCTGTGGCCTTCCTGGTGGTGGTGCAGGACCAGCTAGACAAACGTGAGTGATAACCTCCAGACCAGCATTGGCACAGCATCACGTCGTTCACACAATGGCTCCGTAGCCACAGTTAGAAATGGATGCGGTTAGCTGATATACCGATAGAACCACCAACGTCCTGAAAATGTTTTAATGTGCATCTATGAGTGTTTTCTGTATGTGTTCCAGTGTGTGTGTCTCTGTATGAGACGGTGACGGGGTCCTTTGAGGGCGAGATACCGTACCACTGGTACACGGACCAACGGTTCCACCTCTTCATCATGTGCCTCATCTTCATCCTCCCTCTCTCCATCCCCAAAGAGATTGGCATCCAGAAATACACCAGGTGTGTCGGTTGGAGCGGGGGTGCTTGCCTGTGTAATATGTTGTGCATGTCTGTGTGTGTTTGAATTGGGACACTTCATGGTTATTCAGACCCCCTATTTCCCCTCTCTTTCTTTGACTCTTTGACTCTCTCTGTATCACTCAGTGTGCTGGGCACTCTGGCTGCTACATATCTCTGTGTGGCTGTCATTGTCAAATACTACATGATGGACGAACATTCAGCCGTCATTACCCCAGAGCACAGTGAAGGGTCAGTGAGTGTATGAGTTGGTTTGTGTGAGTGTGTGTATGTATGTGCATGTGTGTTTGTGTGCATGTGTTTCTTCGGCAGGTATGAGTATACTTGTGCATATGATGTGTGTGATAATCTGTTATTCCCTGTCTTCTATGTTTTCTAGAAAAGATTCATGGGCATCAATGTTCAGCGTCGTCCCCACCATCTGTTTTGGCTTCCAGGTACAGAACGATCTTTTAACTGTTTGAAGTTTGGAGACAGTATCTGTACTATAGGGTTATGCATTTTGCTTGTGTGTGTGTTACACTGCTACAACACCTATACTCTGTTTGTGTATTATTAGTATGTATATGAATGTGTGTTTGTGTGTTGCAGTGCCATGAGGCCTGTATAGCCATCTACAGCAGCATGGAGAACAAGAAGCTCTCCCATTGGGTGATCATCTCTGTGATCTCTATGTTCTTCTGCCTGCTCATCTACACCCTTACAGGTGAGCTGGCCTGTCAATCATGGCATGGTCCCTCCTTCTTTGAAGTAAATCACTGATAAAAGTGGTTGGATTTGTGAAAGCAGTTGGATGGTTTTAGCGTTGAGCAGTGAATACCTCAAGGAAAGAAGGATGGATTTAAGGATGCAAGGAAGTATTCAAACAGGACTTGATGTCCAGCTGTTTAGTGCATTGTGGGAGCTATTGTGGGAGCTGTCAGGCTGTCAGTCATATCCCTTTCTCTGTTCTTAGGTATCTTTGGCTTCCTGACGTTTGGGCGCACAGTGGCGGCTGATATTCTGATGTCATATCCTGGAAATGATGTGGTCATGATCATTGCCAGACTGCTATTTGGAATATCAATCATCACCATCTATCCAATTATACTTCTGTTGGGAAGGTAGGGCCCCACTTGGACAGCACAAGCGGTTGTTTCTGTGTGTTACCATGTAACTGAGTCTGTGTATATACATTTATGTTCATTGCATAGGTCTGTCATTCTGGACCTGATGTTGCGAATTCATCGCCGTCGGCGCGGTGGGGTCACACATTCGTTTGAGAACCAATGCAGAGTGATTCTGACTGTCATCTGGATCACAATCACCCTCCTCATCGCCATGTTCGTCCCTGACATGAGTGAGGTCATCAGCGTTATCGGAGGAATCAGTGCCTTCTTCATCTTTATCTTTCCTGGTATGAAACAAAGTGTGTGTGTGTGTGTGTGTGTATGTAGGCATGTGTCTGAGGTTGTTTGTGACTCACAAGCGTTCCTGTGTTGAGCTGATCCTGTGTTTGTGTAAAACTTGTGTCAACTAACATTGAGATGTGTGTTGCAGGGCTTTGCCTGGTTTTCACTATGCAGTCAGAGCCTGTGTCGCCCAGAGTCAGGTGAGTGGAGTAGTTTGAAGTTATGAGATCACCTGGTGGTTTTGAATTGAATCACAAACTGCCCACAAAACATGAGTTAAATTGCATACTATTGCATTACTATTGTAAACATTCATGAATGTACCTGATTCCACCCATTTCTTCCTCTTTTGTCCCTCTGTTTCTCTCTCTCCCTGTCTGCAGGGTAGTGTGCACTGTGTGGGGTGTGATTACTGTAATTGTTGGAGCCTTCATTTTGGGACAGAGCACTACCATTGCCATTATGGAGATCTTCCACAAATTGTGATAACCATCACCATCAGAACCACCAAATCACCAACACTGTCATCTGTCATTATCAATAAAACAACATCATTATGATTGTACCCGGGTTCTGTTTGAGGTTCATCCTGTTTTTAAAGTTGACGTTTATGGGAGTCAGAAGTCTAGAATAAGATATTGATGTAGTGCTGCTATATCAACACTGCATGGGGAAATTGATCAATGTATTTATGTATGCATAGACATGTATGAGCATTCATAAATTATTCTTCCTTTGTGGCCATCACAACTAATCACAACAGATATGCATCTACAGTCCAGTCAGCATGCAGTGTGTTATGTTGCAGAGCTGTGGCAGGGGGCAGTCTTTCATAGGGATGAAGGCAGGAAGACTGAATGAGTTCTTCCACAATGAGACATTGTAAATATAGACTGCACCTCGAAATGACAGAACATATGGAAACACTTCCATTTTCTCTCCCTCTATAGCGTTTTTTTTGTTGTTGCTCTGCATCTCTTCTTCTGTCCCACTCTCCCTACCCACTGACCTCCCTCTATCCCAGCTGTGAGTACTGGTATATCAGTGATGGTGCGGTGTAGAGCTCGACAGCGGAGATGCTGAATATGACTGTTTTAGTGTTAACCAACATCAGACTCAGGAGTTATAGCAATCAATCAATCAATTAATCAATCAAATGTATTTATAAAACCCTTCTTACATCAGCTGATGTCACAAAGTGCTGTACAGAAATCCAGCCTAAAACCCCAAACAGCAACTCCCTAGAAAGGCCAGAACGTAGAAAGAAACCTAGAGAGGAACCAGGCTATGAGGGGTGGCCAGTCCTCTTCTGGCTGTGCCGGGTGGAGATTATAACAGAACATGGTCAAGATATTCAAATGTTCATAGATGACCAGCAGGGTCAAATAATAATAATCACAGTGGTTGTAGAGGGTGCAACAGGTCAGCACCTCAGGAGTAAATGTCAGTTGGCTTTTCATAGCCGATCATTCAGAGTATCTCTACCGCTCCTGCTGTCTCTAGAGGGTTGAAAACAGCAGGTCTGGGACAAGGTAGCACGTCCAGTGAACAGGTCAGGCTTCCATAGCCGCAGGCAGAACAGTTGAAACTGGAGCAGCAGCACGACCAGGTGGACTGGGGACAGCAAGGAGTCATCAGGCCAGGTAGTCCTGAGGCATGGTCCTAGGGCTCAGGTCCTCAGAGAGAGAGAGAGAGAGAGAAAAAAGAGAGAGAATTAGAGAGAGCATACTTAAATTCACTCAGGACACCGGATTAGACAGGAGAAATACTCCAGATATAACGGACTGAACCCTAGCAGAGTGTGAAGCGTGTGTGTGTGAGTAGGTGTTAGTCGGTGTGTGAATGAGTTATGTGACAGAGTGGGGAAATAAGGGATGTACTGTATCTATGCATAGAGAGACATAGGCCGAAACCACAGATCAGGCTGCTGACAACACACGCACACGCATGCAGCCCTTATACACATTCACAACAGTGTAACATCATTATATCTGCCTCCTAATTTGCCCTTGGCAAATTAAATTCCTTAAATTCAATAAAGTGGCACTATTTGAAGACAATTGAATAATTACTGGAAACTATTATGTAAATTAAACAGGAAGACAATGGAACTGACCGTCAAACATTTAATCAATGTGACAGCGGCAGCACAAGATCACGCACACGTACACACACACACACACACACACACACACACACACACACACACACACACACACACACACACACACACACAGAGAGAGAGAGAGAGAGCTCTGATAGCTCGCAAGCTGACGGTAGAATATATTAATGATTACTATTGCTCAAATGGAAGAAGAGGAGATTGGGGTTTGTGCGTTTTCTCCCCCAGATCTTTATTGGCAGGGAGTGACTGAGAGGGAAACACTGCTCAGATGATCAATCAGAAACACTTTTAATCCTCTTAGTCACACATAATTTGCTTTGTTATCTTGCTGTCAGACTGTGTGAGAATACTTGAAACGTGTGTGTCTATGTGAGTGCGCATGTGAGTGTGGGTGTGTGTGTGTATTGAAGTTTGTGTGATTTGAAGATTGTACGGGTGTTTCAAATATACAATAATTCTGTCCCTAGTAGCTGACAGATTGCCCTGTGATCCAAGCACAAGCAGGCTATCATAACCTACACTGCATTGCTCTATACTGCCTGAGGTATCTTAAACACACATCAGAGCTTGAATAAAGTACATTTTCAAAACATGACTGTACCGCAGATTAAGAGATTGATTATGTAATTGAAGGCACCATCAAGGAGCAACTCTCTGCTCCTATTTCTAGGTGTTTTTCTTTTTGAAGGCTGTATGTTAATAGGTTAATTTAGAGAAAAAAATGCTAACGCTGTAATCTGTGGCAGATATTGCAATTATCGTCTCACTGCTGCTCTGTCCATCATTGGTAATGAGAGGAATTGCTGTCCCTGCGGGAAGCTCATCAGTGTTTCTCTAAGAGTTATGGAATAACTGGAAGCTGGGATAAGAGGAGGTAAACACAAATTACATAATATACAGTATGTGCATGAAATACAGTGAGTATACCAAACATTAGGAACACCTTCCTAATATTGAGTTCCAACCCCCTCAGGACAGCCACAATTCATCGGGGGATGGACTCTACAAGGTGTAAAAGCATGTCGGGATGTCCTTTGGGTGGTGGACCATTCTTGATACACACGGGAAATTGTTGAGCGTGAAAAACCCAGCAGCGTTGCAATTCTTGACACAAAAGCCTGGCATCTACTACCATACCCTGTTCAAAGGCACTTACATATTTTTACCCTCTGAATGGCACACATACACAACCCATGTCCCAATTGTCTCAAGGCTTAAAAATCCTTCCGCCCTGTTCCCAGCATTCAGCAGCAGTGTCTCTGTTCTCGTGTGTTACAGTTCCAACACACTGCCCCCTCTAACACACACATACACACACAATGATAGTGACATCATGAAGATACATAGATATCACTGACATAGACAACTGCAAACAAACACATTGTCATAGAGGAAGAGTGAAACATCTCTCTAGAGAGGGAAACACAATAAAGCAAGAAAAATAGAAAGTGGCAGACAAATACAGTTTAAGTCATAGGTTTACATACACCTTAGTCAAATACATTTAAACTCAGTGTTTCCACAATTCCTGACAATTAATCCTAGTAAAAATTCCCTGTCTTAGGTCAGTTAGGATCACCACTTTATTTTAAGAATGAGAAATGTCAGAATAATAGTAGAGAATAATTTCTTTCAGCTTTAATTTCTTTCATCACATTCCCAGTGGGTCAGGAGTTTACATACACTCAATTAGTATTTGGTAGCATTGCCTTTAAATTGTTTAACTTGGGTCAAACGTTTCAGGTAGCCTTCCACAAGCTTCCCACAATAAATTGGGTGAATTTTGGCCCATTCCTCCTGACAGAGCTGGCGTAACCGAGTCAGGTTTGTCGGCCTCCTTGATTGTATACGCTTTTTCAGTTCTGCCCACACATTTTCTATGGGATTGAGGTCAGGGCTTTGTGATGACCACTCCAATACCTTGACTTTGTTGTCCTTAAGCCATTTTGCCACAACTTTGGAAGTGTGCTTGGGGTCATTGTCCATTTGGAAGACCCATTTGCGACCAAGCTTTAACTTCCTGACTGATGTCTTGAGATGTTGCTTCAATAAATCCAGATAATTTTCTTCCTCATGATGCTATCTATTTTGTTAAGTGCACCAGTCCCTCCTGCAGCAAAGCACCCCACAACATGATGCTGCCACAACCTTGCTTCACGGTTGGGATGGTGTTCTTCGGGTTGCAAGCCTCCCCTTTTTTCCTCCAAACATAACGATGGTCATGACGGCCAAACAGTTCTATTTTTGTTTCATCAGACCAGAGGACATTTCTCCAAAAAGTACGATCTTTGTCCCCATGTGCAGTTGCAAACCGTAGTCTGGCTTTTTTATGGCGGTTTTGGAGCAGTGGCTTCTTCCTTGCTGAGCGGTCTTTCAGGTTATGTCGATATAGGACTCGTTTAACTGTGGATATAGATACTTTTGTACCTGTGTCCTCCAGCATCTTCATAAGGTCCTTTGCTGTTGTTCTGAGATTGATTTGCACTTTTCGCACCAACGTACGTTCATTTCTAGGAGACAGAACGCATCTCCTTCCTGAGCGGTATGACGGTGTCACGTCCTGGCCAGTATATAAGGTTAATTGTTTTGTAGTTTGGTCAGGGCGTGGCAGGGGGTATTTGTTTTCTGTGGTTCGGGGTGGTGTGTTTTGTGTAAAGGGTGTTTGATTTAGTAATTCCGGGTTTTGGTTTATGTTTAGTAATTCTATGGTTAGTCTAGGTTGTGTGTTTCTATGTTTGGTTGATTGGGGTTGGGACTCTCAGTTGAAGGCAGGTGTTGTCTATCTGCCTTTGATTGAGAGTTCCATATATTAGGGTGTGTTTGTATGTGTGATTTGTGGGTGATTGTTCTGTGTTTCGCCTTGTGCCTTACCAGACTGTTTTTGTTGATCGTTCGTGTTTTTGTTATTTTGTATGTTCGTTTTGAAAGATAATTAAAAATCAAGATGAGCATTCACGTACCTGCTGCGTTTTGGTCCTCATTCACCGACAACAACCGTGACAGAATCACCCACCACCAAAGGACCAAGCAGCAGAGGAAGGAGCAGACGGAGTTCGAGTTGGACTGGCGGGAGAAGTGGACTTGGGAGGAAGTTCTGGACGGGGCCGGACCCTGGCATCAGGCTGGGGATTATCGACGCCCGCAGGGGGAAATTGAGGCAGCCAAGGCAGAGAGGCGGTGGTACGAGGCCAAGTACGCGCTGAAGGAGAAGCACGAGAGGCACCCCCCAAGAAAATTTTGGGGGGGGGGCACACGGGTAGTTTGGCTAGGCGTAAGAAGAGCCGGAAGCCAGCTACTCGTGGTTATATGGAGGAGCGTATGGGGTGGAGAGCGCTATGTTTCGCTGAGGAGCGCACTATCTCACCCATACGCACGCACAGTCCGGTGCGCGTTATTCCAGCCCCTCGCAGGTGCCGTGCTAGAGCGGGCATCCAGCCTGGTAGGAGGATGCCTGCGCAGCGCATCTGGTCGCCGGTACGCCTCCGAGGACCAGGCTACCCAACTCCCGCTCTACGCACGGCTACCATCAGGCCCCTGCACAGCCCAGTCTGCCCTGTACGAGCACCCCGCTCGTGCAGGGCTACTAGTTCCATCCAGCCAAGGCGGGTTGTGCAGGAGGTAAGATCTAGACCGGCTGTGCGCCTCCATAGCCCTGGGTTTCCAGCTCCTGTCTCTCGTGCGGACCCGGAAGTGCGTCAACCCAGTCCGACTCGTCCTGTTCCCGCTCCCCGCACTAGCCTGGAGGTGCGTGTACATAATCTGGTAATCCCAGTACCAGCACCACGCACCAGGCTACAAGTGCGTCAACCCAGCCTCGCCAGTCAACAGTCTTCATCAGAGCTGCCCGCCAGTCAACAGTCATCGTCAGAGCTGCCCGCCAGTCAACAGTCATCGTCAGAGCTGCCCGCCAGTCAACAGTCATCGTCAGAGCTGCCCGCCAGTCAACAGTCATCGTCAGAGCTGCCCGCCAGTCAACAGTCATCGTCAGAGCTGCCCGCCAGTCAACAGTCATCGTCAGAGCTGCCCGCCAGTCAACAGTCATCGTCAGAGCTGCCCGCCAGTCAACAGTCATCGTCAGAGCTGCCCGCCAGTCAACAGTCATCGTCAGAGCTGCCCGCCAGTCAACAGTCATCGTCAGAGCTGCCCGCCAGTCAACAGTCATCGTCAGAGCTGCCCGCCAGTCAACAGTCATCGTCAGAGCTGCCCGCCAGTCAACAGTCATCGTCAGAGCTGCCCGCCAGTCAACAGTCATCGTCAGAGCTGCCCGCCAGTCAACAGTCATCGTCAGAGCTGCCCGCCAGTCAACAGTCATCGTCAGAGCTGCCCGCCAGTCAACAGTCATCGTCAGAGCTGCCCGCCAGTCAACAGTCATCGTCAGAGCTGCCCGCCAGTCTACAGTCATCGTCAGAGCTGCCCGCCAGTCTACAGTCATCGTCAGAGCTGCCCGCCAGTCAACAGTCGTCAGAGCTGCCCGCCAGTCAACAGTCGCCAGAGAGGTCAGACTGCGCTGAACTGCCGGAGTGGCCAGACTGCGCTGAACTGCCGGAGTGGCCAGACTGCGCTGAACTGCCGGAGTGGCCAGACTGCGCTGAACTGCCGGAGTGGCCAGACTGCGCTGAACTGCCGGAGTGGCCAGACTGCGCTGAACTGCCGGAGTGGCCAGACTGCCCAGACTGTCCCGAATTGCCAGACTGCCCAGACTGTCCCGAATTGCCAGACTGCCCCGACTGCCCCCCGGCGAAGCCAGAGTGGCCGGACAGCCTGGAACGGCCGGAGCCAGAGCCACCTCCAGAAATAGGTGGGTTGGGGAGGGGGGGTGTAGCACAGTGCCGTCGTTGACGGCAGCCACCCTCCCTTCCCTCCCTTTAGAAAAGGGGACTTTTTGTTGGTGTTGCTTGGGGTTATTTTTTGTTAAGGTGCTTCTGGGGTAGCACCTTTAAGGGGGGGGGTACTGTCACGTCCTGGCCAGTATATAAGGTTAATTGTTTTGTAGTTTGGTCAGGGCGTGGCAGGGGGTATTTGTTTTCTGTGGTTCGGGGTGGTGTGTTTTGTGTAAAGGGTGTTTGATTTAGTAATTCCGGGTTTTGGTTTATGTTTAGTAATTCTATGGTTAGTCTAGGTTGTGTGTTTCTATGTTTGGTTGATTGGGGTTGGGACTCTCAGTTGAAGGCAGGTGTTGTCTATCTGCCTTTGATTGAGAGTTCCATATATTAGGGTGTGTTTGTATGTGTGATTTGTGGGTGATTGTTCTGTGTTTCGCCTTGTGCCTTACCAGACTGTTTTTGTTGATCGTTCGTGTTTTTGTTATTTTGTATGTTCGTTTTGAAAGATAATTAAAAATCAAGATGAGCATTCACGTACCTGCTGCGTTTTGGTCCTCATTCACCGACAACAACCGTGACAGACGGCTGCGTGGCCCCATGGTATTTATACTTGCGTACTATTGTTTGTACAGATGAACGTGGTTACCTTCAGGCGTTTGGAAATTGCTCCCAAGGATGAACCAGACTTGTGGAGGTCTACAATTTTCCAAGCTGTTTAAAAGGCACAGTCTACTTGGTGTATGTAAACTTCTGACCCACTGGAATTGTGATACAGTGAATTATAAGTGAAATAATCTGTCTGTAAGCAATTGCTGGAAAAATTACTTGTGTCATGCACAAAGTAGATATCCTAACCGACTTGCCAAAATTATAGTTTGTTAACAAATTTGTGGAGTGGTTGAAAAACGAGTTTTAATGACTCCAACCTAAGTGTATGTAAACTTCCGACTTCAACTGTAACTTGTAAGCAGGTCTACTTTGGCAATAAAATAATTTTGCACAAATACTTTTCTAAAATCGTCTGAATAGGAGAATGGTATCCTCAAGTGTGGAGAAAAGGCTGAGACTACCTCAAGCTAAAGCATGTCACAAACAATATAATTTTAGTTAGTGAATAACATTTTTTAAATGTACAATAATTCCAACTCTTTTGACCCCATTCTGGCATTACTGGCATGTGTCTCTAAAGGTAGTAATTTCTAAGATGTCTAACAGTTACAGCAGTAGTAATTTGGGAACATACTGAGACAGAGCACAGATGTACGCGCCTCAGGGCAGTATGGGTAGAATGCAAATTAAGGCCATTACATCACCCGCAGCTCCACTCTACAGGCTGAGACATTGTGGGATGGGGGTGAAGTTGTGGATTGCTGGTTCCCCAATGGTTCGGTGCAGCCAGAGAAGGACTTAGGTCAGACTTCACTTAATTTGTTCTGGATCAGTTCTATTTAGTGTGGGATTTCCCTAATGGCCCCATTGCCAGTTCTTGACTCGGGCCCCAGCTCACAAGAACTGTACTGGCACCTCAAATGTTCTACAGCTTGAGTTCCAACACCTTAAATATTGGCTTAAAGTTCCAGCACCTAAATACAAACAGTACTGGGACCCAAAAATAGTACCGACACCTATTTCAGACCAAGTCAAGCACTGCCCATTGTCAACCAGGCAGCCTAAGGTCGTCGTCATCCAATCTTTTCAAAATGTTATGTTGCAAACATGGATTAAAACTATAGGTTTTGTGTGGGTGTTTGTCTGGATGAGGTTGGTTGGTTATAAAATGCACAAAATACAGATGGATCTGGTGGAAAAGCAAGAGTGATAAAATGTAAACTTAGATATAGCTTAATAATGGGGGGATGACTAGGACTGGGAAAGAAGAGCCCTAAAATGGGAAGTGGTCGTTTAGGAGGAAGACAGTGGAAGTGGATGCCGGGGTTGAATCGAGCAGTGCGTTGAGCAAAGTTGGTGAAGATGAATGGACAACAGTAGTGTCATAGAATGAAACAAAAAGGAAATGATCTAAAGTTGGAATGGAGGATAGATATTTGTGTATGTGAAGGATGCATGCATCCTGGGGACGCAGCGTAACCTAGTGGTTAGAGTGTTGGATTAGTAACCGAAAGGTTGCAAGTTCGAATCCCTGAGCTGACAAGGTACAAATCTGTCGTTCTGCCCCTGAACAAGGCAGTTAACCCACTGTTCCTAGGCTGTCATTGAAAATAATAATTTGTTCTTAACTGACTTGCCTAGTTAAATAAAGGTAAAATTTAAAAAAATACATGGGAGACCTGTTTGAGGTGTTGAAGATGGTGAAGCATACTCTGGGAAAAGTGGAATCTATCAAAGTGACCAGAAGTGCTATTATTCTGATTAAGTGGGTTTCTGTAGAACAGAGGAAGGTTGCAGTATCCCTCAAAAGAATCCATACAACAGAAGTATCATGCTTTGAACTTCAGAGCAGAGTGCCTGTGAAAGGAGTCATCTCAGGGGTGACGATGGATGTTAACATTAAATACCTGAAGAGAATTCCAGGTTGTCGTAAATGTTTGCTGCCATTCAAAATATACCGTGTGTTATAAAGGTGGATTTTGTGGCATTCATCCCCACAGTTATAAACTTTAGGTAGGTGGCGGTGTACTCACCTTAAGTCAGATGCGAGCCACCAACCCAATCCCAAAGAAGAAGAATCTTAACTCAATTAAAGGTAACCTGTAGTGGACTTGTGATATTTGTTTGTGTTACTTATGACCAGAGGGAGAAGGCGCTTTGTGTCATGCAACGTGGGTTAAGATCTGTTTCTTGTTTGCTCTTAGTTCTCTGTGGTAGCGTTAAGTGTGGAGGTGTAGTAATTGAAGTTGAACATTCCTGGTGTTTGTGATGCCTGCCGTTTGGTGCGATGCAGACCCAGTGGGGAGCATGGTGAAACAAAAGAGTCATTGTCAGTCTCTATCAGACAAAGTCATGTTAGGATATATCAGTTATCTGGTTAGGGCTTTTGTGCAGAATCCACTGCTCTGTTTCAGGTGCAACGTTTATGTTCATGTTGCAGCAGTGTGTAAGAGGGAGATTCCAAGATGTGGGAAGTGTGCTGGAGGGCATGTGCCAGAGGATTGTGAAGTTAAGGTGGATAAAGTTGTTTGTCAATTGTAGGGGTGCTCATGTTTCTGGGGATCTGAAATCTATGTGGCTCTAGAGGCAGGTTGAGGTGGACCCTGGCAGAGTAGTGCAGAGGGTGTCATATGCTGAGGAGGATGGGTCAAGGGTGAGGATCCCAGTGAGTGTTAGATTTGTGCCAGTACAGAGGGATAGGCCAATCAGTGAGTTATGCTTCAGTAAGGTTGGCTTCTTAACGTTCATAGTAATGGATATCAACTGTATTGCAGAAATGGGAAGTAAATCACAGAAAATATATGCTGTAGTGGCAACTGCAGAGAAGTATTTAGTTATACAAGATTTAACTTCAGAAGAGTTACAGGGTGTGTTGAGCAGTGATGTCCCATCTTCTCAGGCTGTTGACCTAGGGTAGGATCAGAGAGGGTTAAAGTCGTGGAATAAGGTGATGGGTTTTAATCAGTATAGGGTTAGTTGATAGGGTAATATTTGTTTAGTTTTTATTCCCATTTAGTATTTTAAGTGTAATGGATCTATAGTTCAGTTGGGGGCGGTAATGCAACATATTGGATGCCAACCGCCATTAAATCTCACCGAAGAAGTCTATTTTTTCTGGGGGCGCACGTCTGCTGAGAAGCTAGCTGTGCTGAGCCAAAGAGGGTGTTAGCTGACCTAGCATTAGCTAGGTAGGAACCTTTTTAAGTTAGCATTATGACCGGCGGGAAACTTAACTTTTGTAACTTAACGACCGTAAGCGTTGTGAACGTGTGCCTATTATGGAAGTGTTTGTACAGTAAACAAGCAAGGTATAGTAGCTAGTTCATGTTATTCATTAGGATATGTTCCTTAACACTAGAGAAACTAGCTTTGTTGGCTAACGAAATGAGTTTAGGCCTAAAAGTCGACCCCGTAGTTTCTTGCTTAACACAGACGAAGCCGCTGCACTTGCAAGGAGAGGGGGACAAATGCTGTTAGCAACTCACAGAATCATGTCCTGGCCCGTGTGATGTGTGGCCATTTAAACATCTAGTTAAGTTATGTATCCCATAAATATGTATTATAGACGGAAATAAATGATTTCGCTTACTTGTTTCGCCTTTAGGCACGTTGTATGAAATGCCTAACGTTTAGCTAGCTTTATTTAGTAGGAGGTTGTCCTGCCTGCTTGCTGTGGGTGCGTTCCTACATTAGCTCTATCTACTCCGATTTCAGAGCACTCTCGTCTGAGTATGCAAGAGCGCAGAATACCGTTATGAAGTTACGAACGCTCAACACCCGTTGAATATGGCCGGAATCAGTAAACGGCAAAAAAACGTGATTAACTTGTTTCCAGCACCCCATTTAGTCACCAAAGCTCTGAATAACATGAAAACAGCCTAACCTGCTCTGCTAGGGTGAGTAATGGTCAGAGTGAGGTGTTCTCTCATTTGTGTCTGGAAGTAGCTAGCCAACGTTAGCCAGTTCGTTTGGGTGATTGACTGCGGTTGTGAGGTCAGAACGCTCGGATCAACCCTACTCTTCTTTGGCCGGAGCGTCCAGTGTGCGCTTGCGCTCTGAACGCTACAAGAGTGAAACGCTCTGAATTTACAAACGCCCAGGGCACACTCTGTCACTCCAGATTGAATTTACAAACACACCCTGTTGCTTGCGATGCAAAAAATGATTAATGTACACTGCCAAATGTCAATTTAACATAAGGCAAAGCCTACTATTCCATCATAGTTAAATCATGTTAGCAACAATGTAGCTGGACATTAAGAATGATTGCAGGCTTGGTTATGTGTTTAGAAAGGTTTATTCAGTTAGGCCTATTTTATTAGTGTGTTCAGACTCCGAGCCCATACCGTGGTAGAAATCGTTATGGTACCAGCCATTAGTCTAGTGTACATATAAATCAGTAATCAACCACTGCCCATGCATATATAGAGTGACAGCAGTAGCTACGCAGAGCTGGGACCAGGCAATAATGCATATAAACTAAAAAGTCAACAAATATGAGTGTAAATAAAATAGTTTCTTGATATAATCTACATTATGCAGGGCATGCATGCATTGTATAGCGTTGTGGATGTCATCAAATCACATCGGTTGTGTTTTTTTTGCTGCTGCAGGGCGTCTGATGGAGAGGATGAGTTGGGGCCGGGGAGCGAGGAGGAAAGCTGGCAGGCAGCAGCCCACTGACGTGGAAGCCTTTGACCCGGAAGTAGTTGCAGAGGTCAGAGAACTCTTCAATAAAGTCAGGACATACGTCAAACCGGCCAATGGGGAGTGGTGTATCCCTGACCCCAGTGACGCACTGAGACACCCGGCCCAGGACCACGTCCTCCTGCAGACCCTGAAGACGTCACTAAATGAGGTGAAGAACCAACTTAGCGATAAGGATCTGGAAGTCTGGCACCAGCATACCAATTCCACCAACCGTGCCGGGAAGGTCATTGCTACTGTGCGAGCTGCCGCCAATGCCGAAATCTGCACTCAGGCCTGGTGCAAGTTCTATGAGATCCTGGGCACCTTCAACCTTCTGCCAGAGGAGGCGTTGCAGAGCGGGGAGCTGAACACTGTTCACCTGTGTGAGGCTCCAGGGGCCTTCATCGCCGCTCTGAACCACTATCTCAAAACCAGCAAGCACACGCACTACTGTGACTGGAGTTGGGCAGCCAACACACTCAACCCCTATCACGAGGCCAACGGAGGGGGCACCACCATCACGGACGACCGCCTCATCGCCAACACTCTGCCCTGGTGGTTCTTTGGCTCGGACAACACAGGAGACATCATGAGCCAGAAGCACCTGTTGGAGCTGCAGACCTTTGTGGGTAACATGCGTCGTATTGACGTGGTGACGGCGGACGGGAGCTTTGACTGCCAGGGGAACCCCGATGAGCAGGAGGCCCTGGTGTCATCGCTGCACTACTGCGAGGCTGCGGCCGCACTCTTCCTTCTGGGCCCAGGCGGCTCGTTTGTACTGAAGATGTTCACTCTGTACGAGCACTCCTCCGTCTGCCTGCTCTACCTGTTAAACTGCTGCTTCCGCTCCGTCAGCGTCTTCAAACCGGCAACCAGCAAAGCAGGGAACTCTGAGGTGTACGTCGTCTGTCTTCACTACGATGGTAGGGAGGCTGTGAGGCCCCTGCTGTCCAAGCTGATCCGTCACTTCGGGCCGGACCTGGCTACACGTGAAGCCCTATTCCCCAGCAAGCTCCTCCCACAGTCGTTCATGGCGCAACATGAGCAGGCGTGCTCCTACTTCCATGCCCTACAGACAGGGACGATTAGGGAAAACCTGAGATTGTTTGAGGGCCTGAATGAGAAGCAGAGGCAACGACTGGAAAACATCAGGGACTGCACTGCTCAGGAGTACCTGCAGCGCTTCCAGGTAAGAGTGGCAAATGTGCAAAGTTAAAGTAGATGGCGAAGCCTATAGCTCGATAAAAGTTTGCTGATGCCCTTTGACCATTAGTTAGACATTATAAAGTGCTAGGATAATAATTATCTACAATTTAAGAATAATTCTTAATGAGTATAATATGAGATATTCAGTGACCGATGGCCACCTCCTGAATTTATTTTTGGTGGATCTGTCATTTAGTATCAGTGACTTGTTTAATACAAAGTTCTGCATAAAAATTTTCAAGCCACATGCTTGAGCTGTTCTTCCTATTCCTGTGTGTAGGTGAGTTTTCTGCCGCGGGCCCGCTGGTTGTCTCGTAACACAGTGGCCCTATCGTGTTGCAGCGTAACGAGTCGGAGGCCCCTGAGCCAGAAGAATCAGATGGGCTCCTTTAACCAGCGGATTGAGCTGCAGGCCCTGGGCTGGAAGGAGCGTGTTGGTAAGGGCCGCTACGCTGCCTGTGTGGAAGGGCACGGCCCCGAGGGCACAGGGACAGGCTGTGTGCTGGCAGGGCCACTGGCAGAATGCCATATGGACACCTGGTTTGTGATGGTGGGGGCGGTCCTCACTGTAGTCAGGAATTCACCATTCTGTGATGGGGGTCTGTTGAACCACCTCAATGAAGCCTTGGAGCAGGCTACCCTAGGCTCAGGCATGGGCAGGTCAGCTGCCTGGACTCTGGTCCCTCCCTGTAGCTCTTGCCCAATGGTTGGTACCACCTCCATCCTCTCAGAGGTGGCAGCCCAATGTGACATCACTCCCTGCAATGGCAAGGGAAACAGAAACTGCCTAGTCTTTGGCAGAGCATCGTGTTGGGGGGATTGTGAGGAGCAGGCTGGGGGGTTGGTGCTGGAGTTCTGTTCGGAGCCCTCGTTACCACCTATGGCCCACACCACTCTGCATGACGGGGAGCCGCAGTATCAGAGAGACCTGCTGGACTGCGTCCTGATCTCCCTGCGCCGCATGGGACCCGGCGACGCCCTCCTCCTGCCCATCCTCTCCGCCTTTACCCGTGTAACCGCGGCAACCGTCCTTTGCCTCCACCTGTCCTTCCGCTCTGTCACCTTCAGGTGTCCTTCTCCTCCAGGTGCTGCGGGGGCGGTGCTGGTATGTGTGGGGTTCTGTCCAGAGGCTGCTGCTCGACTCCTTCCCTACCTTGGTGACCTGCAGGAGCGTATGGGCTGCCTGGCCAGGAGGGAGGAGGACACTGACAGTCTGCCTCCTGGAGGCCAGAGACAGGTACTGCAGTTTGTTCCCATGGAGGAGCTGCTCAAAGGAGAGCTGACAGAGTTCCTGTGGACCATGAACTCAGCCATCGCCCGTCAACTGCTGCACCTGCTCATGCAGGCTTAGCTGGGGTCAACAGAGGGGCTCTGAGTGTCTCAGGTGGATTGTACCATAGCCTGGCCCAAAAACAAGCACTGACTAGCTAATTTCTCTAGCCCCTACCCCATCAGTGTTGACAAATGTGAAGGAATTGGATGGGTGGAAGCAATATGGTGGAAGCTCCCCCTTAACTTAATCCCATCTGGTCCCTTCAGATCTGTATCACAGAAGTGGGATGGGGTTGTTTTTGGACCTTGCAACTTTCAATATTTAATAAGGGCACAGTTGGTCCTTGTTTTCATGAAAATTAGAGGCAAGCAATTCGGTGAAGTAAATCTATTTGATATCATATGATTGGTGCTGTGATGATCAGACATTGAAGACCTAACTGACTTATTTTTTTTTATGATTGTAAATATCAACAGTTAATCTGTTTTGAATTAGGACAACATTTGGTCACATTTCCCTGGGTCTCTGATCTAATGTATTTTTAGGACAGCACAATAACTCATGTACTGCTAATTCAAGTTATTTGAAGTAAAAAATACTTCATATTAGTTTCACTATTAAAATAAAAATATTATCATGCATTTTGTTAGGAGTTAAAAAGCCTTTTTTGTGTCATTTTCCTGACACTGTCTAACCAGAAGTGACTAAATACAGTAGATTGTGTGACTGTTTTTTTTACCTGGTGACTGCTGTGAAGGCTAGCAGTGCATGCACTGTTTCACTCTGCAGGGGTTTGAAGAAAATGTAGTCTTGCCTCTACGGCATCTATACTTAAACCCCATTTACACCTGGTGTTAAAATGCAAATGAATACCTGATTATGTAGGATCTGATAATGTCCACAGCACAGCTGGCCTTGAAATGCGTCTCATGTCAGTCTTGTCTGCATTTTTACGTTTTCTTTGGAATGATGCATCCACTAGAACAGGTAGCCTATGTGGTCAGATACTTTATTGAAGAAAATGGTTGGACCGAAATGTGTTTTGGGAACGTGCTGTGCAAGCCAATGTGTCCACAATGTGTTTTATATATACTTTTGTATAGGTTTTGTTTGCCTTTGAAAAAACTATTTTTTTATATTTATGTGCTGTTGAATATTTGAAGTCATTTTTTTTGGGGTGCAGGTTGTATTCCTTTAATAAAAAAAATATTGACTTCACTGAATTCTTACCTTGTTTTGCCTTACTTTAGTGAACAGAAACAGAGGAGAGTTTATTTATTTTCAGGATATTCACAAGAGTCTGGAACACAGCCATTTGTGAAAACCAAGAAAAGTCTTCATTAGCAGAAACTGTCAGGACAATCCTGGTGTCTACTTCAGCAAGAGCCTCCACTTCAGGAAGAGGGTTTAAGGTTTACCAAAGCGAGTGAGAACCCCCAAGGGTGCTCTGTAATAAACACAAGCTGCTGAAATCAGGGTAAATAAAGATCCTGGGAGAGGATTCTTCTTTCTCTTTGTTGTGCTCTAAATTTGTTTTTATAAAACCATCCAAAAGCACAAAGGAAACTTCAGAGCTACAGCCCTGAGCCTTCTTTATGCAGTACAATGTACTGTCAGTACATGTTATAGGTAGATGAGGTATAAGATTAAGTGATGATCAAATCTTTGTATCACAGTAGGCCATTTGGAGAAAGGGAGTGTTTGAGAAGCTGTATCAGTGTATCATCTGAAGACCAGCCATTCCCTAATTTTCTGATTAATACTTTTCCTGTGTGTGTTAATTAGGCAGCAGTCAGGAGGGAAACAACTGAAGGACAGGGTAATAGAGAAGATGACAGTGAGGCTTAAAATGCCTCAACAGCCAAGGGGTTCCTGTCAGCTCAAAAGGAATAGATTCAGATTGCATTTTTAGACATCTCATTGTTTCGCTGCTGACCTCTTCTTCTAATCCCTGTGGCTGCTGTTGAACACAGTTTGTCATTTTCACATTCTTCCTCTATCTCTCTCACACTCTGTTCCTCTTTCTCAGCCCCCTCCTCCCCCACTACTCCACTACCAATTCATCTCTGTTGATTTCCATAGCTGTGGAGTGGAGGGCTTCAATGAGTGTAGTGCGATCTAATGAATTGTTTTAATGGAACCATTGAATGATTCCGAGTAGAATCCCTGCTTTTGCTTCGATTAACCAAATCCACTCACCATTTGTGAGTGAGGGTAGAGATGGGGTTTGGAGGGGGGGAGAGTAGCCGAGTCGGAAGCTTTATGTAATATCTGAACAACTAGCATCTCCCCTGGCAAAATACACACGCCAGAGACTACTAATGAAGGACTGAGCAGATGTCTGGATGAACAGAAAAGGAGAAAAGGAGAAGGTAACAAGCCACCCCTCTGCAGGTTCATTCAGATCAGAATGTGTGTGCGGGTGAGAGAGTGTTGAGGCAACAGCAGAACAGAGAATAGTGTTTGTCTTTTTCTATGTCTTGTTTATCAGAATCTTGCTGTGTGGATGAGGCTAAATGGTGAACCCTATGATGGATGGCTAGTGTTCTACAGGGTCACACACACACATTCTCACACTTTAAGCACTGACCTGGTGTAAGCTCATTACCCACACATTGCCTTTGCTGAATAAATCACAGTTTGAATCACACAAACGTGTACATACATGCTAACAATACCTTGGAGAGTTTCAAAGGCATCAACTGAACATGGAAAAGCAATGTCCATTTGATTACATTATGTCTGTGTGACAGTGTGAGATTACTGATTAACTTCTGTCTGTGTAATATACTATAGATGAATTTACGTCACAGAGAGTGAAATAGAGAGTGTGTGTGGATAAGCGAGATAGATGACAATGAGTTATGATAGGCTTAAGTTGGTGAGAGTGGTAGAAATTCAGGTGATTGGGTGACATTTACTGTAAATGTAATCCCTTTTCAGTGCTCCCAATTTGTTCCTCTGTCACTGCTCTGTCCAATCCCAATCTGTACAAACACACACACACACACACACACACACACACACACACACACACACACACACATGCTCGTTCATGATACAACTGCTACTACCAGACTCTTAATTACTATTGTTAATAATGCACAATTTAAAAACTTGCCCCCCAATCCCCCCTTCCCTGATACGTACATGTGTACATATTGGACTATAAATTGTGCCTTACTGTATTATACTTCTGCTAAAAAGGTTATTCTATTCTCCTCAGTCATTTACTTTATGTTCGTATTCTTATCTTTGTTGCATTGTCGAGAAGGAACCTGCAAGGAAGCATTTTGTTGAACGGTGTATACAATGTGCATCCTGTACATACGACTAATATAACGCTAAACTTGAAACACACACACACACACGTACACACACACACACACTGGATGTTCTCTATGAACCCTGCCTCTTACACACTGAATGGATGAACCCCTTCCCCTGCCCCCTCTTCAGTGGATGGATGGTCTACACTGGTGGCATGATTCCAGCTACATCAAAATCTGTGGAAAGCTTCTCCTTCCATATGTCCCTCCATCCATCCAGGAGTGAATCCAAATATAGTTTAGCGATGTAATCACTTAACACCAGAGAGAAAGGCCAAAGGTGAAGTGAATGGACTGGAAAGGCCGTCCTCTTATAATAATTAATAATTATGGGGGGAACGTGTTGCGTTGAAGATGTAGGGGCTTGTTTGGGAAATTACACTGAAAATCCCACCCTACGCCCCAGTGATGTTGTCCACCATGCCCCACGTCTGCCGCCCAGGTTATACTTGTGTGTCGATGTCAGCCATTGTGTGAAAGGGGGTATTTACTTTCTGTGGGATGTCTCCAACCCTGGCTATAATAGCAGACTGACATTGACATGTCATAGTGACAGTGTGTCAGACATAAATGGTTTACAGTGTCAGGGTTTTCGAATGATAACAGTATCAGCGTGTTTGGGTTTTTGGAATGAAACATGTGTCAGAGTGTGTTTCTGTTTGGAAATGATGGATTGGTGAAGTTCTGCATTTTGGGAATGATGGAGTGTGGGGATGACAGCTCTGTTCTGTGGCTGGTATGCCCTGAGACAAACTATCACACTGAGACACATTGGGATGCAGAGACTTGATATAAATACACAGTGAAAACAGAAGGGCCGCTAGAAGCACAGTGAAAAGCTGTTTTCTGTTGCAGCAACACAACAACAGGACAGAGAGGCAGTCACCCTCCTTATTCCTACACTTGCTCAGTTAAGAGATAGAATAGATTTAAAGGAAGCAGGTCGAAAGAGAGAGAGAGTGAAGAGTCATAGGAAGGGAGCGAAGACAGGAAAGAGAGAGGGAGTACAGAGACAGAGGAAAATGAAGGATGATGAAAGTAGGGGAGATGCAGGAAGAGAGGGAGAGAGAGAGTTTAAAGAAAGGGAGGTGCGTGGAGAGGTTTGTGAGACACAGTTGTTCTCCCCAGATGCTTGTTACAGGCAGAGCCTTCTGAAAGAGAACTGTGAGAGCAGCTGTGAGAGGAGCTGGGCTCCTGTACTGTTCGCTCTACAATAAACATGCAAATAGGAATAAATATAGAATAGAATAAAAAATAATAGAAATCATCAATGGCAAAGACTGGTAATCAGGTCAGGCCACAAACAGCAGTAATTAAAAAGCTGATGCTCAAGGGAGGCTTTAGTCCTTAATGAGGTGCCTTACGGTATGTGATTAACCAAGAGGAGCTTGTTGGGTAAATGAGGAGTAGGTTCCCCTGTCATGTCATTGATTAACGAAGGAGTCTTGTCCAGCCTCATAAAGTTGCTATGGTAATAAACATAAAGGGGGTGCTTGGAAGAGGGGGGGTCTACAGCCAAATCAAAGGCTGGCCAATCAGATGAGAAGGGGAAGGGGTGTGAGGATATGGAGGGGTCACAAATCTCTCTGGATGGCAGGTGTTTTCCATCAACAAACAACAACAAATGAACCACTGACACCTAGTCTGGATTGGAATATCCATCTTTGTCGTTACTTGAAAATATTGAATTCTGCCCCCCAGTTAAACGGCTGGTTTTATGGACTGAATATATATGTACATCATGCTAGAATGTCTATGTATTGCTGACTCCAGATGGTCTATGCCTTTGTCTCTTTAAAGTGTTCTTCATCAATGCTGTCTTTCTTCATGTATTTACATTCTGTCTTTCATTTGCCGTATGGAACAAATGAGGCCTGTGTGTGTTTGTGTTTCCTAAAGATTTGAATTAAGCGTTTACTGATTTAATTAACATTTCTCCCCTAATCTGTGCTGATGTGACGAGTTGTCTGTGTGTGTGTGTGTGTGTGTGTGTGTGTGTTTGTGAGACAGAGCTAGAGAGAGAGAGAGAGTGTGTGTGCACTTGAAAGTGTGCATGTGCAACTGTGTGTGTATATGTGTGACTGTGTATGTGCATGCAAGCATGCTGGTACACAGAGCAGTCCCATAACACACACAGTGCCTTAGGTGAACTTCTGTCCTGGTTGTATTTGGGAACAGAGCCAAATATTTAGGGAATGAAATTCAAACACTCTTAACAACCTAGTGGAGCCTGCATAGTCTGACACTCTAATAGTCTACTGCAATCATCCCTCTTAAGCTCTCACCCATCAACATAATGGAGATGCTTCAGTGTTTGTGTATATGATTAGATGAGGAATGGTACTGGTGGGACTGGTCTGAGGTCAGTCTTCTGTATTTATGATTTCTGTGCTGTGAGCTGGAGAAACTGACGCAAACACCCCTCTCAGTTTTATTGCAGTCTCGCTCCTCCTTCTCACATGACAATTTACTGTCATAACTCAGTGTCAGTGTGTGATAAATGGATGAATGTGCAGCTTTGATGATGTGTCTGTAAATTCCACATCTTCCTTTCCCCAACCTGTGTTGTGTGTGTTCATTGTGTTGTTTTATGGCTGGATTGTATTTCCATTTCTCTTGGTAAGTGGAGGCCTTACACTCCCCTTGCAGTAAGGGTTGTGATTGTATAGGCCCCAGCCCAGCTCAGAGTGAGAGTGTGTGGGTCGGGGCCACTATGTGGCTTTTCTCTTCCTGTCACTGTAAAGTGTAAACTAATGCCATGAAGCCTCTCTCATGCATTACAGTATGGCCATTAGTGCGCTTATTGACCCCATGCGAGGGGTCTTTTATTCATGCTTTTAATGCTTTTAAGAGCTCCAATTGGGCTCCATTAATTGACACTACTTCAGTTTCCATGAAGCCACAACACTTTTTAATTTCCTTGCATTTATACACCCACTCCTTTACTTCTCGCCCTTTGCTATAAGCACACATGACAATGAGAAATTGTTACCATTTATGCAGAGGTGCCTATTTATAGAGATGGTATTTTCTGATCCAAAAATGGTTTGGGGTGAGTAATCCCCTTTGATGTGAGGCCTTGCTCACAATGGCCCAGATCAATGCGCTCAATGCGCTCAATAGGCCTATGTGTAAAGTTCCCTATAGCTTATGCTTTATGGCCTACTAAGCACATCACTTGTCCTAAATTCTTGAATATACACTCTGAAACGTGGTTGGTTATTTCATGACAGGAATATGATTAATCTAATGGCACAGGCCATATGACCAATATACAGTGCACTCGGAAAGTATTCAGACCCCTTGACTTTATTCACATTTTGTTACGTTGCAGCCTTATTCTAAAGTTGATTAAATAACACACAATACCCCATAATTACAAAGTGAAAACAGAAATGTTTGCAAATGTATTAAAAATAAAAAACAGAAATACCAACACAGTGAAAATTGTACAATTAATATCCATTATGGCCGCCATAATTCAATAAAGGGGAGAAGGGTATAGTAGTCAGCCTTGAGAGCAACGTAGGTTATTAAATCATGCAACAACTATAAAAACAGACATTAACACGTGTATTTTTTTATTTCTAATGGACCCAGATGGCAGATTTTTCAAGATGGCCGCCATTGAAACTTTAAAAAAGAGTAAATGAAGTCACCCTTGCAGTGGAGGTTTCAGTGAGGAGGCATACAGGTGGATCCAGTGCAGCGCACGTGATGAGGGCTTTTATAAGTGAAATCACGGAATCAAAGACCGTACACTATGTACATGTATGTACAACAAAATAACAAACAGGACATAGACTGGACAGGTAACATAAACTGGGGGAAAACTGAAAGTACATTTAAACATTGTAGAGCTCTAAAAATTAACCAGGCCTCAATCATGCCTGTAGACTGCCAGCATGGCACCTTACCTCTGTCTGTCCAAGACACAAATGACAAGGTTTAAATACACTGCTCCAAAAAATAAAGTGAACACTTAAACAACACAATGTAACTCCAAGTCAATCACACTTCTGTGAAATCAAACTGTCCACTTAGGAAGCAACACTGATTGACAATACATTTCACATGCTGTTGTGCAAATGGAATAGACAACAGGTGGAAATTATAGGCAATTAGCAAGACACCCCCAATAAAGGAATGGTTCTGCAGGTGGGGACCACAGACCACTTCTCAGTTCCTATGCTTCCTGGCTGATGTTTTGGTCACTTTTGAATGCTGGCGGTGCTTTCACTCTAGTGGTAGCATGAGACGGAGTCTACAACCCACACAAGTGGCTCAGGTAGTGCAGCTCATCCAGGATGGCACATCAATGCGAGCTGTGGTAAGAAGGTTTGCTGTGTCTGTCAGCGTAGTGTCCAGAGCATGGAGGCGCTACCAGGAGACAGGCCAGTACATCAGGAGACGTGGAGGAGGCCGTAGGAGGGCAACAACCCAGCAGCAGGACCGCTACCTCCGCCTTTGTGCAAGGAGGAGCAGGAGGAGCACTGCCAGAGCCCTGCAAAATGACCTCCAGCGGGCCACAAATGTGCATGTGTCTGCTCAAACGGTCAGAAACAGACTCCATGAGGGTGGTATGAGGGCCCGACGTCCACAGGTGGGGGTTGTGCTTACAGCCCAACACCGTGCAGGACGCTTGGCATTTGCCAGAGAACACCAAGATTGGCAAATTCGCCACTGGCGCCCTGTGCTCTTCACAGATGAAAGCAGGTTCACACTGAGCACGTGACAGACGTGACAGAGTCTGGAGACGCCGTGGAGAACGTTCTGCTGCCTGCAACATCCTCCAGCATGACCGGTTTGGCGGTGGATCAGTCATGGTGTGGGGTGGCATTTCTTTGGGGGGCCGCACAGCCCTCCATGTGCTCGCCAGAGGTAGCCTGACTGCCATTAGGTACCGAGATGAGATCCTCAGACCCCTTGTGAGACCATATGCTGGCCCTGGGTTCCTCCTAATGCAAGACAATGCTAGACCTCATGTGGCTGGAGTGTGTCAGCAGTTCCTGCAAGAGGAAAGCATTGATGCAATGGACTGGCCCGCCCGTTCCCCAGACCTGAATCCAATTGAGCACATCTGGGACATCATGTCTCGCTCCATCCACCAACGCCACGTTGCACCACAGACTGTCCAGGAGTTGGCGGATGCTTTAGTCCAGGTCTGGGAGGAGATCCCTCAGGAGGTCATACAGGCACGTGGAGGCCACACACACTACTGAGCCTCAATTTGACTTGTTTTAAGGACATTACATCAAAGTTGGATCAGCCTGTAGTGTGGTTTTCCACTTTAATTTTGAGTGTGACTCCAAATCCAGACCTCCATGGGTTGATAAATTGGATTTCCATTGATTATTTTTGTGTGATTTTGTTGTCAGCACATTCAACTATGTAAAGAAAAAAGTATTTAATAAGATTATTTCTTTCATTCAGATCTAGGATGTGTTGTTTAAGTGTTCCCTTTATTTTTTTGAGCAGTATACATTTCAAACATGGCATTCACCTGGACCATACCATTCTCAGCCAATCAGAAATCACTTGTAGAATTAACTTTAAAAAAGGCATGAAATGCACAATAAACCGATTCCAGCAATAAATCAACCATTCTTAAATACATATACACTTCATCATAGTGTTTTAACAAGCATGAAGCATACATCAATAAAAACGTGTATTTCATTCAGAAAGGTCCGGCCGGCCAGATAAGTAGGTCAGGCCAGATAGGTCCTTTCGGATAGGTAGGTCTAGCCAGATAGGTCAGGCCAGAAAGGTCCTTTCGGATAGGTAGGTCTAGCCAGATAGGTCAGGCCAGAAAGGTCCTTTCGGATAGGTAGGTCTAGCCAGATAGGTCAGGCCAGAAAGGTCCTTTCGGATAGGTAGGTCTAGCCAGATAGGTCAGGCCAGAAAGGTCCTTTCGGATAGGTAGGTCTAGCCAGATAGGTCAGGCCAGAAAGGTCCTTTCGGATAGGTAGGTCTAGCCAGATAGGTCAGGCCAGAAAGGTCCGGTTGGCCGGCCGGCCGGACGGCCAGATAGGTCAGGTCGGTCAGATAGGTAGGTTCGCGGCCAGCCAGATAGGTAGGTCCGGCCAGATAGGTCAGGCTGGCCAGATAGGTCAGGCCGGCCGGCCAGATAAGTAGGTTCTGCTGGCCGGCCAGATAGGTAGGCCAAGTTGGCTGGCAGGCCAGAGAGGTATGTTCGGTCGACCGGCCAGCCAGATAGATCCTGCCGGCCAGGTAGGTAGGTTCGTATAGGTGCGGTGAACAACCCATCATATTATGTGGACACCTGTTCAACTTAGTGGATTCGGCTATTTCAGCACCCGTTGCTGACAGGCCTAGAAAATCGAGCACACAGCCATGCAATGTACATAGACAAACATTTGCAGTAGAATGACTTTCAATGAGGCACCATCATATGAAGTCGGTTCATCAAATTTCTACCCTACTAGAGCTTCCCCGGTCAACTGTAATTGCTGTTATTGTGAAGTGGAAACATCTAGGAGCGACAACAGCTCAGCTGCGAAGTGGTAGGCCACACAAGCTCACAGAATGTGACCAGCGAGTGCTGAATCACGTAATGCGTAAAAATCATCTGTCCCCGGTTGCAACACTCACTACCGAGTTCCAAACTGCCTCTGGAAGCAACGTCAGCACAAATCTGTTCGTCAGGAGCTTCATGACATGGGTTTCCATGGCCGAGCAGCCGGCTGGAGTGGTGTAACGCTTGTCGCCATTGGACACTAAAGCAGTGGAAACGCGCTCTCTGAAGTGATGAATCACGAATCACCATCTGGTAGTCCAACGGACTAATCTTGGTTTGACGGACGCCAAGAAAACGCTACCTGCCGCAATGTATAGTGCAAACTGTAGATTTTGGTGGAGGAGGGACAATGCTCTGGGGCTGTTTTTCAAGGTTCAGGCTAGGCCCCTTACTTCTAGTGAAGGGAAATCTTAGCGCTACAGCATTCAATGACATTCTAGACGATTCTGTGCTTCCAACTTTGTGGCAACACTTTGGGGAATAACCTTTCCTGTTTCAGCATGACAATGCCACCGTGCACAAAACGAGGTCCATACAGAAATGGTTTGTCGAGATCGGTGTGAAATAACTTAATTTTTTTATTTAATTAACTAGACAAGTCAGTTAAGAACAAATTCTTATTTACAATGACGGCCCAAACTTGACTGGCCTGCACAGAGCCCTGACCTAAACCCCATCGAACACCTTTGGGATGAATTGGATCGCTGACTGCGAGCCAGGCCTATTTGCCTAAGATCAGTGCTCGACCTCACTAGTGCACTTGTGGCAGAATGGAAGCACGTCCCCACAGCAATGTTCAACTTGCAGTGGAAAGCCTTCCCAGAAGAGTGGAGGCTGTTAGAGCAGTAAAGGGGGTGACAAACTCCATATTACTGCCCATGATTTTGGAATGAGATGTTTGACGAGCAGGTGTCCACATCCTTTTGGCCACGTAGTGTATGCAGGGGCAGCTAGTAGAGCTTAATTGCAAATCACATGTTCATCATCATAAAGGCTGGAGTGAACTGTATGGAACAGTATCAGATGGAAAAATAAATAATACAAGAAGACATAATAATTTATGTCCATTAGACATACAGTTGAAGTCGGAAGTTTACATTCACTTAGATTGGAGTCATTAAAACTTGTTTTTCAACCACTCCCCAAATTTCTTGTTAACAAACTATAGTTTTGGCAAGTCGGTTAGGACATCTACTTTATGCATGACACAAGTAATTTTTCCAACAGTTGTTTACAGACAGATTATTTCACTTATAATTCACTGTATCACAATTCCAGTGGGTCAGAAGTTTACATACACTAAGTTGACTGTGCCTTTAAACAGTTTAGAAAATTCCAGGACATTATGTCATGGCTTTAGAAGCTTCTGATAGGCTAATTGACATAATTTGAGTCAATTGGAGGTGTACCTGTGGATGTATTTTAAGGCCTACCTTCAAAGTCAGTGCCTCTTTGCTTGACATCATGGGAAAATCAAAAGAAATCAGACAAGACCTCAGAAAATAAATTGTAGACCTGAACGTACTTTGGTGTGAAAAGTACAAATCAATCCCAGAACAACAGCAAAGGACCTTGTGAATATGCTGGAGGAAACAGGTACAAAAGTATCTATATCTTCAGTAAAACGAGTCCTATATCGACATAACCTGAAAGGCCGCTCAGCAAGGAAGAAGCCACTGCTCCAAAACCGCCATAAAAAAGCCAGACTACAGTTTGCAACTGCACATGGGGACAAATATCGTACTTTTTGGAGAAATGTACGATATTAACAGAACTGAACTGAAAAATAGAACTGTTTGGCCATAATGACCATCATTATGTTTGGAGGAAAAAGGGGGAGGCTTGCAACCCGAAGAACACCATCCCAACCGTGAAGCACGGGGGTGGCAGCATCATGTTGTGGGGGTGCTTTGCTGCAGGAGGGACTGGTGCACTTCACAAAATAGATGGCATCATGAGGAAAGAACATTATCTGGATTTATTGAAGCAACATCTCAAGACATCAGTCAAGAAGTTAAAGCTTGGTTGCAAATGGGTCTTCCAAATGGACAATGACCCCAAGCATACTTCCAAAGTTGTGTCAAAATGGCTTAAGGACAACAAAGTCAAGGTATTGGAGTGGCCATCACAAAGCCCTGACCTCAATCCTGTAGAAAATTTGTGGGCAGGACTGAAAAAGCGTGTGTGAGCAAGGAGGCCTACAAACCTGACTCGGTTACACCAGCTCTGTCAGGAGGAATGGGCCAAAATTCACCCAACTTATTGTGGGAAGCTTGTGGAAGGCTACCCCTAAACATTTGACCAAAGTTAAACATGTTAAAGGCAATGCTACCAAATACTAATTGAGTGTATGTAAACTTCTGACCCACTGGGAATGTGATGAAAGAAATAAAAGCTTAAATAAATCATTCTCTCTACTATTATTCTGACATTTCACATTCTTAAAATAAAGTGGTGATCCTAAATGATCAAAGACAGGGAATTTTTACTCAGATTAAATGTCAGGAATTGTGAAAAACTGAGTTTAAATGTATTTGGCTAAGGTGTATTTAAACTTCCGACTTCAACTGTATTAATAGGCAAATAGTATTTATTGTCTTAGTGCCTTCAGAAAGTATTCACACCCCTTGACTTTTTTACAGATTTTGTTGTGTTACAGCCTGAATTTAAAATGGATTAAATATAGATTTTGTGTCACTGGCCTACACACAATACCCCATAATGTCAAAGTGGATTTAAAAAAATAAATTAAAAAAATAACAAATGAAAAGCTGAAATGTCTTCAGTCAATAAGTATTCAACCCTTTTGTTATGGCAAGCCTAAATAAGTTCAGGAGTAAAAACAAGCCACATAATAAATTGCATTGACTCTCTGTGTGCAATAAAATTGTTTAACATGGTTTCTGAACGACTACCTCGTCTCTGTAACCCACAAACACACAATTATTTGTAAGGTCCCTCAGTCGAGCAGTGAGTTTCAAACACAGATTCAACCACAAAGACCAGGGAGGTTTACAATGCCTCGCAAAGAATGGCACCTATTTGTAGATGGGTAAAAATTAAAAAGCAGACACTGAATATCCATTTGAGCATGGTGAAGTTATTAATTACACGTTGGAAGGTGTATTGGATGGTGACACCTACTCTCGTTGCCTGCTGCACTACTGCTTGGATTCCAGCTGGCGATCTGTTCATCGTCTGCCCTGGTTGTCTGCTGTACAATATGCTGTACAATATGGTCTTGTTTCCATCTGATGCACATTCAGATGTCATAAATCAGCACTGCAGAGCTCTCCCTATCCTATGCCATGCCTTGATTGTATTACTGTTGATGATATCTGGAAATGTGCATGCACCCCCTGGCCCATCTACAGTTGCTTGCCCCAAATCTGACTTGTGCTCTGATATCTGCTTCACTGATTTCTGCTCTCGTAAAATCCTGGGTTTTCTACACGTTAACACTAGAAGCTTATTACGTAAAATAGATCAATTGAAAGTGTGGGTTCCCAGCTCCAATCCAGATGTGTTGGTCATTACTGAGATGTGGTTAAGGAAGAGTGTTTTGAAAACTGATGTTAACCTTTCTGGTTATAACCTTGCAAGTGGCAATCTTTACCAAGGATCACCTTCAGTGTTCGGTTGTCTCTACCAAGTCTGTCCCCAAACAATTTGATTTGCTGGTTTTAAGTATTAAACTTTCAAATAGCTCTTTGTTGACTGTTGCTGGGTGCTATTGTCCTCCATCAGCGCCGGCCTGTACCCTACCTGCCCTGACCTCTCTCCTGGCCCCTTACACTAAGTCTGAATTCGTCCTGCTAGGTGACCTAAACTGGGACATGCTTAAACCAACTGACCAAGTCCTAAAGCAATGGGACTCCCTAAATCTTTCTCAGATTATTACCGATCCCACAAGGTATGACTCCAAACACCCAGAAAAGGCTACTCTTCTTGATGTTATCCTCACAAATAATCCTGATAGGTATCAGTCTGGTGTTTTCTGTAATGACCTGTGTTCGTAATGGCTGCTCAGTGAAACGACCTGTCCTGATTTGACATAGACACTTGCTAAAAATGTTTAATGAGCAAGCCTTCCTTTATGAACTGGCCTCTGTAAAATGGTATAGAATCAGCTTGATCCCCTCTGTCAAAGACGCTTGGACCTTCTTTTTTTCTATATTTTCAGTGGTATTGTTAGCAAACACGCCCCCATAAAGAAAACGAGAATTAAAAACAGGTTCAGCCCCTGGTTCGACGGTAATCTTGCAAAGTTACTCTACCTCAAGAACTGCATTTGGACGAAATGAGAAGTAAGTGCACTCAGACGATCCGGAAGTTACTTTAAGGAGCAGTTCTCTCTCTGTGGGTCTAACCCCAAGAAGTTCTGGAAAACGGTTAAAGACCTGGAGAATAAACCCTCCTCCTCACAGCTGCACATGTCCCTTAAAGTTGATGTGGTTGTTACTGACAAGAAGCACATGGCTGAACTCTTTAATCACCACTTCATTAAGTCAGGATTCCTATTTGACTCAGCCATGCCTCCTTGCCCGTCCAACATTTCCTCGTCTCCCACCCCTTCTAATGAGACTATCCCCAATGCTTCTCCCTCTTTTTCCCCTGCCCCGCAACAAAGTTTCTCCCTGCAAGCAGTCACTGAGTCTGGGGTGCTTAAGGAGCTCCTGAAACTTGACCCCAAAAAAACATCTGGGTCAGATGGTTTAAACCTTTTCTTCTTTAAAACGGTCGAAGATAGGCTTGGCGATGATAGGGGCAGCAACCTTAACCTGTCTCTCCTTTCTTGGGAGGTACCCATTGCTTGGAAGGCAGCCACGGTTCGTCCTTTATTTAAAGGGGGAGATCAAGCTGATCCTAACTGTTATAGGCCTTTCTATTTTGCCCTGTTTATCAAAAGTGTTGGAAAAACTTGTCAATAATCAACTGACTGGCATTCTCTCAAAGAGTGCAGTGTATAAAGTCAGAAAATCTGCTGTCTCAGCCACTGCCTGTCACCAAGGAAGTACCCCAAGGCTCAATCCTAGGCCCCACGCTCTTCTCAATTACATCAACAACATAGCTCAGGAAGTAAGAAGCTCTCTCCTCCATTTATGTGCAGATGATACAGTCTTATACTCAGATGGCCTCTCACTGGATTTTGTGTTAAATGCTCTACAACAAAGCTTTCTTAGTGTCCAACAAGCTTTCTCTACCCTTAACCTTGTTCTGAACACCTCCAAAACAAAGGTCATGTGGTTTGGTAAGAAGAATGCCCCTCTCCCCACAGGTGTGATTACTACCTCTAAGGGTTTAGAGCTTGAGGTAGTCACCTCATACAAGTACTTGTGTGTTTGACTAGACAGTACACTGTCCTTCTCTCAGCACATATCAAAGCTGCAGGCTAAAGTTAAATCTAGACTTGGTCGCTCCTCTTTCACTCCAGCTGCCAAACTAAACATGATTCAGAAACCATCCTACCCATGCTAGACTACGGAGACATAATTTATAGATCGGCAGGTAAGGGTGCTCTCAAGAGGCTAGATGTTCTTTACCATTCGGACATCAGATTTGCCACCAATGCTCCTTATAGGACACATCACTGCACTCTATACTCCTCTGTAAACTGGTCATCTCTGTATACCTGTCGCAAGACCCACTGGTTGATGCTTATTTATAAAATCCTCTTAGGCCTCACTCCCCCCTATCTGAGATATCTACTGCAGCCATCATCATCCACATATAACACCTGTTCTACCAGTCACATTCTGTTAAAAGTCCCCAAAGCACACGCATCCCTGGGTTGCTCGTCTTTTCAGTTCGCTGCAGCTAGCAACTGGAACGAGCTGCTACAAACATTCAAACTGGACAGTCTTATCTCAATCTCTTCATTCAAAGACTCAATCATAGACACTCTTACTGACAGTTGTGGCTGCTTTGCGTGATGCATTGTTGTCTCTACCTTCTTGCCCTTTGTGCTGTTGTCTGTGCCCAATAATGTTTGTACCATGTTTTGTGCTGCTACCATGTTGTGTTGCTACAATGTTGTGTAATGTTGTTTCTACCATGCTGTGTTGTCATAGATTGCTGCCTTGCTATGTTGTTGTCTTAGGTCTCTCTTTATGTAGTGTTGTGTTGTCTCTCTTGTCGTGATGTGTGTTTTGTCCTATATTCATATTATCTATATTTTGTATTTTTAATCCCCGTCCCCGTAGGAGGCCTTTTGCCTTTTGGTAGGCCGAACTTGCCTAGTTAAATAAAGGTTAAATAAAATTGTGTTTTTAAAAATACACCCAGTCACTACAAAGATACAGGTGTCCTTCCTAACTCAGATGCCGAAGAGGAAGGAAACCGCTCAGGGATTTCATCATGAGGCCAATGGTGACTTCAAAACAGTTACAGAGTTTAATGGCTGGCATAGGAGAAAACAAAGGATGGATCAACTGTCACACCCTGATCTGTTTCACTTGTCTTTGTGCTTGTCTCCACCCTCTCCAGGTGTTACCCATCTTCCCCATGTGTTCTCTGTTTGTCTGTTGCCAGTTCGTTTTTTTTTGTCAACCCTACCAGCGGTTTTCCCGTGCTCCTGTTTTTCTCTTGTTCCTGTTTCTAGTTTTCCCAGTTTTTACCATTCTGCCTGCCCTGACCCTGAGCCTGCCTGCTGTTCTGTACCTTGTCACACCACCTTGGATTACTGACCCCTGCCTGCCCTGAGCCTGCCTGCTGTTCTGTACCTTGTCACACCACCTTGGATTACTGACCCCTGCCTGCCCTGAGCCTGCCTGCCATTCTGTACCTTTCGGACTCTGCTCTGGATTACTGACCTCTGCCTGCCATTGACCTGTCGTTTGCCTGCCCTGCTGTTTAGTAATAAGCTTTTGTTACTTCGAAACTGTCTGCATCTGGTTCTTCTCCTGAGCCTTGATATCAACAACATTGTAGTTACTCCACAATAATAACCTAATTGAAAGTTTGAAAAGAAGCAAGCCTGTACAGAAAAAATGTGGCAAAGAAATTTACTTTATGTCCTGAATACAGCACAACACATCACTGAGTAACATTCTTCATATTTTCAAGCATGTTGGTGGCTGCATCATGTTTATGGGTATGCTTGTAATCGGCAAGGACTAGGGAGTTTCTTTTGGATAAAAACAAACAGAATAGAACTAAGCACAGACAAAATCCTAGAGGAAAACCTGGTTCAGTCTGCTTTCCAGCAGACACTGGGAGACAAATTCACCTTTCAGCACGACAATAACCTACAACACAGGGGCCAAATATACACTGGAGGGACTGGCCTAGTTACAGTTTCGACTTAGTTCATCTTGAAAATCTATGGCAAAACTTTAAAATGGCTGTCTAGCAATGACCAACAACCCACTTGACAGAGCTTGAAGAATTAAAAAAATAATAATGTGTAAATATTGTACAATCCAGGTGTACAAAGCTCTTAGAGACTTTCCCAGAAATACTCACAGCTGTAATCGCTGTCAAAGATGATTCTAACATGTATTGACTCAGGGGTATGAATACTTATGTAAATTAGATATTTGTGTTTTTAATTTTCAATAAATGTCATTATGGGTTATTGAGTGTTGACATGTTTTTTTTATTCAGGCTGCAACAACAAAATGTGGAACAAGTCAAGGTGTATGAATACTTTCTGAAGGAGCAAAACTGAAATAGCCCATCATTTATAAAAAAAAATGGGTCAATGAATGGGTCACATAAGAAATGTAATTCTTGTTCATGGCTGTTTAGTACTGAGGGTAAGACAATACTACTGTGCCCCACAGAGTTATACGACAAGCTTTTTGTTTTTATTGTATTTTTATTTAGAAAAAATTCATAACTTTGATTGTCAGAAAACAGTGCAAGAAGACATTTCTCTTCAAGGACACGCATCCAATTCGCTGACTATCATTGCAGCTATCAACACAGGACCGTATGTGTTATGAGGGTGTGAGCCGAAATGAGGGGCGGAAACGAGTGGGGGAATTGAGGGGCGGAAACGAGGGGCAGGAAATCAGAACGGGGAAGCTATCCTGATGGATGAGACACCTGAAAGTTGTCTTTCTTCATATTTGACAGTCAACAGTCCATTCATTTGGACAACGCTTTCTGAATAACATAACTACTACATATTCACCATCTGCAACACTGTAAAAAAGCTTCACTAATCACTACAAGCGAAAACTGGGCAGCATCCTCGAATGCTGCACCTCTGGAATTGAATTCGTTAGCTAAGCTGCTAGCTCTGAGTTTCAGGGCGACAGTACATTTTCTATCTGAAATCTGCAGAATATTAAACATGACTGTGGGTGAATATATATGTACATACAAGGTAAACAATCTACAATTCAACGATCAGGAACTTCAAATTCCGTGGTGTATTTTCGACTTCTTCTCTTTAAATTGGCACAGAAAAATGTCCTGAAAAGATTGGCGAATCGGGATGATAGGAATAGGAAGTTGGATTTCCATAGATTCAAACAACATATAGATCATGTTGATGATGATTTGTCCAAACCGCAGAAAAAAAAACTAGAAACGCATCTCCAAGTTGTAAAATTAGCAGAGATTGGACCAGAACGGCGCCGCTGAAAGAGGCATGTACTAGCTCCAGTTGTCACGTCCTGACCAGTATAAGGGTTATTTGTTATTGTAGTTTGGTCAGGATGTGGCAGAGGGTATTTGTTTTATGTGGTTCGGGGTGGTGTTTTTTGTAGAAGGGTATTTGATTTAGGTATTCCGGGGTTTTTGGGCACTGTTCCTTGTTAATGTATTTCTATGTTTAGTCTAGTTAGTTGTATTTCTATGTTTAGGTTAATGGGGGGTTGGACTCTCAATTGGAGGCAGGTGCTTTCTCGTTGCCTCTGATTGAGAGTCCTATATATGGGTATGTGTTTGGTTTAGTGTTTGTGGGAGATTGTTTCTTGTTTTGCGTGTGTGAGCCTGACAAGACTGTTTTGTTGATCGTTTGTTCTTCTTTTGTTATTTTGGTGTTCACTTTAAGGTAAAATAAATACAAGATGACATCCACATTCCTGCTGCGTTTTGGTCCTCCATTCCCGACGACAACCGTGACAGAATCTCCCACCACAAACGGACCAAGCAGCGAAGGAAGGAGCAACAGGTGGACTTTAAAGAGCAAAGGGATTTTGAGATGGACTGGCGGGAGAAATGGACCTGGGAGGAAATTCTGGAAGGGGCTGGACCTGGGCACCAGGCTGGGGAATACCGTCGCCCAAGGGAGGAAATTGAGGCAGCCAAGGCGGAGAGGCGGATGTACGAGGCCTTGTACGCGCAGAGGGAGAAGCACGAGAGACACCCCCAATAATTGTTTTGGGGGGGCACACGGGTAGTTTGGCTGGGCCAAGGATGAGCCATAAGCCAGCTACCCGTGTTTATATGGAGGACCGTATGGAGTGGAGGGCGCCGTGTTTTGCTAAAGTGCGCACAATCTCGCCCATACGCACGCACAGTCCAGTGCGAGTTATTCCAGCCCCTCGCAGATGCTGTGCTAGAGTGGGCATCCAGTCCGGTAGGAGGATGCCTGTGCAGCGCGTCTGGTCACCGGTGCGCCTCCTAGGACCAGGCTACCCTACGCCCGCTCTACGCACGGCAAACATCAGGCCCCTGCACAGCCCAGTTCGCCCTGTACTAGCACCCCGCTCGTACAGGGCTACTAGTTCCATCCAGCCAGGACGGGTTGTGCAGGAGGTGAGATCAAGACCGCCTGTGCGCCTCCATGGCCCGGTGTTTCCAGTTCCTGTCTCTTGTGCGGACCCGGAAGTGCGAAACCCCAGTCTGGCACGTCCAGTACCAGCACCACGCACCAGGCTTCCAGTGCGTCAACCCAGTCCGACTCGGCCTGTTCCCGCTCCCCGCACTAGCCCTGAGGTGCGTGTCCCCAGGCTGATACCTCCAGTACCAGCACCACGCATCAGGCTTCCAGTGCGTCAGCCCAGCCTCGAGAGTCCGGCAACAGTGTGCAGTCAGGAGTCGCCAGAGCTGCCCGCCAGTCAGGAGTCGCCAGAGCTGCCCGCCAGTCAGGAGTCGCCAGAGCTGCCCGCCAGTCAGGAGTCGCCAGAGCTGCCCGCCAGTCAGGAGTCACCAGAGCTGCCCGCCAGTCAGGAGTCGCCAGAGCGGCCCGCCAGTCAGGAGTCGCCAGAGCTGCCCGCCAGTCAGGAGTCACCAGAGCTGCCCGCCAGTCAGGAGTCACCAGAGCTGCCCGTCTGCCCGAATCAGCCAGAGCCGCCCGTCTGCCCGGATCAGCCAGAGCCGCCCGTCTGCCGGGGTCAGCCAGAGCGGCCCGTCTGCCCGGATCAGCCAGAGCGGCCCGTCTGCCCGGATCAGCCAGAGCGGCCCGTCTGCCCGGATCAGCCAGAGCGGCCCGTCTGCCCGGATCAGCCAGAGCGGCCCGTCTGCCCGGATCAGCCAGAGAGGCCCGTCTGCCCGGATCAGCCAGAGAGGCCCGTCTGCCCGGATCAGCCAGAGCGGCCCGTCGCGCCGGATCAGCCAGAGCGGCCCGTCGCGCCGGATCTGCCAGAGCGGCCCGTCGCGCCGGATCTGCCAGAGCGGCCCGTCGCGCCGGATCTGCCAGAGTGGCCCGTCTACCCGGAACCGAGGGGGTCTGCCTGTGACCCGGAACCGAGGGGGTCTGCCTGTGACCCGGAACCGAGGGGGTCTGCCTGTGACCCGGCACCGAGGGGGTCTGCCTGTGACCCGGAACCGAAGGGATCTGCCTGTGACCCAGAACCGGGTGAGTCTGCCTATGACCCGGAACCAAAGGAGTCTAGCAGCAACCCGGAACTGAGTAAATCTATTAATGATCCAGAACTAAATATAAGTAACTGTGTTTCAAATGAGTCTGCCGACAGTGTGGAATGGAAGAGGTCTGCCTACGATCCGGAACGAGGGGAGTCTGCCTACGGCCCGAAACGGATTAAGTCTGTCTGCATTCTGGAGGACAGTAGGCCGGAGCCTGAACCACCACCTGTATAGTTGGGTTAGGGAGGGGGGGTGTAGCACAAGTGCCGTCGGTGACGGCAGCCACCCTCCCTTCCCTCCCTTTAGTTTAGGGGGAATTTTTTTGTTGTTGTTTTGGGTTTTGTTTATTTATGAGGTGCATCCGGGGTCTGCACCTTTGGGGGGGGGGGGGGGTACTGTCACGTCCTGACCAGTATAAGGGTTATTTGTTAATGTAGTTTGGTCAGGACGTGGCAGAGGGTATTTGTTTTATGTGGTTCGGGGTGGTGTTTTTTGTAGAAGGGTATTTGATTTAGGTATTCCGGGGTTTTTGGGCACACGCTGCAGTTTTTGGGCACTGTTCCTTGTTAATGTATTTCTATGTTTAGTCTAGTTAGTTGTATTTCTATGTTTAGGTTAATGGGGGGTTGGACTCTCAATTGGAGGCAGGTGCTTTCTCGTTGCCTCTGATTGAGAGTCCTATATATGGGTATGTGTTTGGTTTAGTGTTTGTGGGAGATTGTTTCTTGTTTTGCATGTGTGAGCCTGACAAGACTGTTTTGTTGATTGTTCGTTCTTCTTTTGTTATTTTGGTGTTCACTTTAAGGTAAAATAAATACAAGATGACATCCACATTCCTGCTGCGTTTTGGTCCTCCATTCCCGACGACAACCGTGACACCAGTTACAATGAAATAATGCATTTCCAGTAACAACATAGTCAAATACAAGTTAACAAAGGTAATACCAACACACTGATGAACACTGTCGTGTATTTTAATGTTATGATGGCGAGAAAAGGGTGTTTTTAACATTGATTAAGTAGTATCCCCTTGAGTGAAGTCGTATTTTCCTGCATTCTAAGAGCAGTGTATGAACTATATATATATCCTTATTTTATTTGTATTTTTTGTGGCCTCTTGGGCCCCTCACAGGTCTGGGCCAAGGGGCTTCAGCCCCGGTAAGCCCTTGCATTAAGCCGGCCCTGGCCCTCAAGCCAGTCCACGTGCTGCACTATTGTCAATCCACCCCGTGAGCGAATCAGTCCACTCCATCTTTCAAGCCGAAAGCTGTATCACAGACAGCGAGATAAATAAATCTAACAATTTCCTCAACCGTCGTCGACATGTCATCCACCAGCGAGAGCAGGTACGATAAATAAACGACTACATGATATTAGGCTGGGTCAGAAGGAATAAACCTTAATCTATCACCTCATAAACTTGTTTCGCCTATTCGAATTAACCATTAACTCGGGCACAACCAGATCATTGCCATAGCAACGGAGATCATTCCTGGTAGAGAATTTGACATTACAGTGAGAAAGCGCAAGAGTAATGTGGCGGCAGTAGCTCTCGTTTCTGATAACGCCCCCGGTCAAAGTGACAGGTAGATAGCCAAAACGTCCTTCCCATATGATTCAAAGAGGATGGAAGGAAATAGACTACAGATGGCCAGTTTGAATTCGATGAGAGCTTGCCTATATTGCACACAATATATCCACGCTGCAGCCTAAACACTGCAGGCTATGCTTGCACAATATTAGGCTATAAGCCTATACTCTCTTAGAAAAAGGGTTTCAAACGTGTTCTTCGGGTGACCCAATAGGCATTTGTGTAAAGTACTTAAGTAAAAATACTTAAATGTACTACTTAAGATGTTTTTGGGATATCTGTACTTCACTATATATTTTTGCTAACTTTTACTTTTACACCGTTAAAGAAAATAATGTAGGCAACGTTTTACTCCATACATTTTCCCTGGCACGCAAAGGTACTAAATGCATTTCGAATGCTTAGCAGGACAGGAAAATGGTCCAATTCACACACTTATCAAGAGAACACCCTGGTCATCCCTACTGCTTCTGATCTGGCAGACTCACTAAACACAAATGCTTCGTTTGTAAATGATGTGTGTTAGAGTGTGCCCCTGGCTATCCATAAATTAAAATAATAAGAAAATGATGCCATCTGATTTGCTTAATATAAGGAATGTGAAATTATGTATACTTTTTATATTTTTATTTTTGCAATTACGTTTACTTTTGATACTTAAGTATATATAAAACCAAATGCATGTAGACTTTTACTCAAGTAGTATTTTACTGGGTCATTTTCTATTAAGGTATATTTACTTTTACTCAAGTATGACAATTGGGTACTTTTTCACCACTGTCCCTTGCCGGTTCCAGGTAAAACCCTTTTGGTTCCAGGTAGAACCATTTTGGGTTCCATGTAGAACCCTCTGTAGAAAGGATTCCACCTGGAAGCCGAAACGGTTCTACTTGGAACCAAAAGGGTTCTCCTATGGGGAACGCTGAATAACCCTTTTAGGTTCAGGATAGCATCTTTTTTCTGAGAGTGTAGGCATGAGTTTCATTTAGGTAGCTTATAGAAAGTTTTGAATAGTTTATGTGGTAACACTTTATTTTAATGTTCCGTAATAAATCATTTATTAATCATTACTCACACATTTATAACCTTTAATAATAATAAGTAAAGTATTTTTGCAGTCCCTAATCTAAAGTGATCGCTGTTTAACCCTAACCCTTACCTACCCTAACCTAACCTAACCCCAATCCTTAATAGTGTGCAATCTTTTTGTAAATGTCTTATAAATAGTTGAATATGGACCGTATTAAAGTGTAACTGTCTATTTAGCATACAAACTACAGAGGCAGCTCACCCTACAAAAAAACGATGCTAAAACATGCAGGATTCCGCTGCATAATTTCAAGATTCAAACTTGAAAACTCATCAGTCACTGGAGTTGTTTTCCTGCACAGCTACAGGAGGGACTAGGCTAGGGAGAGATTAGAATTCAGAGAACATGCCTCTCTAGGCTGCTCCTGAGAAGAAATACTGTATATCAGGGCTTTTTGTTGTAGCCTACATTAGGCCTGTTTGGTATTCAAATGCTCTGAACGAGGCTGCTGTGTTGTGGTCGGTCCCGCTTCCGTATTCATAGTGCAATGGGACAGGAACGTTGCCAGAGCAACCGCCAGGACCTTCGACAGCTCTGTGTGGGAGGGAAGGCATGGGGCAATGTTGGGCAATCTAGTTTCCCCTGTTGCGCACTCCGTGCTCATCGTTTGTTTTCTGGTTTCTCAGTACTTTTCTGCTTTCTCAGACATGAGCAGTCGTGCAAGTTGAGTCTGTGGATGCCCCATGTGGCAGGTGATTTTTTTTTTACTGATTACAACTAGATGCAAAGAATTCCAGTAGTCTGGTCTTTCTGGTTCAACACACACGTGAGTGGTGATGTGTGTGTGTGTTTGTGTATGTGTGCATCCCCTGTGTGTAGTGGAAAATAGCTATTTTACATTTTCGGCAAGTAATCATAATCTTTGGGCAACAAAAATATATTACTTGCCCAATGGGCAAATGTCTTTGAGACCTGAATGTCAATTCCTGCATTCTATAGGATGAACTAGACTAGACTAGACTATTTGCTTCTTTGCTTGCCTAGTTCCCCTTAACTTAGTACCCCATTGTTCCCTTTCCTATAGCCCTTCCTCTAGTTACCTTTTCTTGCAACCTCTCACCCATTACTGCCTTTAAGAGCTCTATACACCGAGAGAGAGGGAGAGCATTAACCACACTGATTGCTCTCTTCAGTGGCTTCTCATGTCAGAGAACTCTAGTCCACTCCATCCCCACAGACCATCTTTCTTTCTTTCTTTCTTTCTTTCTTTCTTTCTTTCTTTCTTTCTTCTTTCTTTCTTTCTTTCTTTCTTTCTTTCTTTCTTTCTTTCTCTAACTCACTCTGTCTGTCTGTCTGTCTGTCTGTCTGTCTGTCTGTCTGTCTGTCTGTCTGTCTGTCTGTCTGTCTGTCTGTCTGTCTGTCTGTCTGTCTGTCTGTCTTTCTCTAACTCACTCTGTCTGTCTGTCTGTCTGTCTGTCTGTCTGTCTGTCTGTCTGTCTGTCTGTCTGTCTGTCTGTCTGTCTGTCTGTCTGTCTGTCTGTCTGTCTGTCTGTCTGTCTGTTTGTTTGTCTGTCTGTCTCTAACTCTCTCTCTCTCTCTCTCTGTCCTTGCCTTCAGGACAGAGTGAGAGATGTCTACTCACCCAGTGAATTGAATTGATTGAATTTGATGAATTGCTCAAGCCATTCCACCCCCACCTCCCACCCCCCATGACCAAGGCTATCACAAGCTCGTTTATCCCTGCTGGCTGATGGGGTTTATTTACGCATCCTAACCCTCCAATCAGGCTTCAGGGCCCACTTGTTGGAAGTGTGTGCATGCACACACACTCACACATCACCACCCACGCGTGTGTGTTGAGTATCGCATTTTGATGTGTGTGTAAGGGACTGCTTGCTTGCTGTGCTCCAGTGGATTTGCTTATGGAGGCTACTCGGCCTGTGATTCATCACCATCCTGCCAAGTTACCTTGCCCAGGGCCTGAGCTAAACGCTCCACTGCAGTAGTGGGACAAAACTGCATTTACACCCCCCAAATCCTTCCCTTTGCCCCTAACCCTTCACTGTTGGCTCTTTCTTCTTTCTTCTTCTTTCTTTCTTCTTCTTTCTTTCTTTCTTTCTTTCTTTCTTCTTCTCTCTCTCTCTCTCTCTCTCTCTCTCTCTCTCTCTCTCTCTCTCTCTCTCTCTCTCTCTCTCTCTCTCTCTCTCTCTCTCTCTCTCTCTCTCTCTCTCTCTCTCTCTCTCTCCTCTCTCTCTCTCTCTCTCTCTCTCTCTCTCTCTCTCTCTCTCTCTCTCTCTCTCTCTCTCTCTCTCTCTCTCTCTCTCTCTCTCTCTCTCTCTCTCTCTCTCTCTCTCTCTCATTATCTCTCTCCACTTCGCAGGTACACCTATGAGCAGTACAAGGAGACAGCTGATTGGCTGCTGGAGCGTACACAGCACATGCCCAAGGTGGCCATCATCTGTGGTTCTGGACTGGGAGGGCTGGCAGACTTACTGGAGAATAGTGTAGCCTTCCCTTATAAAGACATCCCTCACTTCCCTCAGAGCACAGGTACAGTATACACGCATAACCTTGAAGACTTCTTATCTCTGACACAGTGTTGTGAGTCTGTAGCTTAACATCTTCTTCACCTCAAAGCACATGACTACATTGCATAATAAAGTTCTAAAGCCATGTCATCAACATTGGTCTCAGGTGACATCATTAATGAGGGACCATGGTGAGTAGATGGGGGGGGTAGCTGGGTTGTTTTCCTACTCAGGTGTAAGCTCTGGGGTACAGGGCTTAATCACACCTCAGGGGGTAGGGGAACTGGCCCTGCCACTGAGACACACAGGGAGAGGCCCACCTACTAAACACACACACCAAACTCCACCATACTGCACACCAGGTAGACTGGTCTGTTAGTGCTTTGACCTGCAACTTGACCCCATTTCCTCATCTGTCTCCCTTAATCCCATCCCATGTAGGGTAACATACGTGTGTATGTATGTGTGTGTGTTTGCGTGCGCATGTGTGTGTGCAACACCTCGTCGGGCACAAATCTGGCAAGGAAGTTGGTGTATTTAGTGTGAATGTGCCAGTGCACCACAAGCTGCCGGTGGAACCTTAATTGTGGAGGACAGACTCCTAGTAATGGCTGGAACTAAATAATGCAATGGTATCAAACACATGGTTCCATGTTGTTCATACCATTCCATTCACTCCATCACAGCCATTATTGTGAGCCGTCCTCCCCTCAGCAGCCTCCTGTGCCGTGCACGTATTTGTGTATGTCTCTCTCTTTCTCTCCCTCTTTCTATCAGTGCCAGGCCATGCTGGGAATCTGGTGTTCGGGGAGCTGCAAGGGAAGGCCTGTGTTTGTATGCAGGGCAGGTTCCATTACTATGAGGGCTACAGCATTGCCATGGTTAGACTGCCTCTTCCGCTCTGAAACATAATGCAACACACATTCAGCACATACCATGCTGTGTATGCTATGCTTTCCATAAAAAGTATTTTGAAGACAAATTGCTGTAAAATAAAGACATGCAATAAACATATGCAACTGATACTGTCTAAGCAGGACCTAAGCTTGTTACAGAGTGCTGTATTGGATTCTGCTGTGTCACTGTCCAACATGAAGCTCCTAGACTACTCTGACCACAGGACTGGCAGATGACATTATAGTTGAGACAGCAGTGGGCTGCTGAGTCCTAAGTAAAGACAGCTGATTAACGTGATGATGCTCTCTGTCACTCCAAGACACTGTAACGGTGTAGGTCCACTCTGACTGCTGAAGTACTGTATATTCTGTGTGTTGTGCAGGTGACGTACCCGGTGCGTGTGTTTACTCTGCTTGGGGTGGAGACGTTGATAGTGACCAACGCTGCAGGAGGACTGAACCCTAAGTTCAATGTTGGTGACGTCATGTTGATCAGAGACCACATCAATATGCCAGGCCTGGCCGGGATCAACCCTCTGAGGGGACACAACGATGACAGGTGAGACAGTCAAACAGGTGCCTCTGATCATCAGTGAGCCTCCCAAACACTGAGGCCAAATGACCATAAATGACACCCTATTCTATGGGGTTCTGTCCTATGCACTTTCTACTGTATTGAGAATAGACTGTAATTTGAGATTTGTCATGTTTGAGTCTGAACTAGCAATTCAAGTGCCTCTAAGCAGTCATCGCTAAGGCACTGATAATGAGATGTCGATAACCTAAATGGAGTTATTACGATAATGAGTCATTTAGCTGTGATGAGCCCTTATTACCATCATTAGGTGCTTTGATTGTTGATGGTATGTGTGGACTTTAAAAAAGTACACTTTGGCGTGTGAAGTTTTGGGGTGTATGTTTGTGTGTGTGTTAACTCTACTGTTCTGTGTGTGTGTGTGTGTGTGTGTGTGTGTGTGTGCGTGTGTGTAGGTTTGGTGTACGGTTCCCCTGCATGTCGGATGCGTATGATGCAGACCTGGGCCGTTTGGCTCGAGAGGTGGCAGAGGAGCAGGGCTGTTCCTCTTTCCTCCAACAGGGGGTGTACTGCAATGTGGGCGGCCCCGCCTTCGAGACAGTGGCAGAGAGCAAGATTCTGCTAAGCCTGGGGGCAGACGCTGTGGGTGGGTACAAGACACTGATTTATGGTCAGCTTTCAGATCTGTGCTAAAGGGAAACTTGTACCTTCAGGGAGCACATCAGGCCTCTGATGTGTATACTGTCTTCTGACTGAGGAAATGGAGAAGGCTCTCCCCAAGAGCACTCTATCTGAAAGAGAGTGCCCCGGCTCTACATATTTTACTGGTTTGTGACTCACTGACACCGCCCCCCGGTTAGAGGGGAATAAAGCAGCCAAAGAATGAACACACAGGAACTTTATTTAAACACACTGAGGAAGATGAATATGTTGATGCATATGGGGATGAAAAGTGGGAGAGGTTGTGGAATGGTAGTGGATTTTGGGCATGCACACCTCCCACAAGTCCAGAGATATTATTGCGTCCAGTTGTTGATGGGCAGAGACCTGCTTGAGGGAGACTGCAAGTATTGTGTGACCTGTATAATCAAGAGCATGGGCAAATGTCCGGCCCCCTACTAACCTCCCTAGCAACCTATCAGGGCACATCTGACACAGGTCAGGGAGAGTTTGAGAGGCAGGTTTATGGGGCCCCCTAGACTCTCAGGCTCCAGTTGTGGGTGATGGGGAGTGGAGTGTGAAGCTCAGGGTTTGTTAGGTGCTAATACCAGTCACTGGAATTTGTAATACTATCTAACCAATGACACCATCAATAACACACACACACACACACACACACACACACACACACACACACACACACACACACACACACACACACACACACACACACACACACACACACACACACACACGAAGAGCTGCATGCAGCTAGAAACAAAATTAGGAACAAACAAACGGATGTTAATAACAGAAAACGTCAGGTGCTCCTCTCTCTCTAACACACATCAGGTGCCATCCCACTGGGCACAAACTGGCTGAATCAACAGTGTTTCCACGTAATTTCAATGAAACCAACGTGGAATAGACGTTGAATTGACGTCTGTGCGCAGGGGGATATCTATGCCAATGGGTTCAGCTTCAGGGGTCACAGTTCAATTGATCTGAACCCTGAGTGGTGTCAGTTAGAGGGTAACAGGTTGACAGGGAGGAAGCTGTACATGTTATCCTTTGACATGACTCATTTTCTGGGTCTCCCCCTCCCCCTATCTTTCCCTTCCCCTCTTTATCCCCTGTCTTCACACACCCACACCCTCCTATATCACTTTCTCTCTCTCCCTCTGTCTCCCTCTGACCTCTCCCTTTTATCTCTGTCTTGCTCCCTGTCTCTTGCTCCCTCTCACTCAGGTATGAGTACAGTGCCAGAAGTGATAGTGGCTCGTCACAGTGGTCTGCGTGTGTTTGGCCTGTCTCTCATCACCAACCGCGTGGTGTCAGAGTATGGCAGCCAGGACCGCGTCAACCATGAGGAGGTGCTGGAAATCACCCAGCGACGCACACAGGACCTGCAGAAACTCATCATCAACCTCCTGGCCCGAATATAGATACACACACTATCTGATAGTGATGTTCAATTTATTTTTGATTTATTTCACCTTTATTTAACCAGGTAGGCTAGTTGAGAACAAGTTCTCATTTACAACAGCGACCTGGCCAAGATAAAGCAAAGCAGTTCGACACATACAACAACACAGAGTTACACATGGAATAAACCAACATACAGTCAATAATACAGTAGAGAAAGTCTATATACAGGGTGTGCACATTTTGATTTTACCTTTATTTAACTAGGCAAGTCAGTTAAGAACAAATTCTTATTTTCAACAACAGCCTAGGAACAGTGGGTTAACTGCCTTGTTCAGGGGCAGAACAACAGATTTGTACCTTGTCAGCTCGGGGATTTGATCTTGCAACTTTTCCGTTACTAGTCTAACGCTCTAACCACTAGGCTACGCTGGATAAGGGTGGATAAGGGAGCTAAGGCAATAAATAGGCCATGGTGGCGAAGTAATTGCAATATAGCAATTAAACACAGGAATGGTAGATGTGCAGAAGATAAATGTGCAAGTAGAGATACTGGGGTGCAAAGAAGCAAGATAAATAAATAAATACAGTATGGGGATGAGATAGTTGGATGGGCTATTTACAGATGGGCTATGTACAGGTGCAGTGATCTGTGAGCTGCTCTGACAGCTGGTACTTAAAGCTAGTGAGGGAGATATGAGTCTCCAGCTTCAGTGATTTTTGCAGTTCGTTCCAGTCATTGGCAGCAGAGAACTGGAAGGAAAGGCAGCTAAAGGAAGAATTGGCATTGGGGGTGATCGCCAAAGTTGAGGATCGGCAGGATGGTCAGTTTTACGAGGGTATGTTTGGCAGCATGAGTGAAGGATGCTTTGTTGCGAAATAGGAAGCCGATTCTAGATTTAATTTTGGATTGGAGATGCTTAAGGTGAGTCTGGAAGGAGAGTTTACAGTCTAACCAGACACCTAGGTATTTGTAGTTGTCCACATATTCTAAGTCAGAACCGTCCAATACTGTCAGTACAATAAAAACTAAGGACAGCTTTAATCAGAGAGATACGAGTGTATCTGATTCCACACACTGTATCCAAATCAGTATTTGTGAGTTATTAATATGTGCCTGAGATTGAGAGGACTTGGAACTCAACTCCACCTTATTATTGTCCACATCTGATTATTCTTTCTTAAGTAATATCTTATTTTCTTGAAAAAGCTGACGCTGATATTCCATTCAGTCCAAAGTCATTTTTGTAACTATCTTTCTAAAAATAAATGAATACATTATATTATAGTTATCTGTTATTTTACTGACAGTATTGACAGTTTTAATTTATTAATATAAAAGGTTTTATTATTCTATGAACATAATGTCTAACCGTGCATCTCTTCTGAAACACTCTTGTGAAATAAAAGGCACCATTCCGATCATGTGTGTCTACCTCTATGTTCAACTGCCTTTAAGTTCATCAATCTATTAATCAAATGGTTTGGTAAGTTAAACCAATATTGCTTCTCTGATCATGTTACATCGAAAGAGAAGGAAGAGAGGAAGAGTGGGAATGGGGAGATGGAGAGATGCTAGAGTAAGTCTCATTGATCCAAGCAGGAGATGTGGTGAAACTACAGAAGACAAGAAAGGTATTGTCATCAATAACATGGATCAATAACCAAATGGAGAGAGGGATGGAGATAGAAGAATAGTGAGGAACTAGAGAGAAATGATGAAGGGAGAGTATTGCAGTTGCATAGAGGGGATGACGGGCAGGATCTACTGTAAGTAAAATGACCTCTTGGTTTAGGATGAGCTCCCTGAACACCCACCCTAAACACACACATGCCTAATGGAAACACACACACGTCAGGCATACTCTCATCCCACATAGCTCTACCCCAGCTATGGAGTTAAAAATATATATATATTTTTTTAATTAAAATGGTCTGAAAAGCCTGTTATACACCTGCCCACCTCCTTTATGCCCCCTCCCTCCCCCATGTCCCTGATTGTGTTATAATGTGCACGTTATCTTTTATTAATATCTATCACATTCTAGCCATTTCCTCCTCACTCTAATTTACATTTAAATGCTAAATATGCAGATGACGTTTTTTTTAAGGACGTTACCCTGATTGAAAATTTACTTTCAAATGATCCATGGGGGGTGCAGTGAGAGTGGCATGCTAAAATAATACCCTCACCTTCTTATCAGCAGATTAAATGTAATGGCCTTTCTGATGACAGGATGGTTAACTAAAGGGATTAGGTCTGAGGTCACTGTGCAGTATGTGTGTTAGTGCGTGTATACATGCATGTGTGGGGATATTTTTGTGTTCAGGTAAACCTTGCGTGAGGATTTAATGGACATATTCATGTGAGAGCTGATCAGTGGTCCATCTACTCTAACTACTACACCCTACTCTCTCTTCCAATCTCTCTATTGCTCCCTCTCCCCCCTCTCCCCCCTCTCCCCTCTATCTCTCCTCTCCCCCTCTCTCTCTCCTCTCCCCCTCTCTCTCCTCTCCCCAGAGAGATCAGAGCAGAGGGAAACACTGCTATATACACTGTCTGTAATTATTATTCATACAGTATAGATTTCACAACAGGGGTCCTCTCTCTCGTAATTTCACTCTAATCAATACACAACACTGCTATGTGGAGATAAAATGCTTTTCTCTCTCCCTTTCCCCCTTGAAATGTCTATCTCTCTCTCTCTCTCTCTCTTTCTCTCTCTCTCTCTCTCTCTCTCTCTCTCTCTCTCTCACACGCACCTTCAGGCTTTATCAAAGCTTCTGGAGCCTCAAATAGAAAGAATGGGAGAAAAGTGAGAAGAAAATAGATAAAGGATGAGTGGGGATATCCCCCATACCAGAGCCTAAAGAGGCTTTATTATACTTTAGTGGCAGTACAATATAGTTCTCCAACTGTGTGATATGATTTGTGCCAGCTATGAGGTTGAATGGCCAAGGAGTCTGAGGGGAAACTTAAATCTAAACAGACCCTATAGAAGAGCTGGGCTTACTGCGAGGGAGATGGGGCAGTGAGAGAGGGATGCATTGATGGATGGGGGGAGAAAATGGGAGTAAATTAGGAACGGTGAGAGAGGGGATAGTACAGTCTTTTTTCAAAGGGATATTTGATAAGTACAGTAAGATCAATGGTGAGGCATTTGGTAGAGCAGAGAGATAAATACTCATTACCAGAGCATGTGCACTCACACATTAACACTCGCACGCACACACACACACACACACACACACACACACACACACACACACACACACACACACACACACACACACACACACACACACACTTAGTTGGCTGTTTGATGGGACAGACTATGTGATGGAATGTTTTGATGTAATTTTCGGCTCATGAGTGCTAGTATATGGGGCCTTTCTCTGTATGATTATATTTCCATAATTCCAATCAACAGAGAGTGTTATTCTGCATGGACAGAGCCTGCATGGACAGTGCCATTGAGTATCTGTCATCCCTCTGAGGGGAGTGACAGATCAGTACAGCTCCTGCAGGCTCTCACACTCCTTAGCTCAGAGTACATGCAGGTTCAGAGCCGCTGCGCCCCCGTTCTGTCAGCGTGAAAAGTGCATGCGCCGCGGGGGGGTTTAAAAGCCCCGGCTGAGTGCGAGCCGCTGACAGTTTAGGCTCTGGATCAGACTGGGACCAAGTTAACTCGGGAAGAAGAAGAAAAAGCTGCAGCGACTGAACGATGGCGAGTCAAGCACAGCAGCCCCCTCATCTCCACCTGGCAGAGCTCACCGCGGCGCAGTTTCTCGACATCTGGAAACATTTCGACGCAGACGGTCAGTACGGCTACGGCCAGGGGGTTAAACTTGGGCAGGACTGGACTATGGTCATATCATAGGAGTAGGCTGGTTGTAAATTCAGAATGGTTGGATAGTTGTTAAACTGATCGGCTAGTGCTTGGTGGGACAGAGAAAGTGAGCAGATGTGATAGATGAGGGTAGGAAGTCCTGTGTGTTGTACTGCGGGACAGAGAAAGTGAGCAGATGTGATAGATGAGGGTAGGAAGTCCTGTGTGTTGTACTGCGGGACAGAGGAGCATATGGATTGTTATTTAAACAGCGTCTTGGGAATCTTGGCTGTGATTGTCAGTCAGAGTTCCCTGTGCCCTGTACCCTGTTCCGTGATCATGCACTTCTGAAAAATATTTTTAACTTGACACTCCTTTTTTAACTTTAATTGCACAATTAGCATATTGAAGTTGTATAAAGGGGCATTTGTGTGGTTTGTAGATATTTGTTGCAGAACTGTCAGATAAGGAAACATATTTTGAAGTAGCAAAGTAGAAAAGCATTTTCAAATAGTTCAGTTTGTGCATTTTTCCCACACGAGTGTTATATGAGATTTCAGTCGACACGTAGGCTACATATAATCCCCTATAACCATGTTTGTTAATCATCATTTTCTTTTAGTTCCTCAATTACGCATCAAACAGCAAGTTACGCATCAAACAGCTAAGTTATGGAAAAAGCGCTGCTTTGGACCACATTTGTGGCACTATTTTCTGTGCGTAAAACACGAAAGTCTACTACAGCACTACATTATTTGAGAGTAAACATGCGTTGTTCTTGCTAGATCATTTATTATATAGAGTGGTGACGTGTGTGCAAAACGGAGTGGCTGTTTTTAGCGCTGTTTGATCGCTGTGAATTATATATGTGCCTGGCTTGTAGCGACCCCAACGAGGCAACCGGATCCGCGCGTCTCCTATGAATGAATCTACAGTAGCCTATGTCATCACCGGGGCTTCTGCCAGGCGCGGTGTATTGACAGGCAGCTTGCCGTGTCCGGTCTGGGAATGGGAAGGAGTGGAGCGGGAGAGAGAGTAGGGGGGAAAGGTGGGTAGGAGAACGGGGAGCAGTGTGCGAAGAAGATGGGGCGAGAGGACAGAGAGGATGGTAAAGTGGAAGTGGGGGGAGAGGAGAGACGAGGGAGAAGTAGTGATGGGGAAAAGGAGAGCGACGGAATTAATATAGGGAATAGCCATATAGCCTTTACAGTCATTGGGGGAGAGGGATGGGGGGGAGTGCACGCACTAGATACTGGGCGGTTATGGGTGTGACTGACTGCAGCTCGATGGCCCAGTCACGGGTATGGTGTGCGTCACTGTGCGCTAGAGCTGGTCTCTGTCACACAGCACTCAAAAGTGATCATGAAAGGTTATAAACAGTGATTATAACAGCAGCTATACGAGTTGCTAAATCCCATGACCCTCAGTATCTCTCATTTACGTCTTTGGATATAAATATATTGCATGCTATAGCACTGCGTTTTCTTTCTTTAATCCATCCATCCATGCATTCATTTCTGCACTGCGCAAAGCATGTTGAATCCTTCTCCCCCATCCCATGGTGGTCCCTTAGGGCCGTTGGAGACATTCTGCTTGGCAGCAAAACGCTGGGCTAGGCCCATTTAGACTTACTGAGGGCTCTACTAAACACGCGCCTGTTGAAGTGTGTAAAGATGTGTCAAAAAGTCTGTGACATTGCGCAGACTTAACATGTTTCCGCCCCATAGCGCTCACTCTGAGCTCTGCAGCCTCTCACCTAGAGCGTGTAAACCTAGAGCGTGTAAACCTAGAGCGTGTAAACCTAGAGCATGTAAACAGTCACACCTGAGCAAGCGCAGGGATTCTCCGAGCCGCTCAAACACTCCACTGCCCCAGCCGAGAGTTAAATCCGCCCACCGGGTCAACTAAGCCATACGCATCCCTGGCGTGCACTGGGCTGGAATGGACCTAGAATTAGTAGAGCCAGGGATGAGGAATGAGTGCAATTACACACACACACACACACACACACACACACACACACACACACACACACACACACACACACACACACACACACACACACACACACACACACACACACACCACGACAACACACACACACACGACAACACACACACACACTCTAATTCCACAAATTATAGTTTGTGGAATGTAAAAATAGGTCTCACTGTTCGCTGTGAATACATGAATGCATTTAAGGCTTTTCAGAGATGTTGTGCCAGTAATCCATCTGTGGGAGGCAGAGGTGGTTAACAGAAACATATTGTGGCCAAGCGGGTTTGTGTCGGTCTGTCAAGTCGAATCCGTGTGCCAATCTATGTCCATAGTCTCATACATGATAAAGTGGGACTAGAGCTGGGGTAGTGGAGCATGCTTTTCAAGAATCCTAGATTACATTTTTCGGTCAATGTCAATGACGCGTTTCAGATTTAAAACTTCAGATGATTCACTCTTAGGACAGGCCTTGTATGGTGTGTGTGTGTGTGTTATGGTTTGTGCAGAATGTGTCTGTGTGTGGAGTAGAGAATAGGCCTATGACATTTGGGAAGCGCATGCATTATTCCACTCTTCACACCAAATATTATTCCATGCAAGGAAACAAGATCTATGTCTAACATAACTGGAAAATGTATGAACAGGGCCAAGCCTTTTGGGGCTCTATATGAGATTTAGTTGAGGGGCCTACCACCTCGCTGGTAAAATATTTTAGTGGCTCCCCACTTGACCATGGAAATATTTATACATTTTTAAAGTAAATTTCCTGTAATTCCACACATTTTGCCATAGGTCATAGAGAAAGTTTTTCAGTTTTAATGCAAGTTTTCTGCAATTGTACACATTTTGCCATAGGGCTAAAAAGAAACTATAGTAAATGTCTAACTAATTTTATGCAATTTTATTCGTGAGTGAGAGTGGCAAACAAAATCAATGGGGGCCCTCTAAAGGGCAGGGCCCCTGCGCACGTGCCCTTTGTTCCTGTTCAGTAATTTGGTCATTATTACTACAAATTTAGATAGCAGGGTACACTAATTTATCAATCTAAAAATGCGAAGCTTCGTGGGCTAATGGAGTGCTGTCAGTGACTGACATAACAAGAGGAAAACTGCTGATGCACAACCACATTTCGAAATTGCGCTTTGTGTTTTCTGCTGTTCAAACTCTAATGAGTTCCTTTTTGGGTCATGGGCCCCCTAGCGGCCAGGGGACGTAGACAAACCGCCTATGTCGCTTATGCCCAAGTCCGGCCCTGTGTAAAGACATGGGCATAATTCACACTAAATCCTCACATTGGGAAGAGCAATTGGGATTATTTGTGATGGTCTGCACATATCTAGCATAATATCCATGTCTTTGGTGAAACCTCTTTACACAGTTAACCAGCCAACTCACCCACTTCCCTCCCACACAGTACAGGAATATGTTTAGTTGTGCTTCTGTGGAGTGATGACATGTTGATATAGAGAGGAGACAGCCCTCAGTCCCTCCATCTGATGGGCTGATTTATTTACATACACAAAGCTTTGTGTTTCTGCAGTGATTTGCTTACATCTCAAAGACCAGCCGAGCCAATGCACAGATGATGATTTACCTATCAAATACATCACACAAAGTTAAACGTTTTACGTTGAAAGTTGTATTAGTTGTACGGGTGTCACGCTCGTGATAATGGAATGACCAAGGCGCAGCGTGATTTGAGTTCCACATCCTTTTATTAAGTGAAAACTTCTCAACAAAACAATAAACAAGCAACGAAACGTGACTTATGTGGTGCAACAAGCACAAACACAAACAATATCCCACAAAAGCAGGTGGGAATAGGGACACCTTAAGTATGATCCCCAATTAGAGACAACGATAATCAGCTGCCTCTAATTGGGAACCATACTCAATCCCAAACATAGAAATGAATTGACTAGAACACCCCCTAGTCACGCCCTGACCTACAACACCATAGAGAACCAAGGGCTCTCTATGGTCAGGGCGTGACAGTACCCCCCCCCCCCCCCAGAGGTGCGGACTCCGGCCGCAAAACCTGAAACCAAATGGGGAGGGTAGGGGGGGTGACTAGTGTCGGTGGCGGCTCCGGTGCGGGTTGTAGCCCCCGCCCAGACTCCGGATTCGGCCATGGCGCCGGGCTGAACGCCGTGCCTGGACTGGGCATCGGCGCAGAGGAAGGCTCCGGCCTTGGAGCGGTACTGGATGCCATGCCTGGACTGGGCACCGGCACAGAGGAGGGCTCCGGCCATGGAGCTGGGTTGGACGCCATGCCTGGACTAGGCACTGGCGCAGAGGGCTCCGGCCATGGAGCTGGGTTGGACGCCGTGCCTGGACTGGGCACCGTCGCAGAGGAAGGCTCCGGCCATGGAGCTGGGTTGGATGCCGTGCCTGGACTGGGCACCGGTGCAGAGGAAGGCTCTGGCCATGGAGCTGGGTTGGACGCCGTGCCTGGACTGGGCATCGGCGCAGGTTGCACCGGACTGATGACACGCACTTCAGGGCGAGTGCGGGGAGCTGGCACAGGACGTACCGGACTGGGGAGACGCACTGGAGGCCTGATGCGTGGAGCCGGCACAGGTGGCACCGGACTGGTGACACGCACTTCAGGGCGAGTGCGGGGAGCTGGCACAGGACGTACCGGACTGGGGAGGCGCACTGGCGGCCTGGTGCGTGGAGCCGGCACAGGTGGCACCGGACTGGTGACACGCACTTCAGGGCGAGTGCGGGGAGCTGGCACAGGACGTACCGGACTGGGGAGGCGCACTGGAGGCCTGGTGCGTGGAGCCGGCACAGGTGGCACTGGACTGGTGACACGCACTTCAGGGCAAGTGCGGGGAGCTGGCACAGATGGCACCGGACTGATGACCTGCTCTTCAGGGCGAGTGCGAGGCACCGGCACAGGACGTACCGGACTGAGAAGGCTCACTGCAGGCCTGGTGCGTGGAGCCGGCACAGATGGCACTGGACTGGTGTCACGCTCTTCAGCACGCCTGCGCTGCAGCATACTACTCGCTATCACCTCTCTCCGGTATCTTTCATTGTATTCCTCCACCGACTCCCAAACGGACTCTGGCACTCCCCGCTGCTCAGTCGACCATCCCATATGCCCCCCCCCCAAAAAAAATCTTGGAGTTTCTGTGGCCGTGGCCCCCGGCTTGTCGCTGTCCTTCCAGTACTTTCTGCGATTCTCTCAAAGGAAGGGTCTCGCATCCTCCCCGGATTTCCTCCCAGGTCCAACTCACTTTATCCTCCCGAGCATTCTGCTTGGTCCTTGATTGGTGGGATATTCTGTCACGCTCGTGATAATGGACGGACCAAGGCGCAGTGTGATTTGAGTTCCACATCCTTTTATTAAGTGAAAACCTCTCAACAAAACAATAAACAAGCAATGAAACGTGACTTACGTGGTGCAACAAGCACAAACACAAACAATATCCCACAAAAGCAGGTGGGAACAGGGACACCTTAACCTCTCTAGGGTAGGGGGCAGTATTTTGACATCCGGATGAAAAGCGTGCCGAGAGTAAATTGCCTGTTACTCAGGCCCAGAAGCTAAGATATGCATAGAAAACGGATAGCTAAGATATGGATAGAAAACACTCTAAAGTTTCCAAAACTGTTAAAATAATGTCTGTGAGTATAACAGAACTCATATGGCAGGCGAAAACCTGAGAAAATCAAATTCTGAAGTTTGTAGTTTTCAATTGAATTGAACACAGTATCCGATGGCTGTGGGGTCAGATTGCACTTCCTATGGCTTCCATTAGATGTCAACAGTCTGTTGGAAATAGTTTCAGGCTTGTATTGTGAAAAATTAGTGAGTAAGAGCACAGAGAGTGAATGGACTGTCTGATGTCCCAGAGTTGTTTGTTGTTCATGGCCGAGAGCGCGCCATGTGTTATTTTTCCTTTTCTATTGACAACGCTATTGTCCGGTTGAAATATTATTGCTTATTTATAACTAAAACAACCTGAGGATTGATTCTAAACATCGTTTGACATGTTTCTATGAACGTTACCTGTACTTTTTTGACTTTTCGTCTGCCTGTTGTGCCAGCCCTGGAGCCAGTTGATTACTGAACAAAACGTGCCAGCCAAATGGAGGTTTTTGGATATAAAGAGGAACTTTATCGAACAAAACAAACATTTATTGTGTAACTGGGAGTCGTGTGAGTGCAACCATATGAAGATCATCAAAGGTAAGTGATTAATTATATCGCTATTTCTGACATTTGTGTCGCACCTGCCTGGTTGAAAAATTATTTTCATGTGTTTTGTATGAGGGACGCTGTCCTCAGATAATCGCATGGTGTGCTTTCGCCATAAAGCCTTTTTGAAATCTGACACTTTGGCTGGATTAACAAGAGGTTAAGCTTTATTTTGATGTATAACACATATATTTTCAAGAATGTTAAATATTAGAATTTAGTATTTTTTAATTTTGCACTCTGCAATTTCACTGGATGCAATTTCACTCAGCTGCCTCTAATTGGGAACCATACTCAATCCCAAGGATAGAAATGAATCGACTAGAACACACCCTAGTCACGCCCTGACCTACAACACCATAGGGCTCTCTATGGTCAGGGCGTGACAACGGGATACGTATTGTATACATTGTCCAACGAAATGCTTACTTGCAGGTTCCTTTTCGACAATGCAACAACAATAAAAAACAGTAAAAAAATAAGAATAAAAACTTAAAGTGAGCCTGTTGGTATTAGACCACATGCTTCGAAACAGTCTGCCCGAAGGTAAGGGAGAAAACAGCTAGTGGCTGGGGTGTGTGGGGTCCTTGACGATGCTGAGTGCCTTCCTCAGGCACAGTTTCAAGTAGACGTCCTGGATGAGTGGAAGCATGGTCCCAGTGATGCACTCGGGCCGTCTTCACCACCCGCTGGAGAGCTTTGCGGTCGTGGACGGAGCAATTCCCATACCAAGCCGTGAATCAACTTTTCAGGACGCTCTTGATGGTTCAGCGGTAGTATTTCTAGCAACATGCCAAATTTCTTCAGCTGCCTTAGGCAGTAGAGGTGCTGTTGCACCCTCTTGACAAGAGTGATGGTGTTGTTGGTCCAAGAAAAGTCCTCTGTGATGTGGATGCTGAGGAACATAAAACTAGTGACTCTCTCTACTACAGTCCCGTTGATGTGGATCAGGGCATGTTCACTCCTCTGCTTCCTGAAGTCAACAGTCAACTCCTTTGTTTTGCTGACATTGAGGGAGAGGTTGTTGTCATGATGTCACCACAATGCCAGTCCACTTATCGCCTCCCTATAGGTGAACTAGTCATTGTTGGTTATCAGGCCTACAACTATTGTGTCGTCAGCAAACTTGCTGTACACCATGCGTAGCCAGTCACATGCCTGCCATGTTTGTGAATGTCGCTACAGAATATCTAGTGCCCCAATAAACATCTACCTGACCCCCCACTGTCAATCCCCCAGGCACAAAGCCATTCCACTGTGAATATGTTTCTAATGCCTTCTGAGCTGCAGGCGATTCCTGTTTTTAAATATCATTCTGTGGCAGCATTACCAAAGAATTTCCACACTTCCCATTCGTAAATGCCACCCTGATCTGCCTAAAGTTTCCAGATGCCAGCAGTGCTTTGGTCATGTGACTAATGCAGAACCCCTACCTTCTCCCAACACTGAGCTAAACTACAAGAATGTTAGAGCGGGTCCTTTCTTCTGCCCTCTCTTTACCCCCCCTCTCTCTCTATTGCTGCATCTCCTAGCTATTTCTTCCCATTCTCTCTCTCTGTTTCTCCTTTTCTATCTGCCTGTAGGGTGTGTGTGTGATGTGTGTTTCTCCCGTGTGTGTTTGATGGCCTCTGAGTGTTTCTCTCATCTCCCCGATGGGGGAACTCACAGAGCACAGACCTGGGGGAACTCACAGAGTACAAACCGTTAGAGATCTGATCGGGCAAGACAATTAGGAGCTTGTTATATTCTCAATCAGCCTTAAATATCTAGAGTATGTGGGTTGCCCCTACAGTGTGCGCACACAGACCCGCGCGTGCGCACACACACACACACACACACACACGTGCACACACGCACACACACTCGCACACACGCACACACACACACACACACACACACACACACACACACACACACACACCCACACACACACACACACACACACACACACACACACACACACACACACACTTATCAAGTAATCTCTTTCCCCTTTCCATAATTTTCTTCCCGTGAGGTTAGCTATCATTTTATTCCTATGATGCTATGACACAATAAGTCACATTAAGCCCCTGCCCTTTCAGATCCCTCCCTCCGACCTACTCTCCCTTTCTCTCCTCCTCCCTCTATCTCATCCTCCCATCAGATACTGAGCCTGATGGTTTTGCTGGGATATCAGACTAATCCTAGTAAGGACCAGGGAGCTCAGCAGTGTTGGATATAAATATGTGACTCAATGTTATGCTACTGTACTCCTGTGGGAGTCGTGTTGGCCAGATGGACAATATCGTGTGACTGTAGCATTAGGCTAGATAATGAGAGTGTTTTTGTCAACATGTTTCCATATCGTTTAGAGTATGCAAACAGTCATGGCGGTGCTATACAACACTTGACTCTCTGGACTCCTTGTGGACTCGTTGTTCCGGACATTCATTGAGCTACTTGTTGAACAAAGGGCTTAAAAAATGCCTCCATATTGAACCCTGTTTATTTTTACAGTAATGAAACACACACTACATACCAGAGTTCTATCTCAATTCACATTTGGTGAGATACTGAGCATCTGATCCCCTCACCTCCATCTCAGCTGTATTGGAGAAGAAGGTCCAAAGTCCCTCCCTGACTTTTTTCTCCAATAGGATTTGCGAAGGAGGTGAGGAGAGAGGATGCAAGGAATCAAGGAAAGATTAATTGAGAAAGTGCCGTGTAACTATTATGTTTTCCACAGGTTCAAAAGTCAATGTAATCCCCATCTCACTGATCCCAGGAATGACCTTTAACCCTTGGGTATGTCCTACAGGAAATGGCTACATTGAGGGAAAGGAGCTGGAGAACTTCTTCCGGCAGCTAGAGACTGCGCGGAGAGGAACAGGTGTGGTGAGTGGGTTTGAATACATTGAAAATGCATCCTTCCTTGCTTCCTGCCTTAAAGTGAGTAACTGACTCCATCCTAGTCGAAGCAACCTTAAACATTGTATTTAAATGAGAACATGGTCCACTTTACTTGACTGTCATCATCCATGGTGTATTCAGGCTTCTAGATAGGCTAATAGACTAGATAATTTGATATAATATGCTACAACAACTCATCATCATAGAGAGTCGTTAGGTAGGAAGTCGCTGTTTTATCCGTTTTTGATTTATTCTGTGTGTTTGTGTGTGTGTGTTTGTCTATTCAAGGATCCCACACATGCTGCCTTTAGAGAGAAAATGAAGGAATTCATGATGAAATTTGACAAGAATGCAGACGGAAGAATTGAGATGTCAGAAGTAAGACTCATACTGTACACAAGCACATTCAAACTCCTCTGTTGAAATGTCTGCTTACTTCTTATGTTTACCTCTGATGTTATATCTGCATATATGTTCTTTGTTTTGTACACAGTGTTGTTGTTGAAATCCGCTTTAATATTGAGTTAGTAGCCAAGTGTACTAATCCTCTCTCTCTATATTTTCTCTCTCTCTCCCTCTTTCTCTCCAGTTAGCTCAGATTCTGCCCACAGAGGAGAATTTCCTGCTTTGTTTCAGAACATTTGTGGGATCCAGTGCAGAATTCATGGCGGTAAGTTGTGTCTGTCTGTCTGTCTGTCTGTCTGTCTGTCTGTCTGTGTGTGTGTGTGTGTGTGTGTGTGTGTGGTGTGTGTGTGTAAGCCCACTGCACTGTAGAGTATATCGATCACTAAAGATGGCTCCTGCTATCATTGCTCTCCGATACAGATAACTTTTTGGTGTATTGCTAAGTCTGATCACTTCGTCCCATACACAAAAACCACCACAAAAATACATCCATCCACATACACAGAATCAATCCCAACAGAGATTAGAAATATCAGGGAAACAGGCATCTCCTTGTCTAAAGCGTTTTATATCTAGAAATAACTAGAGAGAGAAAGAGAGAGAGGGAGGGGGGTTCCTTTTAACTGTTCTCTGCTGGTGGAGACACGCAAAGTAAGGAGAAGGGAGGATAGACAGAAGGAAAGAGTTTTGCAGTGGTCCAGTGTGCTGGCTACCCCGTGTTAAAAGTGGAGGGGGGAGGGGAACACAGAAGCTATTCTCAGACTGCCATACATTATGGATGGTTTGCAGGCTTACTGCAGGAGAGTGGGGGGAGGGGTGATGTAGTTTGGGCATCCATCTTTGATAAGGTTTCGCTCTAGACACGGGACAGCTGGTAGATTAAAACACAAATTATATACTTTTCTGTCTCACTCTCATCCTCTTCTATCTCCGTCTGGCTACATTCTCTCTACCGATTATAGCATTATGACTTTTCCACTTGTTGTTAAAGTAAAGAGGGTTTTAAGGCTTTAGAGTTCTTAATCTCTGTGTTTAAATGCATGTGTACTGTGTTGTAATGAAATGTTAAAAATGCTCTGTCTACAGGCATGGCGAAGGTATGACACTGATCGCAGTGGATACATCGAAGCCAATGAACTGAAGGTAAACAAATGTGTCAAAGTTTAATACATTCATAACCTTCAGTAGTCAGTTTCCAAGGACTTGTGCTTGTTGTCAGAGGAGGACCCCTGAGCTCTCATCCTTAAACTTTAATTTTGGGTCATTGAGCCAGTTACCAGTGGGGTAACGAGGATCTGTCTTCCTCAGGGTTTCCTGTCAGATCTTCTGAAGAAAGCCAACAGACACTATGATGACAAGAAACTCAACGAGTACACACAGACAATAGTGAGTGTGACACACATACTGTACATGTGTACACAAACACACAGGTTTAACACTGTGTAGTAATGTTACGCCACTCACTGTTGTATTTCACTCTCCAGCTGAAGATGTTTGATCTGAACGGTGATGGGAAACTGGGCCTGTCTGAAATGGCCAGGTGAGTGTATGTGTGTCTTGTTCATTGAGAGACTCTCTGTGCTATACTTAAATCCATTTTGAAGTAAAGAATCTGAATATGAACGATTTTCTTTTATCTCATTTAAGGCTGCTGCCGGTTCAAGAAAATTTCTTGCTCAAGTTCGAGGTGAGACCACACCCACACACCCCACCCCACCCCACCCCCACACCCCACCCCACACACAACATTCTTTAGGAATTGGGGCAATGTATTCATTTGTGAAAGAGTCGGTCACTATGTGAATTAAAGCAGTCTTGACCAGAACCCTAAGGTAAAGGTCATACAATATGTATGTCGGCAGATCTATGGTACAATTCAGCTTTATTGCATTCACTGTAAGAGGATTAAACTGTTTATCACAGGAGACGTTTACTGAGTCTGCACCTGGCTAGACTATCACATCGACAGCCTTAAGTCTTTGCAACACTCTTTCACATGCACTCAAGCACGCTTGTTCACACACACACACACACACACACACACACACACACACACACACACACACACACACACACACACACACACACACACACACACACACGAAACACACACACACACACACACACACACGAAAACACACACACACACACACACACACACACACACACACACACACACACACACACACACACACACACACACACACACACTACACACACACACACATCTGTCGTTCAGTCCTTTAGGCTCGTTAATTAAACCAGTTAGTCTCCAGTTTGTGAGGAACAGATGCAGGCATTCCCAGGGTGCTATGTGTCAATATTAGGAAGGTGTTCCTAATGTTTGGTAAACTCAATGTATATATATCATGTACAATTATTATTTATTTCCTTTCCCTTCACTGTCTTTCCCGCCTCTCCAGGGATGCAAGCTTTCAGCAGAGCAGTTCAACATAATATTCACCTTCTATGACAAGGTAAATGAGCACAGTTGTCACGAGATACTAGGAGTGGTGGTAGGAGTCAGGCGCAGAGAGCAGAGGTAAGGTATAATGTCCTTTATTCTTCCCGGCACAAAAACGGTCAACGCCAACACAAACGGGCGCGTGAACAAACGACCAACCAAGAACAACGGGCACACAGTCCGGAGAGAGAATACAAGGCGAATAGCCAGCACATCCAAAAAACACAACGACAGCAAAACAATCCCGCACAAACCTGGGCGGGCTAAACTGGCTTAAATAAACACAAATCAAGACACACAATAGGGAACAGGTGCAACCAATAAGACATTACAAACAGAAAAGGAAAAAGGGATCAGCGGTGGCTAGTAGGCCGGCGAAGACGACCGCCGAGCGCCGCCCGAGCAGGCAGGGGAGCCACCTTCGGTGGGATTTGTGACAACAGTAGACATATTTACAGGGAGGGTGTGTGGGTGGGAGAGTGTGTGAGAGAGATTGCTTGTATCCCTGTCACTCAAGCTACTAGCTCCATGCAAATGGTCACTTGCACAGGTAAATACTCCAGAGACACACCTGCGTCTGTATCATTCATTTTGTTAGTGTTACCTTGGTAACCTTCCCAGTAGTGGTGCGTGGGTAAAATCAGGGGGGAAGCCAATATAGAAAAAAAGCCATATTACAACCTATGTGTTGTGATAACTGCGCTGTTTGCTCTATAACCTGTTAGTTCATATGCCTTGCCACCATGATATATAGGCCTAATGCCAAGACAATAAGAAGACACAGTGGCAGAATAAATTCAACCACACATTTGTTTCATCACAAAACCGGAGAGCAACATCTGTCCACAAAACATATTGCATGTAACAGTTACATGATCTACAGCATGGTCAAGCAAGGTAATGTTTCCCACATTTTTGGACTACTAAACAACTATTGATTTAGAACCACAGAGAGTTATTGCAAGTTACAAAGAAAACAGGAGCTGCCTGTCAATGTTACTGATTTATGTACTGATTTATGTGTGGGTGTGTGTGTGTGTGTGTGTGTGTGTGTGTGTGTGTGTGTGTGTGTGTGTGTGTGTGTGAGCAAGTAGAAAAAACATGTCGACTCAACCTACTTGTAGAGAAACGCCAATGCCATCCTCCTCTTTCGTGTTGTCTAAACGGTCTATGACTATCATACAGTACACACTTTTAGTTTTGGTTGTCCTAGGCTACCTTGCTAAAATACTTGCTCACTAGCTTCCTTTCATACGCAACGATACACCAGAACAGCTAGTTAACGTTAGCATACTACACTCTTTGAAAAAAATCTAGAACCTAAAAGGTTTCTTCGGCTATCCCCATAGGAGAACCCTTTGAAGAAACATTTTTGTTTCCAGGTAGAACCTATTTGGTTTCAGGTAGAACCCTTTTGGGTTTCATGTAGAACCCTCTCCACAGGGTTCTACATGAACCAAAGGGTTCTACCTGGAACCAAAAAGGGTTCTCTTGTGGGGACAGCCGAAGAACCCTTCTGGAACCCTTTTTTCTAAGAGTGTACATCTAGCTACATGTTGAACTTCCATCCTCTCAGGCCAGGGGCGCAATGCATGAATTTATTGATCGATCAGAATCGCCATTATAATCATTGGCCAGTATGGAGAATTAAGTAAAACCACAAGTCCAAATCCCTAATTTAGGAAAGGGCCGAACACAACGAGATGCAACAATTCAAGTTTTATTCTGTCATTAATGACATTTGGCTTTGGCTTGTGATGTGATTGGTCTGAAGCCTTCCCTTGACACTTTTTTTATGGTGAGCTAGCACCATTCACAGCTGAGTTCACTCAGTTTAGCTCAAAGCTGATTGACAATTATTTAATGTATTTTTTATCAAGGGAGGCCAAATGCTCACTGGCTTCCCTTGAATTCAATGCTATGAGCAGCAACAATGTCATACTCTTTCTGACCAGAGAGCATCAGATAGATACTCTACACATACTGAGACAGAGGGGAGCTGTTTGGTTTGCTCAGATGCTTTCTCCGGTGAGATATATTCATTTCAGCCTCTTGTGAATTGAAGGAAATTTATGAAACACAGAGCCACAAAATATATATTTTTTCTTGGTCAACATTTTGGGGAAGCCTGGCTTCGCTTGGCATCCATGAATACATGCCACTGAATCTTCCACAAAGAAAACAGTACAGTAGGAAAGACAGGTGTACAGTATAGGAGTCTCATACTAATGCCTTTGTAATGACTTGGATTGGCAGTTGGTCTGTGAATGATTGATCTTACCTGTGTATACTCTGAGTGGGAGGATATCTGAGTGTTTGATTGTTCTTTTAATGAGAATATGATATGAGATGCCCAGCCCCTGTCTGCTGTTTCACTGTTTTTCACTGTTTCACTAGGATGGAAACGGTTACATCGATGAGCAGGAGCTGGACGCACTGCTGAAGGACCTACATGACAAGAACAAAATGGTAAAGAACGAGAGACTTCACTTATTTACTGACTCATCTTTTGATTAGTTGATTGGTTGATTATGTCATACTGCACCTGGAGTGTTTACAAGAGCAGAACGTTGTGGTCTTGTACAAGACCCAAAATCCCAAGAAAGTTCTAAAAAAAAGTCCTTGGGACGTACCTGGGACCAACTGGGAACTAGACAAAACCTCCAAGGGACCATGAGACAACGTCCTGACGACTTCAGGCGACCATTTCGTGAAGTCCTGGGGACGTCCTAATGACTCATTATTGTTTACAGGGTAGACACCATAGTTAATGATATCATTGGTTGAGGCACTAGCACTCACGTCTGTTTCTCACCCTGTTTGCTGTAGGAGTTGGACTCGACCGGTCTGGTGGGCTATAAGAAGAGCATCATGGCTCTGTCCGACGCGGGGAAGCTCTACCGCACCGAGCTGGAGATCGTCCTCTGCCGCGACTCCACACTGTGATCTTTCACCTCTGACCCATGACAACTCCCCACTGCCCCCATCCTGGCATTACTAGGTGCATGTATGCCCCCCTCCTCCACTCCAACATCTGTAGAGTGAAAGTGAATGTCCACTTGAAGGCATAAACAAGACCCTCAGCCCAACTGACCCACTCTGTTTAATTACCTGTCCCTTACTTTGCCCCACCTCACCTCCCCCCTTATCGCAGTGTGGCGCTACCTGATGATGTCATCAGCATCTGCAGCTTTTTTGTTATTTTTTTACATGCAATTCTATAGTGAGTTAACCATTACATATGGAAATAATAGAAGGAATATATGATATGACTATTTATTTGAACGCATGTACATTTTGCCTGAATGTCCTTTATACTGTACTCCCTTAGCCTACTCTTTGTTTTTTTACAGTTCGCCTGTAAATCTCTCTTTCTCTCTTTTTCTATTTACCTCCAATCTCAATGCCCCCTCCCTCACTATTCGTTTCAGTCTGTTGCCTTGTTTTTGAATTGGGTTTAGGCTCGTACTATTTTAATGGAGAAATTATTGAGAGCATCAATAAATATAGCTGATGATCACTTATGGCTCTGCCTTACTCACATCCACAGGGCCAAACTGTCTCTATCCAAACCATGGGATCTCAGTCTGCTAAACTTCTATATCAGCCTATACATCTCTATAAATGCCTAGTTATTTCTGTTTCTATGAAGACTTAATCTTGGCCAGGCAAGGGAGAGCTATTTTTCTTTGCCAGCATAATGGGATTCCTGTGAAGATAAAAGTTCCAATACAGATGTTGGGAGCAGGCGCGTTATCTCCCTGAGCACTCCATTCCCGCTGTTCTAATCTCCCGTTGAAAGGCAGTTTGATGGAGGGAGCCTGCACACTCCATTTTTCATAGATGAGAACTTTCAGAGGTACTTATCTGTCTCTATTGCACACTACGAACACTGAGTGGGTCAAGGCTGGAGGAGATGAGTGACCGAGGGGAGGGATATGAGTGGAGTTAAACAACCATTCTCCAACACCTCCTGCTAGTAGACTAGTCCTACCATAATAGCCTAACAAACCTTTGAGATCACAAAGGAATTGAAATTCTCAATAAGTTTGTTTACTTACTGTATCACTACAAGAAAAACTCCTGATGTTTTTTTGCCTCAGCAGCTCCATCGGAGCCTTTGAGCCTCACTACTTACACGCACATCCCGAATTTGCAGACAGAGCAATTTAGGGCACTCCAGTTGGTGGACACATTTCCCTGTGTAATATATATATATATATATATATATATATGGGAGAGTCCTGAGTCCTGAAAGAGAATGACAAATATGCACCAGGCTTGTTTAAGGTCTTTAAAGGTTTAAAATAACAACACCACACAACACAGTAAACATTATGTTGTTGCACATTTTTTTTAAATATATATTTTTGTGAAAACCTTCAGTTTCTTGGGTAATACATCTAATGTTATGCACAAGCTTTTGGAGCTGTCCACATTTTTCACTGTATGGAGAAGTCTGGACACCCCTGGTTTAGTACCAAATGGAACAGTGTGACTTCTATCAATTAATCATCCGCACTTTCATCTTTAATTAAACTCACTCTAGTTTTCTTAAAGCACAAAAAAACACCTAACCACGCACTTACGCACGTACACACACACACACACACACTCTACTTTGATCCCCAAGCAGCCAACTGCTGACAACAGTACAGGAGAAATAGAATCTGCTCTGATTCCCTCCCCCACATTGGTTCCTCACTCAGAAAGAAAAAGGGAAGCGAGCGAAGCGAGAGATGGGGGAAAAGACAAGCTGCTAAGATTGGGGTCCATATTTAGCTATTCTCCCCTGAGTAGAATTGCTATTGCTTCAAACAAAAGGGATAGGTGCACACAATATTAGGAACAAACAAACTGATGTTAATAACAGCATGAGGATGAGGCAAGGTTGCAGCCTCGGTGCACAAACACATTTAAGAGTTATCGGCACACGAAGTAGAAAAGTTGAGTGTTTTTAGAAATGAGTTTGGGCTTATAAAGTCTGCTGTCTTTTTGGTCCAGTACAGATACAGACACAGTCACGCACGCACGCACACGCACACACGCACACACACACACACACACACACACACACACACACACACACACACACACACACACACACACACACACACACACACACACACACACACACACACACACACACACCACTGAGTGTTGTTGGACAGCTCTGCGGTGGCTGGATAAGGCAAACAGTTGTAAAGCTTTTCAGGAATTTTCTCGTGAGTCATGGACATGGCCAGAGCAGAGAGGGGAACAGATGCTGTCAAATCCCTGATGGGTTTTGGAACACAGGCCTCTCCTGCTCAGCACAGTCCCAATGTGCCACTAATCCCTGATTTCTGAAATGGTGGCAAAAGAAAAAACACTCTTTGGATTTTCCCTCCATTGTTTCTGTCTCTAATCCATTTATTCGGCAGAGAAATTAATCTCCATCATTTCTGAAAATGAGTGAGACTAAGAGAGACAAAGATACTAACATGCAGACACACACAAAAACACACACATACACACACACACACACATGGATGAATGATTTTTCACAACTGTCAGTATCAGTAGTAGTAATATGTTGTCTTATTTTGTTGCTTTACTTATCTATTATTCTTTGGAGTCGTAAATGCTTGTCATTGGCTGTGCTTCCTATGTGAAAATACATGTATGTGTTTAAATCCCCCACTAGCAAGGATACACTGACAGAAACACACCCATAAAAATGTACATACTGTAGCCACAGCCTCTCAATCAACTCTCTTTGTCACACACAAGACTTCCTGCAAAAGAGTGTCCCACTCTCCCTGGCCCACTTCTGTGTTTGTGTGCTTACATATGGCTGTCCTTTGAGCGTTAATTACAATACCACAACTTCTTATTTCCACGGTAACGTATTTCCACAGCAACTTATTACAGTGTAATTACACTGGCCTGAATCTCTCCCTGGGAAACACTTCACCTCTGGGTGTGGAGGAACAATGGGGAACTGTTTGTCTGTGTGTGGGTGTGTCGGATGGGGGCAAAACATGATCTGTTATCGTTCCCTATAATTGCCTTTCCCCTTTTTGACAGCTGCATTCCCTGCAAGCAATTGGCTTTGCACACACTCACACACACGTACACACACGTACACACACACACACACACACACACACACACACACACACACACACACACACACACACACACACACACACACGTACACACACACGTACTCACACACGTACTCACACACACACACACACACACACACACACACACACACACACACACACACACACACACACACACACACACACACACACACACACACCACACACACACACACACACACACACACAGTGGGTTTTATGAAAGCCTGTCTGACATGGTGCTCAAGGAAACCCCTGATCAGGGGAGGCTTTCAAATGTCATTCAGCATTACAGTCAGTAACACTTCTCTCTCATCCTTTTCTCCTGCTTCTCTCTCTTCTATCCCCTCTCTCTGTCTCTGTCACTCCTCCTCCGTCTCTTCATTTATTGTTTCTTCCTCTCTTCCTCTCATTTTCTCCTTCTCTTTCTCTGTCACTCCCTCCCTCCCTCTTCAATTCTTCTTCCTTCTCCCTCTCTCCATCCTGTCCTGTCATCAGCTTCTCCCCTGATGAACTGCTACAGCAGACCTCCATTCCTGTAACTACTGTGTTTTTCATCCCAGAGCAAATACACCCAGCCACAACATACTTCTAAGCAGTGGTGTAAAGAACTTAAGTACAAATACTTTAAAATACTACTTAAGTAATTTTTTACGGGTATCTGTACTTTAATTTACTATTTATATTTTTGACTATTTTTACTTTTACTTCACTACATTCCTAAAGAAAATAATGTACTTTTTACTCAATACATTTTCCCTGACACCCAAAAGTACTCATTACATTTTGAATGCTTAGCAGGACTGGAAAATGGTCCAATTCCTGCACTTATCAACAGAACATCCCTGGTCATTCCTACTGCCTCTGATCTGGTCAGACTCACTAAACAGAGAATATCCCTGGTCATCCCTACTGCCTCTGATCTGGTCAGACTCACTAAACACACATGCTTCATTTGTAAATGATGCCTGAGTGTTGGAGCATGCCCGTGGCTATCCGTAAATAAAAAAATCAACCAGCCGTCTGGTTTGCTTAATATAAGGAATTTGAAATGATTTATACTTTTACTTTTGAAACGTAAGTATATTTTCAACCAAATACTTTTAGACTTTTACTCAAGTAGAATTTTACTGGGTGACTAACTTTTATTTGAGTCATTTTCTATTAAGGTATCTTTACCTTTACTCAAGTATGACAATTGAATACTTTTCCACCACTGCTTCTAAGTCTTTGATGTTACATGCATAAATACAGTATGCAAAATTTTGCTTAAATCAAATCAAATTGTATTGGTTGTGTAAACATATTTAGCAGATGTTATTGGGGGTGTAGCGAAATGCTTATGTTCCTAGCTCCAACAGCACAGTAATACCTAACAATACAAAACAATACACGCAAATCAAAACATTTTAAATGAATTAGAACGAGCAATGCCAGAATATAAATATACGTATATGATGGTGTGTATACAGTATACAGTTGAATATGTATATGATGGTGTGTATACAGTATTCAGTTGAATATGTATATGATGGTGTGTATACAGTATACAGTTGAATATGTATATGATGGTGTGTATACAGTTGAAGTCAGAAGTTTACATACACTTAGGTTGGAGTTATCAAAACTCGTTTTTTAACCACTCCACAAGTTTCTTGTTAACAAACTATAGTTTTGGCAAGTCGGTTAGGACATCTACTTTGTGCATGACTGTAAGGGCCGTCGTCAGAATTAGACCAAGGTGCAGCGGAGGATGTGTTCATCTTTAGAAATGTAATATAAAAAGAGAACACTTTACAAAAATAAACCAAAGACGACAGCAAACAGTTCTGTCAGGAAAACACACTAACAGAATACAATCACCCACAAAAACCCAAAGGAAAAACAGGCTACTTATGTGAGACTCCCAATCAGCAACAATGAACTACAGCTGTGCCTGATTGGGAGCCACACACGGCCCAAAACAAAGAAATACAAAAACATAGAAAAATGAACACAGAACGCCCACCCAATGTAACACCCTGGCCTAACCAAAATAAAGAACAAAACCCCCTCTCTATGGCCAGGGCGTTACAGTACCCCCCCCCCCCCAAGGTGCGGACTCCGGCCGCAAAACCTGACTCTGAAGGGGAGGGTCCGGGTGGGCCTTCTTACGGCGGCGGCTCAGGTGCGGGACGTGGCCTCCGCTCCACCCTCGGCGTCGCCCACTTAGGTGGTGCCCCTGGCCGCGCCGGAGGACTGGTGGGCGACCCTGACTGCACCCAGCTGGCGGGCGATTCTGGTTGCGCCCGGCTGGCGGGCGACCCTGGCTGCGCCCAGCTGGTGGGCGATTCTGGTTGCGCCCGCTTGGCGGGCGACCCTGGCTGCGCCCGGCTGGCGGGCGTCCCTGGCTGCGCCCGGCTGGCGGGCGACCCTGGCGGCTCCGGTGGCTCCGAGCTGGCGGGCGGCTCCGGCGGCACTGACCTAGGATTCACCAGGCTGGGGAGACATGAAGGAGGCCTGGCCCTGGGCGCAGGCACAGGACTCACCGGGCTGGCGGGCGGCTCTGGCGGCTCCGGACAGGCGGGCGGCTCTGGCGGCTCCGGCGGCTCCGGACAGGCAGGCGGCTCTGGCGGCTCCGGACAGGCGGGCGGCTCTGGCGGATCCGGACTGGCGGGCGGCTCTGGCGGCTCCGGACTGGCGGGCGGCTCTGGCGGCTCCGGACTGGCGGGCGGCTCTGGCGGCTCCGGACTGGCGGGCGGCTCTGGCGGCTCTGGCCCAGGACTCACCAGGCTGGGGAGACATGAAGGAGGCCTGGCTCTGGGCGCAGGCACTGGACTCACCAGGCTGGGGAGACCCACTGGAGGCCTGGTCCGTGGAGGAGGCACAGGCTTGACCAGGATGGGGAGACCCCCTGGAGGCCTGGTCCGTGGAGGAGGCACAGGCTTGACCAGGATGGGGAGACCCCCTGGAGGCCTGGTCCGTGGAGGACGCACAGGACTGACCAGGATGGGGAGACCCACTGGAGGCCTGGTCCGAGGAGGAGGCACAGGATAAAACGGGCTGTGGGGGAGCACTGGAGTTCTGGTACGTAGGCTCTTTACCCACACTCCAGGCTGAATGCCCACTTTGGCCCGGCACGGGTGGAGCGCAGGCATTGGGCGAACTGGGCCCTCCCAGCGCCCTGGAGACACAGTGCACAGAGCCGGTGCAGGATAACCTGGACCGAAAAGCCGCACTGGAGACCAGTCGCGCTGAGCTGGCACAATCCGTCCTGGCTCGATGCCTGCACTCGCATGGCACTTGCGGGGGGCTGGCCTATAGCGCACCGGGCTATGAACGCGCACTGGAGACACCGTGCGCTTCACAGCATAACACGGTGCCTTACCAGTTCCACGCTGCTTCCGGTAAGCATGGGGAGTTGGCTCAGGTCTAACGCCTGACTCCGCCAACCTCCCCGTGTGCCCCCCCAATTTTTTTGGGGGGGGGGCTGCCTCTCGTGTCCGTCGCGCTCCCTCGGCAGGTTGCTGCATTGGTCAAGTAATTGATCCCATGTCCAGGCAATCCTTGACTCCAAAACCTCCAACGACCAGGATGCCATTACCTCCCGAGCACGCTGCTTCATCCCCTCCTGGTGCTGCTCCTTCCTCTGCTGCTTGGTCCGTTGTTGGTGGGTGATTCTGTAAGGGCCGTCGTCAGAATTAGACCAAGGTGCAGCGGAGGATGTGTTCATCTTTAGAAATGTAATATAAAAAGAGAACACTTTACAAAAATAAACCAAAGACGACAGCAAACAGTTCTGTCAGGAAAACACACTAACAGAATACAATCACCCACAAAAACCCAAAGGAAAAACAGGCTACTTATGTGTGACTCCCAATCAGCAACAACGAACTACAGCTGTGCCTGATTGGGAGCCACACACGGCCCAAAACAAAGAAATACAAAAACATAGAAAAATGAACATAGAACGCCCACCCAATGTAACACCCTGGCCTAACCAAAAAAAGAACAAAAACCCCTCTCTATGGCCAGGGCGTTACAATGACACAAGTAATTTTTCCAACAATTGTTTACAGACAGATTACTTCACTTATAATTCACTGTATCACAATTCCAGTGAGTCAGAAGTTTACATACACTAAATTGACTGTGCCTTTAAACAGCTTGGAAAATTCCAGAAAATGATGTCATGGCTTTAGAAGCTTCTGATAGGCTAATTGACATAATTTGAGTCAATTGGAGGTGTACCTGCGGATGTATTTCAAGGCCTACCTTCAAACTCAGTGTCTCATTGCTTGACATCATGGGAAAATCAAAAGAAATCAGCCAAGACCTCAGAAAAAAATTCTAGACCTCCACAAGTCTGGTTCATCCTTGGGAGCAATTTCCAAACACCTGAAGGTACCACGTTCATCTGTACAAACAATAGTATGCAAGTATAAACACCATGGGGCCACGCAGCCATCATACCGCTCAGGAGATGAATATACTTTGGTGTGAAAAGTGCAAATCAATCCCAGAACAACAGCAAAGGACCTTGTGAAGATGCTGGAGGAAACAGGTACAAAAGTATCTATATCTTCAGTAAAACGAGTCCTATATCGACAACCGGAAAGGCCGCTCAGCATGGAAGAAGCCACTGCTCCAAAACCGCCATAAAAAAGCCAGACTACGGTTTGCAACTGCACATGGGGACAAATATCGTACTTTTTGGAGAAATATCCTCTGGTCTGATGAAACAAAAATAGAACTGGTTGACCATAATGACCATCGTTATGTTTGGAGGAAAAAGGAGGAGGCTTGCCCAGCCGAAGAACACCATCCCAACCGTGAAGCAAGGGGGTGGCAGCACCATGTTGTGGGGGTGCTTTGCTGCAGGAGGGACTGGTGCACTTCACAAAATAGATGGCTTCATGAGAAGGGAAATTATGTGGATATATTGAAGCAACATCTCAAGACATCAGTCAGGAAGTTAAAGCTTGGTCGCAAATGGGTCTTCCAAATGGACAATGACCCCAAGCATACTTTCAAAGTTGTGTCAAAATGGCTTAAGGACAACAAAGTCAAGGTATTGGAGTGGCCTTTGCATTTTAGTTTCACAATAAATAAAATATGTGGAACTACGAACACGCTGCATTTTGGTCCGATCCTTCAAACAGCCGTGACAAGTAGAATCAGAACATGCAGAAAAGAAATGCAGAAACTGTCAGTGTGTACTGTGGTGGTTCATTTCTTTACTATCAAATGAGGAGAGACAAACTTATCACACAAGTCAGAGTTATACTTAAACTAAATCTTTAATAGTGAGCGCTTTGCAATAGCAATGGCTGGTCGACGAATCACCGTCTCTGATGATTCGTTGAAAGTGGCGAGACAAAAGTACTAAGGTCTTTTATAGCCAAGATCCAGCCCCTAGTCGACATAAACCACAGATGTTTGGAACGGGTCACAAGGTGAGACTTTTTAAATGAGAATGGAGTATCCCGTAGCCAGATAGCATTCACTAGAAATGATCGTTCAGTTTGGTACCTAAGACGAGGTTCCAATCTCGTTCCTGGTACTTCATTGCACAAAAACACCAACACATCCAATGGCATAAGTCAATTGTCAACTCCAGAAACTCTCATCTCAAGTAAAACCCCTTTACCACACTCCTGGACAAGCTCACTGAGGGGAGTGAGCCTCTAGGTCATACACTACCCCAGGATAAGTGCAACATCAGAGATGACATACAATGGTTCCAGACACTACCACACACATTCCCCAATGCCAAAGGAGGGAGTGACTGGCGTACATTGTGGAGACAAGTAATTTGTTCCCCATTAATCATGCCATCCTTTCACATGGTTTAAGAATAAGTAGACACATTCACATATGAAGACAATGTTCCCTCCTGTCCTCTTCCCTTTCTGATATTCTGCATAGCACCAGGGACATGTGAAAGACAAGCCTGACCTCTCCCCTCTCTGGGCCCCAGGTGACTGAGCCCCAGCTAAGGGAAGAAGTGCAACTGCCAAGTCCGAAGGGATACATTCTAATAACAAGTATATCACACAAGCATATTATGCAGATAAGACATCTTAATTATCTATTGTGGGCACTGGATTAACCATACCGCTGGTTGAAAGAAAAAATATATATTAAAAAAATAAAGTTTAGGTAGCACTCCAAAGGGGAGTCAGGTTTTTTGGGGGGTTTTTTTGTGGCTTTGTTTGGTTAGGACAGTTTTTTCAGGAAAATTAGTATGGAGGGAGCCATACAGGCCCTGTTACAAGCGGCGGCCGCTCAACAAGAGGCAACTAGAGCTCAACAAATAGCTCATCAGGATGCAATGCGAATGTATCAGGACACGTTACAGGTCCAGCACCGCACCAACCAGCTGCTCAGAGAAGAGCAAGAGAGAGGGCGGGAAGGATCTATGAACCATAGAGAAAGAGACAATCTACATTGGCTGGATTTACCGTATACGAGCTGGACTGTTTTGGACTTACCTGTTGGCGTTTAGACCTGGACCTACCGAGAACCAGATCTGTGTACCGAACCCTGCTATCCTTGACCTTACCTGTGGCCTGGGTGGACCAGGACAGCGAAACAAACACACAGGTACTGTCATGTTCGAAAGAACTTTCATTCTGGGCTGACTTTGGTGACAGTTTCCCACTTAATTTGTGACAAACAACTAATTCTGATTCTTCCGCCACAGTACACAGAGACTTACAGAAGACACACTGAGTAAATAGGCTACAGTCTATCTACTAAAAAAGCAATGACATGAATGACATTTACATCGGACTGTGAATGGATCAGAGGTTACTCCTTGTGAAACCTGCTCCAGTTAGGCCTACTCTCATTCAGGAATTGATACAGAACCATTCTCTCAGCAACCTACAAAACAACACAACAACAAGATCCCATTGCTGCTACTTTAGGGTAAAGAAGCAACTGGGACTAAGCAAATAATTCAATGGAGGAATATCCATCTACTCCCTCTCTCCCTTTGCAGTTTACAAGCACGGAAGAGGAAAGAGGAATAGGGACTATATAGAGAGAACTTGCCTCTGCCACAGGCTGGGAGCCGTCACACCCCTGATCTGTTTCACCTGTCCTTGTGATTGTCTCCACCCCCTCCAGGTGTCGCTTATTATCCCCGGTGTATATATCCCTGTGTCTGCTGTCTCTCTGTGCCAGTTTGTCTTGTTAGCCAAGTCAACCAGCGGTTTTCCTTGTCCCTATTTTTTTCCCCAGTCTCTTTTGGTTCTGGTCCTCCTGGTTTCGACCCTTGCCTGTCTTGACTCCGATCCTGCCTGCCTGACCACTCTGCCTGTTCTGTCTTCAAGCCTGCCGACCCCCTTGTACTGTTTGGACTCGGATCTGGTTACTGAACCCCTGCCTGGCCTGACCTCGAGACTGCCCTTCGTCTGGTACTGTTTTGGACTCTGACCCGGTTTATGAACTCTCACCTGTCCCCGACCTACCTTTTGCCTACCCCTTGGATTAATAAATATCGGAGCTCAACCATCTGCTTCCTGTGTCTGAATTTGGGTCTCGCCTTGTTGTCCTCATAGGAAGACAAAGCTAAGAGACCATAATAAATGCATGTACATTTTGTCTAATCGTCCTATATCTTTTTACCTGGAATTTTGTCAAAAATGCAAAAAAGTTACTTGAAGTTGGAGGTTTAGCCAGTATGTTTAGTCTACTCTAACCAAAGAGAATATACATTTGAAAACTATGTAGTTTAGTGTTCTCTCTCTCACTTACGCCAATGAGGGAGTAAGCACTTCTCAAGATAGCAAATGCACAGATCAAATACACTTCATGAACGGCAGTACTACGGAGTTCCTTTGGATGTCCCTACCCCATTGAGGTTGAAAATGTAAAACGGTTCGGGTAGGTGTTAAGGTTAGGGTTTAGGGTAGGGATGTCCCAAGGATCCCGGATTGCACAGACCCTGCAGGGTCGTGCGAGCAACTGTTTATCACTTGTAGGACAATTGCACCCCCCCTGTGGTGATATGTATTACTGCACAAACAAAGCAGGAGATCTCATTTGACATGAACACTTTCCCATGGTAGTGAATACCTGTAGGCCTGCACTGCAGCCTGAAATCAACAGGATCCATAAATGATTCATGTGATGAAGGTGGATTTAGTCTCTCTTAAAACAATGGTGATAAACGGCACTTCTCAAGTTGAAAATGTCACGAAAGATCTACATTATTGTTTCTGCAGCTGAACGATATCTGGGATGAAAAGATTTCACATTTGAAGAGCTACAGTGAGGGAAAAAAGTATTTGATCCCATGCTGATTTTGTACGTTTGCCCACTGACAAAGAAATTATCAGTCTATAATTTTAATGGTAGGTTTATTTGAACAGTGAGAGACAGAATAACGACAAAAAAATCCAGAAAAATGCATCTCAAAAATGTTATAAAATGATTTGCATTTTAATGAGGGAAATAAGTATTTGACCCCCTCTGCAAAACATGACTTAGTACTTGGTGGCAAAACCCTTGTTGGCAATCACAGAGGTCAGATGTTTCTTGTAGTTGGCTACCAGGTTTGCACACATCTAAGGAGGGATTTTGTCCCACTCCTCTTTGCAGATCGTCTCCAAGTCATTAAGGTTTCGAGGCTGACGTTTGGCAACTCGAACCTTGAGCTCCCTCCACAGATTTTCTATGGGATTAAGGTCTGGAGACTGGCTAGGCCACTCCAGGACCTTAATGTGCTTCTTCTTGAGCCACTCCTTTGTTGCCTTGGCCGTGTGTTTTGGGTCATTGTCATGCTGGAATACCCATCCACGACCCATTTTCAATGCCCTGGCTGAGGGAAGGAGGTTCTCACCCAAGATTTGACGGTACATGGCCCCGTCCATCATCCCTTTGATGCGGTGAAGTTGTCCTGTCCCCTTAGCAGAAAAACACCCCCAAAGCATAATGTTTCCACCTCCATGTTTGACGGTGGGGATGGTGTTCTTGGGGTCATAGGCAGCATTCCTCCTCCTCCAAACATGGCGAGTTGAGTTGATGCCAAAGAGCTCCATTTTGGTCTCATCTGACCACAACACTTTCACCAGTTGTCCTCTGAATCATTCAGATGTTCATTGGCAAACTTCAGACGGGCATGTATATGTGCTTTCTTGAGCAGGGGGACCTTGCGGGCGCTGCAGGATTTCAGTCCTTCACGGTGTACTGTGTTACCAATTGTTTTTTTGGTGACTATGGTCCCAGCTGCCTTGAGATCATTGACAAGATCCTCCTGTGTAGTTCTGGGTTGATTCCTCACCGTTCTCATGATCATTGCAACTCCACGAGGTGAGATCTTGCATGGAGCCCCAGGCCGAGGGAGATTGACACTTCTTTTGTGTTTCTTCCATTTGCGAATAATCGCACCAACTGTTGTCACCTTCTCACCAAGCTGCTCGGCGATGGTCTTGTAGCCCATTCCAGCCTTGTGTAGGTCTACAATCTTGTCCCTGACATCCTTGGAGAGCTCTTTGGTCTTGGCCATGGTGGAGAGTTTGGAATCTGATTGATTGATTGCTTCTGTGGACAGGTGTCTTTTATACAGGTAACAATCTGAGATTAGGAGCACTCCCTTTAAGAGTGTGCTCCTAATCTCAGCTCGTTACCGGTATAAAAGACACCTGGGAGCCAGAAATCTTTCTGATTGAGAGGGGGTCAAATACTTATTTCCCTCATTAAAATGCAAATCAATTTATAACATTTTTGACATGCGTTTTTCTGGATTTTTTTTTTGTCATTCTGTCTCTCACTGTTCAAATAAACCTACCATTAAAATTATAGACTGATCATTTTTTTGTCAGTGGGCAAACGTACAAAATCAGCAGGGGATCAAATACTTTTCCCCCTCACTGTAAATGGGGTATGCCTACTGTCTCGAGTGATCCCAGCCTCTCAGGCCACCGAGCCTGCAAATGACTGAAGGTGTGGGAACATTTCTGTTGATAATTATATTGTTTGTAGTTTTTGTGGATTCATGTTATTTTTTCCCTTCACGTAATGGGAATACTTATCTTTTGTGAATTCTTCTTCGGTGAGGTTTAACGGTGGTTGGCATCCAATATGTTCCGTTATTGCCCCAAACTGAACTACAATATAGATACATTACACTTTGTGATACAAAGTGGAAAAGGGGAAGCGGGAAAAAAATAAAAATATGCATATATTTTAATTACCCTACCAACTAACCCTATACCCATTAAAACCCATCACCTTATTCCACTACGTTAACCCTCTCTGATCCTACCTCAGGCCAACGCCCTGAGGACGGGACACTACCACCCAACACACGCTGTAACCCTTCTGAAGTGAAATCTCATACCCCCAAGTACTTCTCTGCAGCTGCCATCACAACATCTATTTTCTGTGATTTACGTTCCATTTCTGCAGTACAGTTGATAACATTGCTATGAACGCTAAGAAGCCAACCTTACTGAAGGATATACAGCGCATTCGGAAAGTATTCAGACCCCTTCCCTTTTTCCACATTTTGTTACGTTACAGCCTTATTCTAAAATGGATTAAATATGTTTTTTTCTTCATCAATCTACACACAATGACAATTGAAAACAGGTTTTTAGAAATGTTTTCAAATGTATTACAAATAAAAAATAGAAAAACCTTATTTACATAAGTATTCCGACCCTTTGCTATGAGACTCGAAATTAAGTTAAAGTGCATCCTGTTTCCATTAATCATCCTTGAGATGTTTCTACAACTTGATTGGAGTCCACCTGTGGTAAATTCAATTGATTGGACATGATTTGGAAAGGCACACACCTATCTATATAAGGTTCCACAGTTGACAGTGCATGTCAGAGCAAAAACCAAGCCATGAGGTTGAAGGAATTGTCCGTAGAGCTCAGAGACAGGATTGTGTTGAGGCACAGATCTGGGGAAGGGTACCAAAAAATGTCTGCAGCATTGAATGTCCCCAAGAACACAATGTCCTCCATCATTCTTAAATGGAAGATGGGACTGTAACCGGAATGGAACCGCCAAGACTCCCCCGCCCGGCCAAACTGAGCAATCGGGGGAGAAGGGCCTTGGTCAGAGAGGTGACCAAGAACTCGATGGTCAGAGCCAGAGCTCCAGAGTTCCTCTGTGAAGATGGGAAAACCTTGCAGAAGGACAACCATCTCTGCAGCACCCCAGCAATTAGACCTTTATGGTAGAGTGGCCAGATGGAAGCCACTCCTCAGTAAAAGACACATGACTCCCTGCTTAGAGTTTGCCGAAAGGCACCTAAGGACTCTCAGACCATAAGAAACAAGATGATCAGGTCTGATAAAACCAAAATTGAACTCTTTGGCCTGAATGCCATGTGTCACATCTGGAGGAAACCTGGCACCATCCCTACAGTGAAGCATGGTGGTGGCAGCATCATGCTGCTGGGATGTTTTACAGTGGCAGGGACTGAGACTTGTCAGGATCGAGGGAAAGATGAACGAAGCAAAGTACAGAGAGATCCTTGATGAAAACCTACTCTAGAGCGCTCAGGACCTCAGACTCGGGCTAAGGTTCACCTTCCAACAGGACAACGACCCTAAGCACACATCCAAGACAATGCAGGAATGGCTTCGGGACAAGTCTCTGAATGTCCTTGAGTGGCCCAGCCAAAGCCCGGACTTGAACCCGATCGAACATCTCTGGAGAGACCTGAATATAGCTGTGCAGCGACGCTCCCCATCCAACCAGGACAGAGCTTGAGAGGATCTGCATAGAAGAATGGGAGAAACTCCCCAAATACAGGTGTGCCAAGCTTGTAGTGTCATACCCAAGAATACTTGAGGCTGTAATTGCTGCCAAAGGTGCTTCAACAACGTTCTGATTAAAGGGTCTGAATACTTATGTAAATGTAATATTTCAACGTGACAAAATGTGGAAAAAGTAACGTGACACAATGTGGAAAAAGTCAACAGGTCTGAATACTTTCCAAAGGCACTGTATCACTCATTGGTCTATTCCTCTGTGCTGTCACAGATCTACAATTCACAGGAATCCTCTCAGAATCCCTCAGTCTTGACCCATCATCCTCTACTTTCTTCACTGCCCCAGCAAAAGACACCTTCTGCACTACTCTGACTCTCGCCACCTCAACCTGCCTCTCTCGAACCGGACACTTCTGATCCCCAGCAACATGTACACCCCTACAGTTGACCTACACAACTTTATCCACTGAAACTACACAATCCTCTTTTCCATGCCCTCCTGCACACTTCTCACATCTTGGACTCTCCTTCTAGAGGTCGACCGATTATGATTTTTCAACGCCGATACCGATATCGATTATTGGAGGACCAGAAAAAGTCGCTGCCGATTAATCGGCCGATTTTTAAAAATGTATTTATTTATTTGTTATAATGACAATTACAACAATACTGAATGAACACTTATTTTAACTTAATATAATGCAACAATAAAATCCATTTAGCCTCAAATAAATAATGAAACATGTTCAATTTGGTTTAAATAATGCAAAACAAAGTGTTGGAGATGAAAGTAAAAGTGCAATATGTGCCATGTAAGAAAACTAACGTTTAAGTGCCTTGCTCAGAACATGGGAACACATGAAAGCTGGTGGTTCCTTTTAACATGAGTCTTCAATATTCCCAGGTAAGAAGTTTTAGGTTGTAGTTATTATAGGAATTATAGGACTATTTCTCTCTATACGATTTGTATTTCATATACCTTTGACTATTGGATGTTCTTATAGGCACTTTAGTATTGCCAGTGTAACAATATAGCTTCCGTCCCTCTCCCCGCTCCTACCTGGGCTCAAACCAGGAACACATCGACAACAGCCACCCTCGAAGCAGCGTTACCCATGCAGAGCAAGGGGAACAACTACTCCAAGTCTCAGAGCAAGTGACGTTTGAAACGCTATTAGCGCGCATCCCGCTAACTAGCTAGCCATTTCACTTGTGTGTGTGATTGTTCTGTGTTGGTCTTGTGACTCCTGATCAGGAACAGCTGGGGATCGTTGTTCCTGATTGGGAGTCATATATGTAGGAGTATGTTTGTCACTTGGTTTTGTGGGTAGTTGTTTTTGCACTGCGTTGGTGAGCCTGCAAAACTGTTTAGTGTTGTGGGTATCATTTATTGTTTTGTCAAGTGGATGCTTTACTCTTTTTTTGTTAATTAAAATATGAGTATCCACAACTCCGCTGCATTTTGGTCTTCCCTGCAACACAACGAAGGAAAATGTGACAGAACCATTCCGTATTTTATCTAACGGGTGGCATCCCTAAGTCTAAATATTCCTGTTACATTGCACAACCTTCAATGTTATGTCATAATTACGTAAAATTCTGGCAAATTAGTTCGCAACGAGCCAGGCGGCCCAAACTGTTGCATATACCCTGACTCTGCGTGCAATGAACGCTAGAGAAGTGACACAATTTCATGTTAACAGGCAATATTAACTAAATATGCAGGTTTAAAAATATATACTTGTGTATTGATTTTAAAGAAAGGCATTGATGTTTATGGTTAGGTACATTGGTGCAACGACAGTGCTTTTTTCGCAAATGTGCTTGTTAAATCAACACCCGTTTGTCGAAGTAGGCTGTGATTCAATGAGAAATTAACAGGCACCGCATCGATTATATGCAACGCAGGACACGTTAGATAAACTAGTAATATCATCAACCATGTATAGTTAACTAGTGATTTATGTTAAGATTGATAGTTTTTTATAAGAGAAGTTTAATGCTGGCTAGCAACTTACCTTGCCTTCTTGCTGCCCTTGCGTAACAGGTAGTCAGCCTGACATGCAGGCTCCTCGTGGAGTGCAATGTAAGGCAGGTGGTTAGAGCGTTGGACTAGTAACCGGAAGGTTGCAAAAACGAATCCCCCGAATCCCCCCTGAACAAGGCAGTTAACCCCCGTTCCTAGGCCGTCATTGAAAATAAGCATGTGTTCTTAATCTGACTTGCCTAGTTAAATAAAGGTGTCAAAAAATAAATTCTACATTTTATTTTTTTTAATCGGCAAATCAGTGGCCAAAAATACCGATTACCGATTGTTATGACAACTTGAAATCGGCCCTAATTAATCGGCCATTCCGATTAATCGGTCGACCTCTACTCCCTTCAAACACTACTGCGACATGACCATAAACGTTGCCCCTGAAACAGCGCAGTGGTTTCTGCACAAACGTTCTAACAGGATAACTGATATATCCTGACCTTTTTGCATAAAAAAATCAAAAGGTTGACAGTGACTCCTCTATTTCACCACGCTTACCACCGGGTCTGCATCGCACCAAACGACAGTCGTCACAAACACCAGGAATCTTCAACTTCAATTGCTCCACCTCCACACTTAACGCTACCCCAGAAATCACTCCTTTCAGTGGTGCCCTGTTCCTAAGAGCAAAGCAAAAAACAGATATTTACCCAAGTTGCCTCGCACGGAGCACTTGTTCCCTCTGATGAAACACAAACAAACATCACAAGTCAACTTTGGGTTACCTTCACCGGCTCAACAGCACCCACCACCTTCTCCAACCAACCTGAAACCACCCATAGATCAGCCAAAAGGCCTGGTTCCACCCTCTTCAAAAATATCACTCCCACTGGACGAAACATATCTTTATCATAACCATGTCCATTAATTAATGTTGGCTCCGAGCCTCTCACAAGACCTTTTACTCCTACCATTTCACCTCCAGAGCTCGAACTGGCGTCCGGCTAACTCTGTTTGAACTTGACACCAATCTTCCTCGACATACCCTCTCCCTTGTTATTGCTAGCTTCAACAGATTCAAGCCCATCCTCTGCGCCACCCTCAGTCTTTTCAATCTCCTCTCTCTTTACCTCCAATCCTCCTCCCTTGACCAATTACCCGACTCCTTCTGAAAATATTAAACTTTTTCAAGCCAGAATCTCTTTTTAGTTGGTGGCGGCATACAACTCTAACATTTGTTTCCGGACCTCCATAATACCATAGAAGAAGAAGACCTGAGCGCTTGCCCCCCACCCGGCTTTACAAGTGGGATGCACTGTTTAGCGCTACATCCTGAGGAGTTCGTGCTGATTGTATGGAGATTGTGACAGCGGGTTAAATGGCGTCACTTGACAAGGCAATAACAAGATGTATGTCAGGAGAAGTGCAGTATTATCATAAGGAGAGTTATACTTGGAATATGGAGGAGGAATGAAGGGGAAAAAAGAGCCAGAGGAGGTCTAAGAGAGAGAAAGAGGAAGAGGGTGAGCTTGAGTTGGTTAAAAATGGCTGAAAAAAGGGAGATGGTTTGTTAAAGAAGAATAGTAGAAAGTGTAAGCAGAGTGAGTTGAAGACAGGAGGAGAATGGGAAGTGAATGAGGGTGAAGTATTGGAGGTGGTAGGTGTGGTGAAGTTCTCGATGCCCGAGGCTTGCACCGAGGGTCAGGATAAAGATGAGTTTGTGACAGTAGGAGTGAAGTTTTTGGAAAAAGTGGGCCCTTGCTTTTTGGCTGATCCATTTGATGTTTCAGGGTAGGTGATAACAGAGTTGGGTACTGTGGAATTGGTGAGGGTAACCAGAAGTGGTCTTGTAATAATTGTATGTGTTTCTGCTGGTCAGAGGGAGCAGGTGCTCCGTGTTAAACGAATGGGGGCAAGAGATGTGAATTGTTTTGCTCTCAAGAAAAGGGTGCCATTGAAAGAGTAATTACTGGGGTAGCGGTAAATGTGAAAGCTAACCAACTGAAGGGGAAGATTCCTGGTGTATGTGATGCTCGTCATTTGGTGCGACGCAGACAGGGTGGTGTGAGTGAGTCATTGTCTGTACTTTTGAGTTTTGATGTTGAGTCTTTGCCTGACAAAGTGATGTTAGGATATATGAGTTATCCTGTACGAGCTTTTGTGCCGACTACATTACGTTGTTACAGGTGTCAAGCTTACGGGCATGTGGCAGCAGTGTGTAGGAGGGAGGTTCCTAGGTGTGAGAATTGTGCAGAAGGGCATGAGACAAATGAATGTGTAGCATTGGGGAAAGTAGTGGTATGTGTTAATTGTAGGGGTGCCCATGCGGCTGGGGATCAGAATTGTCCTGTGGGAGAGAGGCAGGTTGAGGTTTCCAGGGTTAGAGTAGTGCAGAAGTTGTAATATGCTGAGGCAGTGAAGAAAGTAGAGGAAGAGAGGTCAAGGGGGAGGGATCCTGAGAGGAGTGGTGTGAGTAGTAGATGTGTACCAGTACAGAGGGATAAACCATCAAGTGATATATGTTTCAGTAAGATTGGATTTTTGCCATTTATAGTAATGGTTATCCACTGTACTGCAGGGATAGAACGTAAGTTGCACAAAATTGAGGTTGTGGTGGCAGCTGTAGAGAGGTTTTTGGGTGTGCGAGTTATGACATCAGAAAAATTACAGGGTGTGTTAAGCGGTGGTGTTCCATCCTTTCAGGCTGTTGGCCTGAAGTAGGACTAAATATATTTAAATAGTGGAGTATGGTATTTATTAATACTTTTTGTGAGTGTAGTGTTAGATGGTAAGGTATTTGTTGAATAATGTTGAATATATAAATATATTTTTTTAAACAAAGTATAAGGGAGTTACACTCCAGTCTAGTAGGTGGCGATAATGCAGCATTTATTGGATGCCAACCGCCGTTGAACCTCATCGAAGAAGAAAGAAGCGTGCGTGCGTGCGTGCGTGTTATCCCTCAGATTCATATGCTCACTCTTTGCATTTTCTGTCATTCTGCGCCTCGACTCAACCATGTCTCTGTTGAAGTCCAGCAAGGTAATCTCCAGTATTGGGACTTTCTCCCCATCCCTGGGAGTTTTGTCTACCCGTAACAGGTAATACCAGACATGCAATCTCTGCACTGTCATGTTTGACACGTAGCTACTTTGGTAGTTTGCCATTGAATGAATAGCTAGCAGCACTTAGTTAGTTAGCTAGCTAGCCAGCCATGCCGCAATGACTCAAGTGGCCTAACTTCAAATTTACAGAATGGGTGTCCAAAGCGGTCAGGCACTTACGTCTCTCATTGTAATTTAGCTATCTACCTAATATTTAAATTACATTTGATTTGGTTTGATAACTGACTGAAACTCGCATTTATCCATCAGCCGCCTGTCGTGACTGACATTTCTCGTTCATGTCTTTGGGTTTAGTCAAGTCATACTTGTAAACTTCAAGGCTCAACCAGTTCACTGACAATCGAATTTGGCAAGGTTACTTTCCAACTATGGATACTGATACTGTTATTTGGTGGCTCTGTAAAAATATTATTCCGATTTTAGTGGCAGGCTATCTGTATGTTGTCGTCATATCATAGTGATCATTCACTACTTCCTGTGAAAGGTAAATGATTCCATTTAAAAAATATATTTTTAAGTCGCAGTAGCATTTTAGCCTTTGAGATTCGACATTTTCTCGGTTTGATCTCCCTCGCATACCGTAGCTCCCTAATTCTAGCGTGATCATTGGTTATCATGTGCAGGCCCCTGGTCGCTGATTGGCCAAGGGATGTTCCGGTTTCTACTGAGATGTGACCGCAGTAACCGGTGTCCTTTCGCTTTCCTCTTGGAGGGCAAACTCTGTTTCTCACTTATAAGATACCGCTTCACATCTCTGGAAAACAGGCTGTGTTCGAAAAGCATCAGCAAATACACTCTGCATCACTGTCGGGTTTTGTTAGAAGACCGTGCGCCGAGTTAAATTATTCTCATTCAAAAAATAATTTCGGTCTGTATTCAAGTACATTTTAGTCCATTAGCAGGCTAAATTCAAGTCTGTGACTAAACATTGGATGGCCCCTCATTGGTGCTGTCATAGTGGCATAAATAGGACTCAGTCAGTGTACTCCCTGGCCAATGAAGTGTTTACCAAGCATATTTATGTTTGCTCGACATCTCACAAGTTAAAATGTACAAAGGTTCTGTGTATGTAGATCGCACATACTGCTGATAATAGTAGCAGTATGCACCAGTGGGTAGGCTGATAATATACCCAGGTTCTTCTCACTCTGATAACAGATTTGTCAGAATCAGATAACAAGTATTCATATTTGTTATCAGTTTTACTGATTGAGGATCTGATTTTAATGTGCAGTCCCAATGTTTCTGACCGGCTTAGTGTTCAATTTTAGTCACCTGAGATCTTTTTGTTATTGGACAATGGGCGTTCTATAAGGATGTTCTATAATGCTATGTAAACAGGCTCTATGACAGGTGACTGACTGTTCAGTGTGTTCCCTCAAACTCAAGGTGGGTGTCATGTCATCTTTCTTGTCTATAGTCTCATGTTGCGGTCTTGGCATTGCTGCCCTTTGCGAAGCATTCGGCTCTAAGTATTGCTGTGATTTCCAGGGTGTTTGAACACAACCGTTGAACCTGAATCTCAGTGAGCTGCAGAGTATCACTGCTCAAGTCATAGTGGCTCACCACTACATTTGACATATCAAAACATACTACTGTACCAGTACGCACTGGTGAGTAGCATCAGACACAACACGGTTTTAGAGAGTGCAATGTTACAGAAGGCTCCAATAGAAATGTAGGCTGTCTAAAACAGATGTGATTCTCTGTTGGGAGTCTTGCTGTGAACTTACATTTAGAACATTGCATGGGAAAAAAATGTATCTCTAGTTCAGCCTCAGCAGGCCTATAGCCTCCAGTACAGCAGTGAGAGGAATATGTAAGATTAGAGGTCCTGCTTGCCCCTCTTTCAGAGGTCATGTGGGCAAGGTCGTGTGTGTGTAATTATATTAGTTCCTGAACTGGGCCCCTGCTAATTTTCTGTTCTTTCCTCCTCACAAGACACATTCCATACAGGGGGAGATAATCGTTTTGTGTGTGAGAGCATATGTTTGCAGTGCCTGACCTTCGTGTGTGTGTGTGTGTGTGGAAAGGGAAGTGTAAAGTATTGGATGAATAATCAGCTTGGTGGGGTCAGTGTGAAAGGAAGACCAGGCTGTAATAACAAGATCCAAGGATATGATGAATGAATGTGTTCTGAATTTCAAAGAACCAACCGTTGCCTTTGTTTCAACCACTCTCCCCCTGCCCTTTAGAGCTGTCATTCTGGTAGTGTAGTGGCGATGGAGAGAGATGTTCATGTATTTTGTGCAGTACATCTCCTCCCTTTTAGTGACTCCCCCTAATGCCATCCAACCCGGGCCCTTCACCTCGACTGACTTCAGCTGTGTGTAGTGGTGATTTTGTAGTGTGTGTGTGTGTGTGTGGATTTCTGCTGTGCAGGGACTGTGTGTGGATTTTTGCTGTGCAGGGACTATGACCAGGCATTCACCAGGTCATAGTCCAGAGTGTTGGTCTACTGTGGGTGGTTGGTGCTACTCTCCTCTGGTTGGGTGAGAGCAACTGTTTCTTGAGCAGATTACAGTACTGTTTACTGTTGAGTTTTAGTCTTTTATTTTAAGTCCAGTTTCTTGGAGAAATATAAGCCTACATTGAGTGACTAGAAAAATAAACTCATCCATTGGTGTCCACTGTGAAACAAATAAGAACACAAGTCTTCAAAATGATAAATTAAGCTGCTTCTGTTTGTTTCTCCCCCTACCCTCTGTTGCAGTTCATGGTGGGGTGGAGTTCAGATGGGCCCCCCTGACCCCATCCTGGGGGTGTCGGAGGCCTTCAAGAGGGACACCAGCCCGAAGAAGATGAACCTGGGGGTGGGGGCCTACAGGGACGACCACGGCAAACCCTTTGTGCTAGATTGTGTCCGCAAGGTAGGAATACCATGACAACCAGTGTAACTACCCAGGCTTCCACACACACAGGGACTAGATAACTATCCCCAGTTTCACCCAGCCATTCATATTTTATTGCGACTCACTCCTCAGAGGAAAGGTGAGTAGCTACGCCAGCTCTTATTGTTTTGTAATCCCGAGCTCAGCATTGGGGAAAGGCCAATCCAGTCACACTGCTATTAGCCCTTTTATGTAAGAACCGGATCAGTTAACAAACACGTAGAAGCATGAAGGTGGTTTTCATGTTATTGAGCTGATTCTCACTATACAAGCTTTTGTGGAGTTGCAGGCCTTTGTGTTTCTGATTGGTGCATTTCTGCACTGTCATCCTGAGCTTAACTTGTATAACCATATGGAACCACTATTACTGTGTAGATGTATGTTTGCATACTTTATGTATGTAAGTTTGAGGTGCAGGCTCCAGCAGACCCATGTGTTAGACATTAACAGTATTTCTGCATGGTTGTTCTGAGCTCAGCTCACGCAGCCATGCTAAACCCCAGCTGTGTGTGTTACGCTATTAGCTCTGATTTGGCAGGGCTTTGGATCAGTCAAGAAGTGGATGCCGAGAAAATGTCACCATTAAACTTTTCTACTTGCTCTCACACTCACTATTTCCCTACCATCCCCTCTCTAGGCAGAGGCTCTGATTTCTTCCAAGCAGTTGGATAAGGAGTATCTGGCCATCGGTGGTCTGGGGGACTTCACCAAGTCCTGCGCTCTGCTAGCCCTGGGGGCTGACAGTGAGGTCCTCAAGAGTGGCAGGGTGAGTGGATGTGTGGGTGGTAGCTTGAAAGCACATTTTCTGTCGGTGTATTAACCTCTTGGGGCTAGGTGGGACGCTAGCGTGCCACCCGTGGTGCACTCCATCAACAGCAGGTGCATTTCAAGAGCGGCAAATTTGAATCCAAATAAATGTCAAAATTCAAATTTTTCAAAAATACAACTATTTTACACCATTTGAAAGATAAACATCTCCTTAATCTAACCACGTTTTACGATTTCAAAAAGGTTTTACGGCGAAAGCATAAATTTAGAGTATGTTAGGACAGTACATTTACAAGAGTTGTGTGTAATGTTTTGTCAAGTCAAAGACAGGGTCACCAAAACCATAAAACCAGCTAAAATGATGCACTAACCTTTTACAATCTCCATCAGATGACACTCCTAGGACATTATGTTAGACAATGCATGCATTTTTAGTTCTATCAAGTTCATATTTATATCCAAAAACAGCGTTTTACTATGGCATTGATGTTGAGGAAATCGTTTCCCTCCAATAACCGGCAGTCAAGTCAGCGTCACAAATTAAATAATTAAAATTAGAAAACATTGGTAAAATATTATATTGTCATTTAAAGAATTATAGATTTACATCTCTTGAACTCAATCAACTTGCCAGATTTAAAAATAACCTTACTGGGAAATCACACTTTGCAATAATCTGAGCACTGCGCCCAGAAAAATACGCGTTGCGATACAGACTAGACGTCATGTTGGGGAGATCTAAAATCGAAAATACTATGTAAATAATCCATTACCTTTGATTCTCTTCATCAGATGTCACTTCCAGGTATCACAGGTCCATAACGAATGTAGTTTTGTTCAAAAAAGCTCATCATTTATGTCCAAAAATCTCCGTCTCGTTAGCACATGATGTAAGCCAGCCGGACTTCTCGTCATGAACGAGGGGAAAAAATATATTTCCGTTCGTTCAAACATGTCAAACGTTGTATAGCATAAATCATTAGGGCCTTTTTTAACCAGAACATGAATAATATTCAAGGTGGACGAATGCATACTCTTTTATAACGTATTGGAACGAGGGTACCCAACATGAACTCGCGCGCCAGGTGTCTAATGGGACATCATCGTTCCATGGCTCTTGTTCGGTCAGATCTCCCTCCAGAAGACTCAAAACACTTTGTAAAGGCTGGTGACATCTAGTGGAAGCAATAGGAAGTGCCAAAATATTCCTAAACCCCTGTGTTTTTCAATGGGATAGGTTTAAAGTCAATACAACACATCAGGTATCCACTTCCTGTCAGAAAATGTCTCAGGGTTTTGCCTGCCAAATGAGTTCTGTTATACTCACAGACACCATTCAAACAGTTTTAGAAACTTTAGAGTGTTTTCTATCCATATATAATAAGTATATGCATATTCTAGTTACTGGGTAGGATTAGTAACCAGATTAAATCGGGTACATTTTTTTTTATCCAGACGTGCAAATGCTGCCCCCTAGACCCAACAGGTTAAGTGAATGATAGAAATGCTATTAACATCTCTCCTCTCTTCAGAACATCACTGTCCAGACCATCTCAGGAACCGGCTCACTGTGCATCGGAGCCAACTTCCTGGTAAAGACCTGCCTCTTAACAGCTAAACAGGAATTTTGTCAAGCAAAAGCTATATGAACATGGCGATAAGCCAGGAAAGTACTTGGCGTACCTAGCTAAAAAGAGAGCTGACTCACAGTCAATTGTGGCTATTACTGATTCTGATGGCAATCATTTATGAAAATAAGTTGATAAATGACTAATTTAAGAAATTTTATGCAAATCTTTATGCCTCAGAACTGCCAAATGACGCACCCAAGTTAATGGAGAACTTATTTTCTAAGATTGAGCTCCCTACTATCTCCGAAGAACAGAGGTCTCTCCTTAATGCCCCTATTACTGAGGAAGAGATAATGTTCGCAATTAAGAATCTGCAAAATGGTAAGGCCCCAGGACCAGACGGGTTTTGTAGTGAGTTCTATAAAGAGTTCCATGGCCTGATCCTTGAGCCATTGCGTGATATGTTTAACCACTCATTTTCAAATGACCAGCTCCCCCAAACGCTGCGAGAAGCCAACATATCACTTATTCGCAAAAAGGGAAAATGTCCGGAGTCTTGTTCCTCGTACAGACCAATTTCCCTTCTGAATGTGGATAGAAAATTGCTTTCTAAAATTCTAGCCACAAGATTAGAGGACTCACTGCCACTAATTGTGAAAGGAGACCAATCTGGCTTCATTAAGGGCCGTAGGTCATGTAACAATGTCAGACGGCTTCTTAATGTAATTCAAGTCTACCAACGAAGTGCTATGGATGGTCTTGTGCTCTCCCTAGATGCTGAGAAAGCATTTGATCGTGTGGAGTGGTCTTACCTATTCTTTGCTCTAAATAAATTTGGTCTGGGGGACAACTTTATAAAATGGGTGAAAGTTTTATATGATGATCCTCAGGCTGCTGTCCTTACTAATGGACTAAGGTCAAATAGCTTCTCTATACACAGAGGTACCAGACAGGGCTGTCCTTTGTCCCCCCCTCCTATTTGCACTCGTTATGGAACCACTGGCCGAGGCCATCAGGGTAACGCCTGCTATACAGGGGCTGCTCATTGGTGATGTTCACCATAAAATAAGCTTGAATGCTGATGATGTCCTGATATTCATTTCTAATCCCGAGACTTCAATCACATCTCTTATTAATATTGAATTATTCAGTGAATTCTCAGGCTACAAGATTAACCTCACTAAATCAGAGGCTATGCCACATGGTAACCTTCACTCTGTACCTAATACTTCTCCCCCCTTCCCTTTTAAATGGTCTCCCTCAGGTTTTACGTATCTGGGTATATCTGTAACTCCTAAATTCCAACAAATGTACAAAGCCAATTTTGTTCCCTTGTTTGACACAATAAGACAGGATCTGGAGCGCTGGAACTCTCTTCCGATTTCATGGTTGGGTAGAATATCCCTCTTGAAAATGAACATTTTACCTAGGCTACTTTACCCAATCCAAATGATCCCAGTATTACTCTCCAATAAGGTAATAAAGGATGTAAATGGATGGCTAAGTTCCTTTTTATATGGAGTAAATGCAAGCCAAGACTAAAGATGGCAATATTGCAGCTGCCAAGTTCTATGGGTGGCTTGGATCTGCCCAATATCAGGTTCTATCAGTGGTGTGCCCACCTATGTTATATTTCTGACTGGATCACAAATGATGACTCCTCTATTTGGTTAGACATTGAGACTTCTCTTTCAAAATACCCTTTACAGGATCTTTTATTTTTCACAAGTTTCAAGTCTGTAAAAGATCACTGTAACAACCCCATTACACTTAACACACTCAAAGTATGGAGGTCAGTTCAACGTTTCCTGGGAAGGTCCAAACTAACCTCTGCTCTTACCCCAATTCTTAACAACCCAGATTTTGCCCCAGGATTGCTGGATGCTGGCTTTAACGTTTGGCTTAATAAGGGCATACGCAGACTAAATGACTTATTTGCGGATAAGATTTTGTCATTTGAGCAGATGGTCGAGAAATATCAACTCCCAAAGCAGGACTTTTTCCGTTTCCTACAAGTAAGACATTATATTCTGAAGAGCACCACCTTGATTGGCAACCCTGATATGTCTGTCATTGAAAGAATGCTTTTTTCCCCACAAAGGAAAATGTCTGTTTTATGATGCTTTAAGGTCCTTTTCTGCTGTCGACACACAGAGGGTGAAACAAGTGTGGGAGAAAGAACTGTCTGTTACTATTGACGAAGAGATGTGGGAGGACATTTGGAAATATGCAAAAACAATATCTATATGTAATCGTACTAGAGCAATTCAATTAAGAATAATACACAGATTGCATATATCCCCAAATCGCAGACATGCTTTTAGCCCCTCTTCCTCCTCTCCTCAGTGTCTTAAATGTAAAACTGATACAGGCACCCTAACACATTGTTTATGGTCATGTACCAAAATACAAAGATATTGGTCGGGTGTTCTGCAAGAAATTGAAAAGATCCTAGGGGGCGATCTAGAATTGGACCCAGTCTCTCTACTGTTAGGTCTCCCTAGTAGGCATGTAACTTCTGTGGGTAAGAGGAGGCTTTACAACATCCTTACCTTCGCAGCGAGGAAAAACATACTTTTACAGTGGATTAGTGATAAGGTTCCCTCTATTAAAGATTGGCATAAGATACTATTTGAATGGGTGCCGCTGGAATATGTGACATGTACTTTGCATTCTAAGACAGATCAGTTCTACAAAGTATGGGAACCTTATCTAAATTACCTAGAACCTGAAGTATCAGCTATTATGCTGCGAGGATTCTCTTAGAATGGTGATCTATGTATTTCAGAATTACACTGTACGGTCCACGTGGGGAACTCAACTTCTTGGTTTAAACTGAGCGTAATTTTATTTTTTTTAAATTTCTGTTTGTTTGTTTAAAATGTATGTATTGAGAGACGCAATGGGGGGATGGGGTGAGAGAAGTGCCGAGCGGGGAGAGGAAAATGGTGTGTATACATACGGATATGTGTAAGTGAGTGCTGTTTTTTTTGCCTGGTCTTTGTTGTTGTATCTCTTAAATATGGGTGAAAATTGTGAAACTCCAATAAAAAATACTGTTACAAAAATAGCTAAACAGGAAGAGAATGAATGCACCTACACTACCACGGTTCCATTTGGGCCCATAGCCCCCTAGAACAGTGCACCAGCCTATACATGCCTGAAACGACTGCCTTCTCTATAATATATATGCATCACAAATGATTGTGTTCTATAAAACAATAATTTCCTCATACTGGTAGTACTGCGGAGTGTGTATGGTGTCAGTCAGTTAATTCATTATATTTTTCTCTAGTCTCGTTTCCACAGTGCGTCCCGTGACGTGTACCTGCCCAAGCCCTCCTGGGGGAACCACACACCCATCTTCAGAGATGCTGGCATGCAGCTGAAAGCCTACCGCTACTACGACCCCTCCACCTGCGGCTTCGACTTTAACGGGGCGCTCGACGACATCTCTGTGAGAGAGGGATGGGAAAGGGGGGGTGCGGTTGTATGATTCCACACTGACATGGAGGACCATTACTACGTCTTCTGTGATCTGTTTTTATATTGTATTGTTGACTTAATAAGGTTAAGGTGTGGGGGTCAATTTTTTTCATGAGACTCCGATTTGAATGTTGGGTAACACTATTTTCCCTCTGAAACAGAAAATGCCAGAGAAGAGTGTGATCATGCTGCATGCCTGTGCCCATAACCCCACCGGTGTGGACCCCAAGCCTGAGCAGTGGAAGGAGATCGCTGACCTGGTGAAGGTGAGTGTGCTTACCATAGATATGAAATACCTCAATGGTGATTTCTCTGTAAAGGCCCTAACTGGCTAAAGTCTCTGTCACTATTGGGACTATACTGCTGAAGAGCTTTACTGCCCAGTGCCTACAGGTGTTTTGTGTGAAGACTGACATCTTTACTGTGCCAGACAACACACACATGGTCCTAATAATAATAACTCCTCTGTTCTGCCGTTCCTTCAGAAAAGGGACCTGTTGGTGTTCTTTGACATGGCCTACCAGGGCTTTGCCAGTGGAGATATTGATCGTGATGCCTGGGCTGTTCGTCACTTCATCGAGCAGGGCCACAACATTGTCCTGTCGCAGTCGTTTGCTAAGAACATGGGCCTCTACGGTCGGTCTCATTATACACACACAAAATTTCACTCTCAAACTATGGTATTGACATAGAAGGGTAAAAAAAAAACTCCCACCGGTGTGGTATCTTACCTGTCTGTGTGTTGACAGGTGAGCGAGTGGGAGGGTTCACTGTGGTGTGTAACGATGCCGAGGAAGCTAAGAGGGTGGAGTCTCAGCTGAAGATTCTGATCCGGCCAATGTACTCCAACCCTCCAATGAACGGAGCCAGAATCGCTGCCACTATTCTCAACACACCAGACCTTTATAAAATATGGTAAGTGTACATACACACACACATACACACACACACACACACAAATGTTGTTTGCCCATTTCACTGATGCTGTGATTTTATAATGTAGCTGACCGCCTGGGAAGGTATCGGAGTGGCCTCCTGTCTCTTCCATTCTGTTTCCTCATCAACTCCCCTGATTAACCTCTCTCTCTCTACACAGGTTGGAGGAGGTCCACGGCATGGCCAACCGCATCATCAAGATGAGGGAGCAGCTGGCGGCCAACCTGAAGAACGAGGGCTCCACTCACAACTGGCAGCATGTCATCGACCAAATCGGCATGTTCTGCTTCACAGGCCTCAAGCCTGAACAGGTACACACAAACAAACGACCACACCCACTCTTTATATCCACACCTGTACCTTACAAGACATTATTATATTCATATTGGTCATATTCATCAGTTGGAATTAGGTTCTAGTATAATGATAAATTGCGTTGAGTCCAGTTGTTTGTGTGCGTCTACCCCAGGTTGAGCGGCTGACTAAAGAGTTTTCTGTGTACATGACCAAGGATGGTAGAATCTCCATGGCAGGCGTCACCTCTGGCAACGTGGGATACCTAGCGCATGGAATCCACGCCGTCACTAAGTAAAAAGGAGAATGCTGGGAGGAACAGTGGGGTGTGGTGGCGCTGGACACAATCCAAAACAAAATAAAAATGCCCCTTCACCCATCCCTTACAGAGGAGCTGGACATTCTTTAAGACTGTCAATTGTTCAACTTTGCCCTCAACCCTCCTTGGGGTAGCGATGTTTAATGGTTAGTTCCCTGTGACCTCCCCAACGAGGCCACCATGTCAAAGTTTGTTTAATGATGGTCCAATGATCTGCCCTACATTTGACTAATGAGCTGATGTCTGATGTCTCTCTTCTACACTTATTAAACTTTGACATACAATAAATATTAATTAACTTAATAAATGGCTTAATAATGACAGGTTAATATTCTCTTTTAAACCTGCTTTGCCTGCTGTGGTCCAAATTGCTGTCAGGCTACAGATGAGTTTACCAACACTTAGATTCTGTTGTGTGTGTTAACTGTGAACTCTTGTCTGTCATTGCATATTTTATGTAGGATGTGAAAGTTCAACTTTTCCTCAACAACAGTATAGTAGCAGAAAACTCATTTCCAGATAACAATTAGTTATAAGATTGTCTGGCACTACTTTTAGATGAGATACGGTAATTGATATTTTAGTATGCTTTAGAAATGGACAATGTATGATCATTCTGTCCTTTCACTCAGCCTCTGTGTTGATGAGTGAGCAGCCAGCCAGTCTTAAATGCCTACTGAATGTCCCTCAACCCCCCCCCCCCCCCCCCCCAAGCACTTGGTTTATGAGGTTTTAAAAGTGCAATATACAGAAATCACTCTGCCATTTCCTGGTTGCTAAAATTCTAATAGTTAACCTAATTTAAGTAGACTTGTTTTGTCAATGTGTAGAGAATCATTGTACCATCTAAACCGCTGGGAAATATATCTTAAATAACCAGAAGTGTTGTATTTTCAGCTGGTGTACAAACTGGAAGTAAGATGCAAAAATGAAACTTAATCGTAAGCAGAACAGATCTACTGCTTCTTAGACTTGCTTTCAATGACTGATCTATAACTAAACATTTCTATGTGAATTTGTTCCAAAAAGTTACAATTTGCAGCTTTAAAAGGATAGACTGTCCTATGATGGTGCTCTTGTATTTCCACAAGAAAAGTCATTTCACAAGTGTTATTTAGATCACGGGGTGACTCCTATCCCCTCCGTTTCAGAACCAAGAGGTTAAAGAACTTTTTTTAATACATATAAAAGTTGTATAGACAGTGTTTTGCACTAATGATCAGCCTTCAAACATTTTCTCTGTGTGTCTTTCTGATTGTAACAAGACAGATTGTCTACTCATGAAGATTATTGTCACCATGTTCGGTTTAGAGCAAAATAATAAACCAATACGGAGCATCGGTTATGTCTTTCTCTGAACAATTAATAAAACATCTATAATTGAAATAACTGGGCTTATTTTGTAGTTCTTTCTAAAAAATTATATTGTCAAGAAACTGAACTGATACCATTGGACTACGGCAGTGATTCCCAACCTTTTAAGTTACTGTACCACCAACTGAATTTTGCTCTGGCTGGAGTAGCCTGAAGTATCCCCTCCTGCATTTTACCAGTAGGTCTATTGTCTCATGAATCTTCTCAAGTACCCCCTGTGGATAGACCAAGTACCCCCAGGGGTCCTAGTACCCCTGGTTGGGAACCACTGGACTATAGTGTAGGACATGATTTTACTATGTAAATCATTGGTTTTATTAGACACAAAATACTCTCGTTTTATGAAGATGTATCTGCCGTGCACAGGAGGTTGGTGGCAAATTAATTGGGGGAGGACAGGCTCGTGATAATGGCTGGAACGGAATAGGTGGAATGGTATCAAATACGTCAAAAACATTTTTTTCCATATGTTTGTTGCCATTCTATTCGCTCTGTTCCGGACATTATGAGCCGTTCTCCCCTTAGCAGCCTCCTCTACTGCAGTATCTACCCTGCTAAAACCCTCTCTGGAATGATTTGTGGCGTTCTCGTGGCAGTAAACTACAATTCCCACCATGCACTTCGTTTTTGAAGACGTCGTTTTACATCGTCACATGATCACATCCCAAACAAGTCACATGCCATCGTTGCTTGTTCAGCAGGAATTTCACTGCGCTTGCGGTTGTTGGAGAAAAACACAAGCATCGGAGAGGCAATAGAGAGGTATTTGTCGAGTATTTGAGTATATTATATGCATTTTCATATTTTCAACAGAATAGGTTAAAGCATATGTAGATGGGGAGGCGGTAGCAGCTTTCGGAAACTATCAGCCAGCTAGCAACAGCTGACGACGATGATGCAGTGTCCAGTTTGCTGTAATAACATCACCAATCAAGTTCATTGTCGTGATTTGGGATTTTCTAGGCCTGTTGCTAGATCTGAATGTAAGATCCAGTTGCTTTATATGCAAAGTTGACTATTAGTAAAGCTACCAAATTTCTGTATTTTATGAATGTTTCTAGTCTTTGTTATTGTTTAAGTAGCTCCTGTGGTGTTTCTATGATTTGATGACATTGGGGGTTTAGCCCAAATCCAGAAGGGGAACACTAGTAGGGCATCCGTGGGCATCCTCCCTGGAAGAAGACATTTTCGTTTCAATAGCTAAATGCATCAATCTGGTTAATTTTAAGATTAACATTGAGAGATTATAATTATTAAAGCTGCAAAATGGAAGTTTTTGGGTGGATGACCAAATTCACATAGAAATGTGAATCATAGATCGGTCATTCTCATTGAAAGGAAGTCTAAGAAGCGGGATATGTTCTATGTGCGCTATTTCTATGCTTAAGTATCGTTTTTTTCTTTTACTTTCAGTTTTGTACAGAAGCTTCAAACAACTTAAATATATACACTACCGGTCAAAAGTTTTAGAACACCTACTCATTCAAAGGTTTTTTCTTTATTTGTGCTATTTTCTACATTGTAGAGTAATACTGAAGACCAACACTATGAAATAACACATGGAATCATTTAGTAACAAAAAAGTGTTAAACAAATCAAAATATATTTGAGATTTGAGATTTTTCAAATAGCCATCCTTTGCCTTGATGACAGCTTTGCACGCTCTTGGAATTCTCTAAACTGCTTCATGGGGTAGTCACCTGGAATGCATTTCAATTAACAGGTGTGCCTTCTTAAAAGTTAATTTGTGGAATTTCTTTCCTTAATGCGTTTGAGCCAATCAGTTTTGTTGTGACAAGATAGGAAAATAGTATACGGAAAATAGCCCTATTTGGTAAAAGACCATATGATGGCAAGAACTGCTCAAATAAGCAAAGAGAAACGACAGTACATCATTACTTTAAGACATGAAGGTCAGTCAATACGGAAAATTTCAAGAACTTTGAACGTTTCTTCAAGTGCAGTCACAAAAACCATCAAGCGCTATGATGAAACTAGCTCTCATGAAGACCGCCACAGGAATGGAAGACCCAGAGTTACCTCTGCTGCAGAGGATAAGTTCATTAGAGTTACCAGCCCAAATAAATACTTCACAGAGTTCAAGTAACAGACACATCTCAACATCAACTGTTCAGAGAAGAATGTGTGAATCAGGCCTTCATGATCAAATTGCTGCAAAGAAACCACTACTAAAGGAAACCAATAAGAAGAGACTTGCTTGGGCCAAGAAACACAAGCAATGGACATTAGATCGGTGGAAATTTGTCCTCTGGTCTGGAGACCAAATTGGAGACGTTTGGTTCCAACCGCCATTTCTTTATGAGACGCGGTGTGGGTGAACGGATGATCTCCGCATGTGTATTTCCCACCGTAAAGCATGGAGGAGGAGGTGTTATGGTGTGGGGTTGTTTTGCTGGTGACACTGTCTGTGATTTATTTATAATTCAAGGCACACTTAACCAGCATGGCTACCACAGCATTCTGCAGCGATGCGCCATCCCATCTGGTTTGTGCTTAGTGGGACTATTATTTGTTTTTCAACAAGACAAAGATCCAACACACCTCCAGGCTGTGTAAGTGCTATTTTACCAAGAAGGAGAGTGATGGTGCTGCATCAGATGACCTAGCCTCCACAATCCCCCCGACCTCAACTAAATTGAGATGGTTTGTGATGAGTTGGACCTCAAAGTGAAGGAAAAGCAGCCAACAAGTGCTCAGCATATGTGGGAACTCCTTCAAGACTCTTGGAAAAGCATTCTAGGTGAAGCTGGTTGTAAGAATGCCAAGAGTGTGCAAAGCTGTCAATGCAAAGGTTGTCTATTTGAAGAATCTGAAATATATTTAGATTTGTTTAACACTTTTTTTTGGTTACTACATGATTCCATATGTGTTATTTCATAGTTCTTACGTCTTCAGTATTATTCTACAATGTAGAAAGTAGTAAAATAAAGAAAAACCCTTGAATGAGTAAATGTTCTAAAACTTTTGACCAGTAGTGTATTTCAGTGGTTTAGATGGTAGAGTGATTCTCTACACTGAGGGCTTGTTTTGTCACAAACTGAAGTTAGGCAAACTATTTAGAATTTTTGCAACCAGGAAATGGCAGAGCGATTTCTGCATATTGCACCTTTTTAAGAATTTGGTAAAAAATGTAGGTAAACTATCCCTTTTTTAAAATATGTCTTGAAAGTCCTGCAGGGGATATATTTCCCCTTCAGAGGGTTTGAAAATGTTCATGATAATTCATTTCTCCAAGTCACCTCAACGTCAAGAAAAGTCTAAAGGTGGTTGAGGATGACTAGTTACAGACACTTGTCATCTTTTAGTACGTAGACAAGATATTTTGTGTTAATGGTCTATTGACAGGCCCCTTACCATCTCTGCCTAGCAGCTTGTGAACACAAACAAAATTTCAAAATAATTGAGGTAAGAGAAGTATGTGGTCTATTTCCCTTTGACTAGATTAAGTTGTTATCCACCTTGTATTTCAATATAACCTATTCTTATTTATGACTTACAGTCAACATGTCCATGACATAGCTTACCTACATGAATGCCTACAAAAATGCATAGCCTCTGACAAGCACTAATAATTATCCTGTTTAGTGTGTAGGTCCCACGCCTGACAGTGAGGTTTACAACAGTCATCTACTGTGGCACACTGTGTCATCGTGAGAACAGTGACCCTGATCACTGAAGTCCACTTTACTGTGATCCTTCTCAGGGATATGAAGTGAAAATCTCTTGGGATCAGACCTATCTAAAACGAATGATTACTTGTCTCTTTAGAATGTGTTTCCGAGGAATGCTGTAAAGCAGGGGTAGGCAACTAGATTCAGCCTAGGGGCCGATTCAATTTTTTGGGGGAATTAATTTAATTAATTAATTTTTTGTCGGAGCGAATGGTCGGGAGGCCGGAACATAATTATAATAATTTTGAACACTGCAAGTTGACCACAACTAGGCCCAAAAAGAGATTGTATTTGAAAATAACAACTTCATACCTTGATGACATTGACACACGATCATGTCTCTTTTTTTTTTATTCGTGGGAATACTTGGGAACAGATTTTTAAAATTAAACTAATTTTTAGCTGAATTCCTGGTGATTCGTCTTTTTTTTTTTTTTGACCAGTCTTTTTATTTGTTATTTTTGGTCACATTCTGGTGTTGGTGAGTAAAGCAAGGTCAGCCGACAGCACAAGGCAGGGGACCGGGGGGAGAACGCACTGACAAGAATGTGTAGGCTACTGGGAAAGCAGGTTGTAGTTTTACTAGGTAGTAAGCACTTAGAGAGAGCTGAGAAGGTGTCGAATAGGCCAAAGCTGTAATGTGTGTTTGTCTTGTTGCAGATTGACGAAAGGGTTGACTGCTGGGTGACACTACATCCACTTTGAGGATAAACTGACAAGCAGTCATCTGTGTCCTGAATGTCACAAGAGCCACAACAAACTTTCAACCTTCAGACTGACCCCTCAACCCAAACTCTGAATACCCTAAACTCAGCTCTTTATTGTTGAAGTCTGTGTTGAACAGAGTAGAGTGAATTTGGGGGTGTTTTAGGTATTGTTTTTGGGGCTGTGCCAGCCGGGTGGTGTCCCATGGCGATTAACAGTGAGGCGGGGGACTGGGCCGAGGCTGGGAGTGAAGATGCTGGTGAGAGGGCGTGGCTACTGCAGAGCCCCAGTGTGGAGTCCGTTCGCCCCCCTTTGTCAGACAGAGAGAGGAGTGGAGGGGTGTCTGCCACAGCCGCTGTCTTCATTGTGGTGAACGCTGCGCTGGGGGCAGGACTACTCAACTTCCCCGCCGCCTTCAACATGGCTGGAGGCGTGATTGCAGGGGTGGTGCTACAGATGGTGAGCGCTACATACTCACTTTTGAGACCGAAGCCTGCACACTGTGGCACTCCAGGAGCAGAAGTGAGAATGTATTTGGTATAACTTCCTGTTTTTGTGTGTTGTAGTTAATGCTGATTTTCATCATCAGCGGTCTGGTGATCCTGGCATACTGCTCCCAGGTTAGTAAGTTAATACCCCCCCCCTTATGAACACACAATCTACAATTTAAGACAGTCTTTTACAGCAGTACTCATCCTAGTGACCCTGTGCTGTTTGTCTAGGTCAGTAATGAGGGCACCTACCAGGAGGTGGTGCGGGCCTCGTGTGGGAAGGTCACCGGGGTAATCTGTGAGGTGGCCATCGCCGTCTACACCTTCGGCACCTGCATCGCCTTCTTTATCGTCATTGGAGACCAGCTGGACCGCTGTGAGTGTTTTTCACACATAGATAATGAACGTGTGTACACACACACACATTTTTAAATACTTTATTTGAATCTACAAATCACATTACAGTCGAAGAATTCAAAAGGACACGGATATCTGGACACTTACTGATGCATTTACTTGAAAAGCAGTGCAGATGAAAAGTTTGGTAACAGAATGACGGTAAAATCTCCCTCAGTTTTTTTTGTGACCACGTTTTCCAAAAACTCTTAAATATCTACTCCGAATTTAGATTCAAAGATGTCTGCAGAAAGATTGGGGTGTCAACTATAACATCGGTCTGTTAACTGCTAGCTTGCCTGCCCTGGTCTGCTAACTGCTAGCTTGCCTGCCCCGGTCTGCTAACTGTTAGCCCTGGGCTGCCAACTGCTTGCTTGCTAACCCGGTCTGCTAACTGCTAGCTTGCCAGCCCCGGTCTGCTAACTGCTAGCTTGTTTAGCCCCGGCCTACTAACTGTTAGCTTGTTAGCATCGGCCTGCTAACTGTCTGAATTGCCGTGTCCCCAGTCAGCCCAACCACTCACTGGACCCATGTGTTCACTTGGCTACGCATGCCTCTCTCTAATATCAATATGCCTCGTCCATTACTGTCCTGGTTAGTGATTACTGTCTTATTTCACTGTAGAGCCTCTAGCCCTGCTCTATATGCCTTAACCAACCATGTTGTTCCACCTCCTACATATGCGATGACATCACCTGGTTTAAACGTCTCTAGAGACTATATCTCTCTCATCATTACTCAATGCCTAGGTTTTCCTCCAATGTACTCACATCCTACCTTACCTTTGTCTGTACACTATGCCTTGAATTTATGCTATCGTGCCCAGAAACCTGCTCCTTTTACTCTCTGTTCTGAACGTGCTAGACGGCCAGTTCGTATAGCCTTTAGCCGTACCCTTATCCTACTTCTCCTCTGTTCCTCTGGTGATGTGGAGGTTAATCCAGGTCCTGCAGTGCCTAGCTCCATTCCCACTCCCCAGGTGCTCTCATTTGTTGACTTCTGTAACCGTAAAAGCCTTGGTTTCATGCATGTTAACATTAGAAGCCTACTCCCTAAGTTTGTTTTACTCACTGCTTTAGCACACACACTCTGCCAACCTGGATGTCTTAGCTGTGTCTGAATCCTGGCTTAGGAAAACCACCAAAAACCCTGAAATCTCCATCGCTAACTATAACATTTTCCGCCAAGATAGAACTGCCAAAGGGGGCGGTGTTGCAATCTACTGCAAAGATGGCCTGCAGAGTTCTGTATTACTATCCAAGTCTGTACCCAAACAATTCGAGCTTCTACTTCTAAAAATTCACCTTTCCAGAAATGAGTCTCTCACTGTTGCCGCTTGCTATAGACCTCCCTCTGCCCTCTGCTGTGCCCTCGATACCATATGTGAATTGATTGCCCCCCCCATCTATCTTCTGAGCTCGTGCTACTAGGTGACCTAAACTGGGACATGCTTAACCTCTCTAGGGTCGGCGGGACGAAATCGTCCCACCTACGTAACAGCCAGTGGAATCCTGTGGCGCGTTATTCAAATACCTTAGAAATGCTATTACTTCAATTTCTCAAACATATGACTATTTTACACCATTTTAAAGACAAGACTCTCGTTAATCTAACCACACTGTCCGATTTCAAAAAGGCTTTACAACGAAAGCAAAACATTAGATTATGTCAGCAGAGTACCCAGCCAGAAATAATCAGACACCCATTTTTCAAGCTAGAATATAATGTCACAAAAACCCAGAAGACAGCTAAATGCAGCACTAACCTTTTGATGATCTTCATCAGATGACACACCTAGGACATTATGTTATACAATACATGCATGTTTTGTTCAATTAAGTTCATATTTATATCAAAAACCAGCTTTTTACATTAGCATGTGACGTTCAGAACTAGCATACCCCCCGCAAACTTCCGGTGAATTTACTAAAAATTTACTAAATTACTCACGATAAACGTTCACAAAAAGCATAACAATTATTTTAAGAATTATAGATACAGAACTCCTCTATGCACTCGATATGTCCGATTTTAAAATAGCTTTTCGGTGAAAGCACATTTTGCAATATTCTAAGTAGATAGCTAGCCCTGTGATGCCGGGCTATTTAGACACCCAGCAAGTTTAGCACTCACCAAAGTCAGATTTACTATAAGAAAAATGTTATTACCTTTGGTGTTCTTCGTCAGAATGCACTCCCAGGACTTCTACTTCAATAACAAATGTTGGTTTGGTCCCAAATAATCCATAGTTATATCCAAACAGCAGCGTTTTGTTCGTGCGTTCAAGACACTATCCGAAAGGGTAAAGAAGGGTGACGAGCACGACGCATTTCATGACAAAAAAATTCTAAATATTCCATTACCGTACTTCGAAGCATGTCAACCACTGTTTAAATTCAATTTTTATGCAATTTTTCTCGTAAAAAAGCGATAATATTCCGACCGGGAATCTGCGTTTAGGTAAAAAGATGAAAGAAAATAAAGCATGGGGTCGACTCGTCCACGCGCCTAAGCCCATTGTCCTCTGATCGGCCACTTGCCAAAAGCGCAAATGTGTTTCAGCCTGGGGCTGCCTCGATATCATTCAGCTTTTTCCCGGGCTCTGAGAGCCTATGGGAGCCGTAGGAAGTGTTATGTTACAGCAAAGATCCTCAGTCTTCAATAAACAGAGACAAGAAGAACAAGATCTTGTCAGAGAGGGCACTTCCTGTAAGGAATCTTCTCAGGTTTTTGCCTGCCATATGAGTTCTGTTTTACTCACAGACACCATTCAAACAGTTTTAGAAACTTTAAGGTGTTTTCTATCCAAAGCCAATAATTATATGCATATTCTAGTCACTGGGCAGGAGTAGTAACCAGATTAAATCGGGTACGTTTTTTATCCGGCCGTGTCAATACTGCCCCCTACCCCCAACAGGTTAACACCCCGGCCATCCTACAATCTAAGCTTGATGCCCTCAATCTCACACAAATGATCAATGAACCTACCAGGTACAACCCCAAATCTGTAAACACGGGCACCCTCATAGATGTCATCCTAACTAACTCGCCCTCCAAATACACCTCTGCTGTTTTCAATCAAGATCTCAGCTATCATTGCCTGCATCCGTAATGGGTCTGCGACCAAATGACCACCCCTCATCACTGTCAAACTCTCCCTAAAACACTTCTGCGAGCAGGCCGTTCTAATCAACCTGGCCGGGGTATCCTGGAATGACATTGACCTCATCCCGTCAGTAGATGATGCCTGGCTGTTCTTTAAAAGTGCCTTCCTCACCATCTTAACACCTCTCTAGGCTAGGCGGGACGAATTCGTCCCACCTACGTAACAGCCACTGCTATCCTGTGGCGCGATTTTCAAAACCTTAAAAATCCTATTACTTCAATTTCTCAAACATATGACTATTTTACAGCCATTTAAAGACAAGACTCTCGTTAATCTAACCACACTGTCCGATTTCAAAAAGGCTTTACAACGAAAGCAAAACATTAGATTATGTCAGCAGAGTACCAAGCCAGAAATAATCAGACACCCATTTTTCAAGCCAGCATATAATGTCACCAAAACCCAGAAGACAGCTAAATGCAGCACTCACCTTTGATGATCTTCATCAGATGACAACCCTAGGACATTATGTTATACAATACATGCATGTTTTGTTCAATCAAGTTCATATTTATATCAAAAACCAGCTTTTTACATTAGCATGTGACGTTCAGAACTAGCATACCCCCCGCAAACTTCCGGGGAATTCGCTAACATTTTACTAAATTACTCACGATAAACGTTCACAAAAAGCATAACAATTATTTTAAGAATTATAGATACAGACCTCCTCTATGCACTCGATATGTCCGATTTTAAAATAGCTTTTTGGTGAAAGCACATTTTGCAATATTCTAAGTACATAGCCCAGGCATCACGGGCTCGCTATTTAGACACCCGGCAAGTTTAGCACTCACCATAATCATATTTACTATTATAAAAATTTCATTACCTTTTGTTGTCTTCGTCAGAATACACAGCCAGGACTGCTACTTCAATAACAAATGTTGGTTTGGTCCAAAATAATCCATCGTTATATCCGAATAGCGGCGTTTTGTTCGTGCGTTCCAGACACTATCCGAAATAGTAAAGAAGTGTCACGCGCTTGGCGCAATTCGTGACAATAAAATTCTAAGTATTCCATTACCGTACTTCGAAGCATGTCAACCGCTGTTTAAAATCAATTTTTACGACACTTTTCTCGTAGAAAAGCGATAATATTCCGACAGGGAATCTCCTTTTCGGCAAACAGAGGAAAAAATCCCAAAGGCGGGGGCGGTCGGGGTCACGCGCATAAGCCAGTGTCTCTTGATCGGCCACTTGAGAAAGGCGATAATGTGTTTCAGCCTGGGGCTGGAATGACGACATTCTGTTTTTTCCCGGGCTCTGAGAGCCTATGGACGACGTGGGAAGTGTCACGTTAGAGCAGAGATCCTTAGTAAATGATAGAGATGGAAAAGAAGTTCAACAAATGGTCAGACAGGCCACTTCCTGTAAAGGAATCTCTCAGGTTTTGACCTGCCATTTGAGTTCTGTTATACTCACAGACACCATTCAAACAGTTTTAGAAAATTTAGGGTGTTTTCTATCCATATGTAATAAGTATATGCATATTCTAGTTACTGGGTAGGAGTGGTAACCAGATTAAATCGGGTATGTTTTTTATCCAGCCGTGTCAATGCTGCCCCCTAGCCCTAACAGGATAAATAAGCATGCCCCACTCAAACTAGGAATAGATATAGTCCTTGGTTCACTCCAGACCTGTCTGCCCTTGACCAGCACAAAAACATTCTGTGGCGTTCTGCATTAGCATCGAATAGCCCCCGTGATATACAACTTTTCAGGGAAGTTAGGAACAAATATACACAGGCAGTTAGAAAAGCTAAGGCTAGCTTTTTCAAACAGAAATTTGCATCCTGTAGTACTAACTCAAAAAAGTTCTGGGACACTGTAAAGTCCATGGAGAATAAGAGCACCTCCTCCCAGCTGCCCACTGCTCTGAGGCTAGGAAACACTGTTACCACCGATAAATCCACTATAATTGAGAATTTCAATAAGCATTTCTCTACGGCTGGCCATGCTTTCCACCTGGCTACCCCTACCTAGGTCAACTGCCCGGCACCCTCCACAGCAACCCGCCAAAGCCCCCACCATTTCTCCTTCACCCAAATCCAGATAGCTGATGTTCTGAAAGAGCTGCAAAATCTGGACCCATACAAATCAGCCGGGCTAGACAATCTGGACCCTCTCTTTCTAAAATTATCTGCCGAAATTGTTGCAACCCCTATTACTAGCCTGTTCAACCTCTCTTTCGTATCGTCTGAGATTCCCAAAGATTGGAAAGCAGCTGCTGTCATCCCCCTCTTCAAAGGCACTCTAGACCCAAACTGCTACAGACCTATATCTATCCTACCCTGCCTTTCTAAGGTCTTCGAAAGCCAAGTTAACAAACAGATCACCGACCATTTCGAATCCCACCGTACCTTCTCCGCTATGCAATCTGGTTTCAGAGCTGGTCATGGGTTCACCTCATCCACGCTCAAGGTCCTAAACGACATCATAACCGCCATCGATAAGAGACATTACTGTGCAGCCGTTTTCATCGACCTGGCCAAGGCTTTCGACTCTGTCAATCACCACATTCTTATTGGCAGACTCGACAGCCTTGGTTTCTCAAATGATTGCCTCGCCTGGTTTACCAACTACTTCTCTGATAGAGTTCAGTGTGTCAAATCGGAGGGCCTGTTGTCCGGACCTCTGGCAGTCTCTATGGGTGTGCCACAGGGTTCAATTCTCGGGCCGACTCTCTTCTCTGTATACATCAATGATGTTGCTCTTGCTGCTGGTGATTCTCTGATCCACCTCTACGCAGACGACACCATTCTGTATACTTCTGGCCCCTCTTTGGACACTGTGTTAACTAACCTCCAGACGAGCTTCAATGCCATACAAATCTCCTTCCGTGGCCTCCAACTGCTCTTAAACGCAAGTAAAACTAAATGCATGCTATTCAATCGATCACTGCCCGCACCTGCTCGCCCGTCCAGCATCACTACTCTGGATGGCACAGACTTAGAATACGTGGACAACTACAAATACCTGGGTGTCTGGTTACACTGTAAACTCTCCTTCCAGACTCACATTAAGCATCTCCAATCCAAAATTAAATCTAGAATCGGCTTCCTATATCACAACAAAGCATCCTTCACTCATGCTGCCAAACATGCCCTTGTAAAACTGACCATCCTACCGATCCTCGACTTCGGTGATGTCATCTATAAAATAGCCTCCAACACTCTACTCAACAAACTGGATGCAGTCTATCACAGTGCCATCCGTTTTGTCAACAAAGCCCCATACACTACCCACCATTGCGACCTGTACGCTCTCGTTGGTTGGCCCTCGCTTCATACTCGTTGCCAAACCCACTGGCTACAGGTTATTTACAAGTCTCTGCTAGGTAAAGCCCCGCCTTATCTCAGCTCACTGGTCACCATAGCAGCACCCACTCGTAGCACGCGCTCCAGCAGGTATATCTCACTGGTCACCCCCAAAGCCAATTTCTCCTTTGGTCGTCTTTCCTTCCAGTTCTCTGCTGCCAATGACTGGAACGAACTGCAAAAATCTCTGAAGCTGGAGACTCATATCTCCCTCACTAACTTTAAGCACCAGCTGTCAGAGCAGCTCACAGATCACTGCACCTGGACATAGCCCATCTGTAAACAGCCCATCTATCTACCTACCACATCCACATACTGTATTTATTTATTTATCTTGCTCCTTTGCACCCCAGTATCTCTACTTGCACATTCATCTTCTGCACATCTACCATTCCAGTGTTAAATTGCTATATTGTAATTACTTCGCCACCATGGCCTATTTATTGCCTTAACTTACCTCATTTGCACTCACTGTATATAGATTTGTTTTCTTTTGTTCTACTGTATTTTTGACTATGTTTTGTTTATTCCATGTGTAACTCTGCGTTGTTGTATGTGTCAAATTGCTATGCTTTATCTTGGCCAGGTCGCAGTTGCAAATGAGAACTTGTTCACAACTAGCCTACCTGGTTAAATAAAGGTGAAATAAAATACCTTGAGTTTGAAAATAATCTATATTTTGGATATTGAACTACAGTAAGTGAAGTGGATTCCCACCCGGTAACAGAGTGATGATAACATAATGACGGCACTCGGTTACTAAACTTTGCATCTGCACTGTTCTTCAGATAAATGTGTTTTTGGAAATTGTTAAAAGTAGGCCTTGTGCATAGAGTTTTCTGGGTTGTTTAACTTTGCAATCATTGTTTTTTGTTTGACATTTTAAAGTGAAAAATCTAAGTCTCCGCATCACTCTGTTACCGTAGAATTGCCAAACAACTTCTCCAAACCGCTAAGCTGCCCATGACAGCTGACAAACAAGGGGCTGGTATTTCAGCAACTTGTCAGCAAAGGTCTGCTCTATGTAGGAGTCAAAAGAGTAACCCACTTCCAGAATGAGCTCCTTCCCCAACACAACAATATCTGGCATATTCGGTATACAAGAAAACACATCAAACCAGCCTCCTCTGATGAGAATATTTGTGAATAAGCACTGATGGTGGTACTGTCTGTCTCACCTCACTAGCTATCAGGTCAATGAGGCGGTCATGTATAAGTCCTTGAATGAACGGCAACCATTAACAACATGCCATAGACTCCATTACGTTTGACTTGTGTAAAATACAATACAGATCATGGTTTGCAGGGTACCAGAGTTTCACTCAAAGTTGGAGATTGTAGCATTGGCTAGCCTTTTTCACCAGGTTTCCATGTCCTTTATACCTTCAAAATAGTTTGGAAAGCCACCTTAGGTCAGTCTCAGATGGACTATGACCCTGCTATCAGATAGCCAGCACTAAAACAATTCCACTTTAAATAAGACTGTAGTCAATGGAATGTTTTGTTTCCTCTGCTGCCTTTCCTCTATTTCTCTCACTTCCTCTACTCACTATCTCTGTCTTTCTGTAGTGATAGCTGCAATAGCTCATTTGCCAGACGGTGTGGTCGGTGGTCACTGGTACATTGACCGTAAGTTCACCATTTGTGTGACCGCCGTCCTGGTCATTCTGCCTCTTTCCATCCCCAAAGAGATTGGCTTCCAGAAATACGCCAGGTATGCCTTCCTGCATCCGACAAATACACTTTACAAATGTACTAAGTATACCTTCCCACACCATCCTTTAGTCTACAACTGATGATTGAATTAGAATTTGAAGCCTGCTTTGTATCAGTAGGCTACATGAACACAGGTCAGTCTGATAGTGCTGTTCTCCTGTTTTGTAGTGCGCTCAGTGTTGTTGGCACCTGGTATGTCACCATTGTGGTTATACTGAAATACATCTGGCCTGATAAAGAGATGACCCCCGGCTACATTCCAACCAGGTAAGCTAACTGAACTACAGTACCAGTCAAAAGTTTGGACACACCTACTCATTCCAGGGTTTTTCTTTTATTTGTACTATTTTCTACATTGTACAATAATAGTGAAGACATCAAAACTATGAAATAACACATATGGAATCATGTAGTAACAAAAAAGTGTTACTAATCAAAATATGTTTCTTCTTCAAAGTAGCCACCCTTTGCCTTGATGACAGTTTTGCACACTCTTGGCATTCTCTCAACCAGATTAATGAGGTGCAATTCCAGGTGTACCTGGAATGCATTTCAATTAACAGGTATGCCTTGTTAATTTGTGGAATTTCTTTCTTTCTTAATGCGTTTGAGCCAATCAGTTGTGTTGTGGCAAGGTAGGGTTGGTATACAGAAGATATCCCTATTTGGTAAAAGACCAAGCCCATATTATGGCAAGAACAGATCAAATAAGCAAAGAGAAACGACAGTCCATCATTACTTTAAGACATGTCCGTCAAACCGGAAAATATCAATAACTTTTTTTAAGAAGTACAGTCGCAAAAACCATCAAGCGCTATGATGAAACTGACTCTTATGAGGACCGCCACAGGAAAGGAAGACCCAAAGTTACCTCTGCTGCAGAGGATCAGTTCATTAGAGTTGCAGCCCAAATAAATGCTTCAGAGTTCAAGTAACCGACACATCTCAACATCAACTGTTCAGAGTAGACTGCGTGAATCAGGCCTTCATGGTTGAATTGCTGCAAAGAAACCAGTACTCAAAGACATCAATAAGAAGAAGAGCCTTGCTTGGGCCAAGAAACACGAGCAATGGACATTAGACCTGTGGAAATATGTCCTTTGGTCTGATGAGTCCAAATTTGAGATTTTTGGTTTTAACCGCTGTGTCTTTATGAGATGCAGAGTAGGTGATCAGATGATATGCACGTGTAGTTCCCGAGGTGTGGGGGTGCTTTGCTGGTGACACTGTCTGTGATTTATTTACAATTCAAGGCACACTTAACCAGCATGGATACCACAGCATTCTGCAGCGATACACCATCCGATCTGCTTTGCGCTATCATTTGTTTTTCAACAGGACAATGATCCAAAATACACCTCCAGGCTGTGTAATTGTTATTTGACCAATTAGAGTGATGGAGTGCTGCATCAGATGCCCTGGCCTCCACAATCACCCGACCTCAACCCAATTGAGATGGTTTTGGATGAGTTAGACTGCAGAGTGAAGGAAAAGCAGCCAACAAGTGCTCAGCATATGTGGGAACTCCTTCAAGACTGTTGGAAAACCATTCCTCATTAAGCTGTTTGAGAGAATGCCAAGAGTGTGCAAAGCTGTCAAGGCAAAGGGTCGCTACTTTGAAGAATCTCCAAATATAAAATATATTTAGATTTGTTTAACAATTATTTGGGTTACTACATGATTCCATGTGTTATTTCATGGTGTTGATGTCTTCACTATTATTCTACAATGTAGAAAATAGTAAAAATAAAGAAAAACCCTTGAATGAGGAGGTCTGTCCAAACTTTTGACTGGTACTGTACATATACAATTCCCATTCATTCAGACCTGTTTTCTACACCCATGGTAGCAGACAGGAAATAGAGTCCAGAAATGGCATTTCAGCCCACTGCCTTTCATTAAAGCATAGTCTACATCAAACTACTGTTCCCATCATGCTTTGTTTGTTTTAATCAGTCAGTGTGTCTGTTACAGCCCGTCCTCCTGGAGTGCAGTGTTGAACGCCATGCCCACCATATGCTTTGGCTTCCAGGTATCTGTCTGTGTTTGTGAGTGTCTGTATGAATGTGCAGGGGTGTGCATATGGCTATTTCTATTACTTGATTGAAAATGCTTGAAGTTACTTACATCCTCTCACAATCTTTCTCTCTTTCTCGAAAGTGTCATGTGAGCAGTGTGCCAGTGTTTAACAGCATGAGAAGGAGTGAACTCAAGCCCTGGGGAGGTGTGGTCACCGTCGGCATGATCATCTGCCTCTTTGTCTACACTGGCACAGGTGTGTGTTTGTCCAGTGTGTGGCTCTATAGTTAGTTTTGAAGCATCAGGTTTTTTTTAATGACATTGCCCATTTCTAGTGTGATTCGTTGATGTATTAATACTGCATACTCCCTGTCTCAGGTGTCTGTGGCTTTCTGTCGTTTGGGTCTAACGTCAGTCAGGATGTGCTGATGTCATATCCTCCTAATGACATCGCCGTGGCGATCGCAAGGGCCTTCATCGTCATCTGTGTTATCACCTCCTATCCCATTCTACACTTCTGTGGCCGGTGAGACACTAACCTTACCCTACAAACCACTGTGTGCCACCCATGCCATTTCAGTACTACATTTTTGTGTTGTGTAACTTGTTTCTTCAGGGCGGTGCTGGAGGGGCTATGGCTCCGTTTCCGCGGCGAGCAGGTGGAATTGTGTGTGAGGCGTGAGCGGAGACGCAGGGTGTTGCAGACGCTTGTGTGGTTCACGATCACACTCGTCCTCGCACTTTTCATCCCCGACATTGGCCGAGTCATCTCCCTCATCGGAGGCCTGGCAGCCTGCTTCATCTTTGTCTTCCCAGGTATGACCAGTGTGTCTGATTCTGTGTGTTTATATCAGCAATAAGCATAATGCCTGTATATAATGTCCGCTCTTCCCTGCAGGTCTGTGTCTGATTCAGGCAAAGCTCTCAGAAACAGAGGTCCGATCTGCTAGGTAAGACTAGACTCACTACCTGTACGTAATCTCCTCATGTGACTGTTACTGAATGCTGATCTTCTCTCTCTATAGCTGGCATGGGATGGTGGTCTACGGTGTCATCATGGTAACCATCGGCACTTTCGTCTTTGGCCAGACCACCGCCAATGCAATCTATCAAGACGTCATCCACTATTCGGACAGCCAATAGAATTCTGACCAGGAAGACTCTTTGCTGCTATTCTGAACTTTATTGACTTATATCAGGATGTGGAGGATCCAACACACACATGCAAACACACTCCCTCCTGTGACTTCTCCTGCATGCCGCACGTCTCGTTGTCTCCCTGACGATGAAACCGCTCCATAGCAAGCACTCGTGTCACCCATGGAGCGATGCTCTAGGATTGGACGAGAGTCCTGAGCGCAACCACTGACAATGACCTATCTTTTTAAAAAGATTATGCAAATGTTATGTCGTTTTTATTAAATTTTATTGTGGGAACAGTCCTCAGTGTTTTCGCCCCGTTGTGGGCTGCAGTACTAAATCCGTTTTGACATTCTCAGCCCCTCCTTATGCCTTTCCCTGCTGGCCCAGCACACACCACTGCACTACAGGTGGCATCCCATCCCTCAAGAAACTGGGCAGTGAGAGAGGGTACCTCTCTCTGATGGGTGTTGTTACTGATGAGTAATGAACATACTGTTTTAAGAATGTGGCCAAACATTTCCATCCATTTTTATAGTAATTTTACAATTCCAATGATTAAGTGGTTTGAAGATGTATCCTGCAACTGTAGTTCTGAAACCTGTGTAATGTGGCAAGTGCATTATAATTTTAATCGATTTTGAATGCCTTTGAGATTTCAGAAGTCTGGGGTCTCAGGCTGATTCCTGTGGTTAAACGATTGTATTGGGCCTAGCTTTAAACAGACAGATATTTTAAATGTGCTTTACCAACAGAGAGATTAGCTATATGCTACAGAAAGAGGTAAGGAACAAAAATCTATCATGTTCAAAGGGATTGTTCCTCAGGGCAGCAATTACTGTTTTACAATGACTTGAACTTGATTGGAAATGCTTGAAATTCAATTACTTGTTATTGTTTTTATAATTTGTATTCCATAATTGGAGCCAAGGGAAATAGTTTTTTCTGAACTGAACCAATTTAGTAATCTGGTTGAACAATAAGCAGTCTTATATTATCATGAATTCTCCTGTTATCAATCTACATTTGAATAAACATGGTTTTGTCATTGAATTCAGATTGTCATAGTTTTGTCCTAAATCCTCATGTTAGTAAAAACATATTGTCTTATCAGGTGAATAGCTACAGTATACAATACATGGACTCACCTTGTGCTGTGCTCACTTGAACTGGAAGGTGGCGTGGCGGTCCTTCGTGGGAAAATTTTGTCATCCAAGTCTGCCATTTTCTGAATTTATGGTTCTTTCAAAACAACTGGGAGCTCGGAAAAAAACAATGTCAAATCATGTCATTGATCTTCAGGTTGTAGCTCTAGAAAGAGGATGGATGACCATTCAAAACATACTTTCCCAGTTGGAGCTCATTTATTCCTGACTTCCCAGTTGACTTCCGTGAGTTCAAGACAAGTTTTCGCAGTTCCGAGTTGTTTTGAGCGTGGAACAAATCATGCGTCATTGACAGCATGGCCAATGTTGAATGTTTATCATTTTAAACTTGGAAAAGAGCCCTTTAATCCCAGAAGTGGAACCACACAGCCACTCTCACTGATTCCTTACCAACACACTCAGTTGAATTTGCGATTTACAACTTGTGTAATGTTTGTCCAGTGGCCGATGAGCACCGATACGTTTTATCTATTTCTCTTCATATGACAAGGATTAAAAAGGATTTGCCAGTAGATTGTTGACTTGATTCATGACTAAGATTTACTGAAAATGAAGTCAAATCACGTTATATTTAATCTGTGACCAATAACCTTGAGCCTTCTTGGATGGGCACTTATGTAATTATGGCAGCGCCCAAGGGGCTAGAAATGAGGTCTACCCTTAGACTTGGCGGTGACGTAGTGTCCCCATGAATGATGGAGCGTTGCGCTGTGATTGACCCTGTTCTGTTTTCTGCTGGCTTGCCCCACCACCACAGAAAGCACTGAGCTAGGCTGAAACACCTGCATTTTGGTGCTGCCTTCAAGAGACCATGTGGCTTTATTAACTCTATTTTTTTGCCAAAATGTGGGGCTTAAATGACGGGTCACCACTGCTGGTGTAGAGAAAATGTAAAAGAAATCTGCAATTCTACAGTTTTCCATTGAGCTGGAAGAAAATGTAGTGGTTTTGAAGCTAATTTCCAGCAATTCTACACAGTGAGACAATTTTGCCATTACTAATGCTTTGCTCCTCTGCTCAAAAATAATATGTTCCAAATACCTGTTTTTATTTTCTGTCTGGCTTTTAATTGTTAGTTCTCAAACATGGCATTAATTCTGTTTAAAAATACCAATATTTTTCCTCCCAAAAAAAGTAATTGCGGCCCCTGCAGTACCCCATTTGGAAAACGCATGGACTCGTCAAATGTATTTATAAAACCCTTTTTATATCAGCAGATGTCAAAGTGCTATACAGAAACCCAGCTTAAAACACCAAACAAGCAATGCAGATGTAGGAAGCACTAGAGACATTGAAGGCCTACCTGTAAGTCTTGACGCAACTAAATATATATCTTAATTTCATTTAACACAGGAATCACTAGTCATGTCCAGTTAAACTGCTACACTGATGGGCCTGTTGTGTACTGAATCTTCAGTATAATGGCTGAGGAGGAGATTTTTGGTGCTCAATTACCATCCCTGCAATTCACCACCATTATCTTTACATGTCTGTCTATGGAAGTCACTTAAGATTACATGGATGTTTTTACACATTCTGTAATTAATCATGTTCAATAAAAAAAAAATGCTCTTAAAATTATAAATTAATGAGATACAAATGGTTTCATAAAAAGCATTTATTAGAAAGACAAAGAATGTTAGATCATTTTAAAGTGCTGATTGGCCTTTTGGTTATTTGAGTTCCATGGCATTTCAGCTCCCCCAAGTGGTGACAATTGAAAACCCCTGATACAAAAACTGCATGAGGAAATTCAAAAGGCAAATGACAGTTCTGATGTGACTAATAAGCTGCTAATCAGTTAGAAAGCCAACCAGAGTGATTGCACAGCATCACCAAAGGAAGATTTGACATGTGATGCACCTAAACATTTCTGTAAGGCTATTAATATGCAGTTTGCTTCAAGTAAAATTATACATTTACTGAAATTAAGAAATGGCTTAGGCCGATTACACTCCTGTCACCCCAACTCCAGAGTTGCGCTTTGATCTAATGAACTTACTTGGAGTGCAACAGAAACATTTCATTTGATCTCAATACAAAAACAAAACATTTGTTTCCCCTTTTCCACCCAACCCTCCCTGAGAAAAATGGGCCATCATCCTGACCTACTAACAAGTCCCATTACGGACACTGGAAGCAGCCCCAGGAGCATGCTCAGTAGGGTTTGTTTGACAGGAAGGATTGGAACATGTCTAAGGCGGGGCCTGGAGCCCACTGCGGCACCATGTGACCAGCGCCCTGAAACAGAAGATGGGATTAGAACGCAGCAGCCTCACCCCTGTTGCATCCACTAATCTTTATGAACATGTCTGTGGTGTGTTAATGAGTCTGAGACAGTGAATCAATGCCAATATGCTAACTAAGTAGTGCTTACCTTCACAGTCAGGAGGGTGATGTTTCCATACTGCTCGTAGAAGCCGGCAATCTGGTCATCAGATATCCAGCTCTGGTACTTGGTGGTTGTCTGGAAATGAAAGAAAAGTCTTCACAATGCATGCCCTGTGAGTTACAAACATGCCAAATACCCTTCAAGCCAGCATCCAAATCTCTATGCCACATGACCCAAATACCAGTCTTCAAGAGCTTTACCTTCTGGTTGAGCTGCTCCACAAACCACTTGTCTCCCAGGAAGTTGCAGGCCATGTCAGTGTCTCCGTTATAGACCAGCGCCCGGACACCCAGAGACAGCAGCTTCAGATACACATCCTTCACTGTCGAGTAGATGTTGGTGTACTGTCCTCCCACCACATCACTACATAGAGTTAGGGTAAAGATGTTCTTTTGTAGGTAGTTTACTGTTGTCAAGTTTTAGATGTCCCTTTGCTGAATTTAGACTTCCTGAGTGTTAGGGATGTGTGGGTACTAGTGTAATATACCTGCAGATATCCCAGGGTGGAAGTGTATCAGGGATGTGTAGGGCTTCCCTCACATCACCCCGGTTGAGCCAGTTCATCTGAGCTGTGCTGTTAATGCAGGGAGGGACCACAGCCACAGGAGGAGTTTGGCCAGTGACGGGCGGCACCTTCAGCAGCTACAGCGAGACAAATTACTTACATAACACACCAATATTTTCCATCATAACCACTTCAAAACAATTTGAGAATAACCAGAACAACCCTTCTGAACACAAGACTAACTAAATCTAATGCCAGGATGGACTTGAACACTGTATTCCTCCATAGGGGGGCACTTACCTGGAAGGTGTCCCAGTGCTTCCTGTAGTTCCTGAAGAGGTGGCTCATGCTCCTCTCATAGGCTTTGGCCCCGACTCCACCCTCACAGTCCATGTAAAGTGCATACTCATTCAGCCCAGAATCATACACAATACTAAAGGCCTGGCTCAACTGGGAGGGCAAGAATGAATGAGGGGGAGAAACAAAGGTACAAGTATCCATTTCTATGTTAAACCTGTGCATGTAATAGCTCAATTTTTGTATTTGATATATAATACTTCTTATCCGATTGTAAATGTGTTTCCATGTGCACCAGTATCGTGCAGGCCTCCTTGCTGTTGTTGAAAAAGTTACAGGTTCCCTTATCGCAGCAGTTCGTGTTCAGATCTGTCCACAGTCTGCAAGAGGATAGTTTACTTAAACACATTGCAATGTCTTGTAACAGAAGCATCAGACAAGCTTGGATTCATATTGTGGGCCTTTCAAAATGAATTATCCCTAGTTATGTAAACATAACAAAACAGTCTGGGCCCACATGAGTGAATGTGTTGTGAGTTCTTACTGTTCTCCGAAGAGGCCGTGGTAGTAACCAAAGTAGATCAGAGACTGGTCATTCAGGGCATAGCTACTGAGGCCATTACCCACTGCAAAGCCCTGAAAAACACATTAAAGGAGTTCTTTATAACTGTCATACATATTGGATTCATATCATCCTCTGCCTTTTCTACATAATCATTGACAGGTGGTTGGATAGGATGGAATTCCATTGCATTGCTTTTAACTTATGCTCAGTCTTTAGATTTTCAGAGAGCGTAAGAGTGTAATCCACTCAAGACAATTAAGTTGGTGTGTGAATCAACTCACCTTGAAGTTAATCTTTGCGGTCCCTGTGGCCACACGCTGGCTGAGTGTCGGGGCATATATCCCACCATAACTCTCACCGATGATGAAGAACTCATTCTGTGTGAAGTTTGGAAACTTGGCAAAGAAACTCTGCAGAGCTAGGTAGTTGTCATCAGCCACCTAATAGTAAGGGGGAGATAAATCAGTTACTATTACTTTAGTATTCAGTAAGGAAGAGTGAACTGCATGATTTCTGAGCCACTGTCAGTGGAGCACAACACTGGAATGTTCAGATAGAAATACAGTGTGTATAACAGACATGCCTATGACAAGAGGCAAATAATTGTGTCTGATTTATTCAATGCATTTCACTCTCCCGAATGAGACCCTGATCTCACCTGGTCGTCGTCAGTTTTGTACTTCTGGTCGTCAGAGTAGGAGTATCCCACACCTGCAGGTGACTCTAGGTACAGAACGTTGGCGATCCCGTTCCAGCTGAACTTATTCTCATACAGAGTGGCCCCATCATCATTCACCTGGGGGAGACAAAATGATGGTGTTACTCTGTGGGACTCAGAATCACTGCAAACACTGGGACACACAAACACTGGGACACACAAACTGAAATCACAGGTCCTGCTAAGCTCATGCTGAAAAGGTAACATGTGGGAGAACTAACATGGAAGGGGCCGTTCTCTGACAGAAAGCCATCCAGCGAGCTGCAGCCTGGCCCTCCATTCAGCCACAGCACAACAGGGTCCTTCAGTGGGTCCCTCTGTGAGGTCACAAACCTGGGGAAGCAGGGAGGTAGAGGGCCAGGTTAACAGGAGATAAGAGAGTACCCAAAGACACACTTGGTGCACTCCGCACTTAGTTCTAGACCCCAGGTACAACAGTGTCTGTTGATTATGTTTATGTGTGCATACGTGGACCTGTGTGTACAGTATGTGTGTGGTCTATAGAACACTAGAATAAAAGTATGTCATGTGTTATTTTGTCAATCATTAACTTATCATAGCTTATGGCAAAGGATGTTCTAGCTCTTAAAACGTCTCAATGAAAGGTACAAGCTACAACACAATGCATGACCAATGCTGGAGGAAGTAGCAAAAGAGCAAGTATAAATAATCATCTAGTCCAGCTTCAGAAGCCTTCTCTTCTGCCTGGGTGACTTTCTATTTGAAGTGCTGTTAAACAAGCTTCAGTTGTCTCTGTAATAAATTCTGTATTAATTTACTATTGAACAATAGTCAATCTTGTAAGTTTATTTGATGACTTCTTAAAAAGATAATACGGTTATTTATGCCATGCGTTGATTAATTTATTGTTTTTCCCATTTGGAATAAACCGATATATATATATAGATATTGTAGTAAACGAATGTTGTGCACGAGCTGGAGTTTCTGAAAGCATCCCCAGCCAAAACAAACACTAAGTTGTTAGTTAGTCTAGGTGGCGACGTATACCATTACTGATACTCACCAGTAATGGAGAAACTTTCCAGGGCTAGCTTTCAAATAGCCCGACCATTGCCGGTAGTTTGGTTTAAACGACATTCCCGGTAGTTCGGTTACCTCGTCAGGGGCGTAGTTAGCCCATGTAAGACACGAAACAGCAAGGAAACACAACACCAAACTAACAACAGACATGTTGGTCATGTCGAGGACGAAACTAGCCGAATGCGCCAACAATGTTGACCTCAATTGCTAAACTCGAAGTCATGTGTGCGGAACAACTGCTGTGTCTATGCCCTGCAAATAAAAACACTACAGGTCATATGACTACTAACTGAGCTCTCTGGTCATGTGATCGATCTTGTGTTTTGACGTTCATCATCACGAGCTCAGAATCATCGAGAAAACTATAAAGCTGAAAATATGACAACTAGGCCTACCAAGAATAGGCTACATTTGCCAATATGGTTCCATCATGGCGTAACATTTAACATGTCAACGTTTGATGTAACATGACAGTGAAGAATGTGAGGGTGGTATAATTAGGTGGCAATGTGTATTAGGTGGGTGAGTGTCAGAGAAAATGGTAGCCTATTAGTCAACCTGAGTTTTCAATAGGCCAGTAAAAGAGTAAAAACAAAAAAGACAAGTGATTATCAGTCATGCGTTTTTATAAGGGTCTCTGGCAAAAGATCCCTGAAAATGCATGATTAAGGTGACGCTATGCATGTACATTATGCATATGTATGCATGTTAGGCAATCAAGAGTTAGACAATACATAGCCTATGCCCTAGGCCTACATTGAAGTTGAAATATGATCCATTGACTATTGCATGTTATACATTGACTATTGAGTGTTATACCTTTTACATCAACAGTTAGACAATACATAGTTATGTATGCATAGTCACGTTAATAACTCTACCTACATGTACACATTACCTCAATTACCTCTACACCTGTGCCCTCACACATTGACTCTGTACCAGTACTTCCTGTATATAGCCCCGCTATTGTTATTTACTGCTGCTCTTTAATCATTTGTTATTGTTATCTCTTACATTTTTTGGGGGGCTATTTTCTTAGAACTACATTGTTGTTTAAGGGCTTGTAAGTAAACATTTCACCTGTTGTATTCTGTGCATGTGACAAATAAAATGTGGTTTGAATACACAGTGTTTGACTTGGGCAGGAGCTCACTGGAGCAGAGTACTTGCACCTCAATGTTGCTACTGCTTGAGCTCCTGCACCTCTTATTTTATTTAACCTAGTCAGTTAAGAACAAATTCTTATTTACAATGACGGCCTACCGGGGTACAATGGGTTAACTGGGGCAGAACTACCGATTTTTACCTTGTCAGCTCAGGGATTCAACCCAGCAACCTTTCGGTTACTGGCCCAATGCTCTAACCACTAGGCTACCTGCTGCCCTAAAGTAGAATATTTTTGAATATCTTATAGAATATTTGCTCAAAAGTATTGTGGAGCTCTTGCACCTAAATATAAAAGTACTGGCACCCAAAGTGATTACCAGCACCTATTTCAGTCCAAGTCGAGCACTAACAATACATAGCCTAAGCCCTAGGCCTAAATGGAAAAAGTTTCAATATGGTCCATTGACTATTGAATGTTATACCTCAGTGTGTGTTTAATGGTCTTATTAAAGTGTGCATGTGCACTATTATTAAGCCCCTGGGTCTGTGTGTGACCTCTGGGGTTACACTGTAGTGCTACAAAATCTCTCTTGCTCATAGGCTGTGCTTGTTCTGTAGCCTGCGGAGAACTGAGACACTGTGTGTTACTGTGTCCATGTTTGAGTATGTGTGTATGTATCAGTATCTGACAGAATAGTATCACAGATCATGTACTTATATGTGATTGAATAGTGTCCTGCGTCTCTCTCTTTTCCCTCTCAGGTGACTCCGATCAGTGTCTCATTGATACAAAGGTCAAAGGTGTAAAGGGGTGTGTCTTTGCCACTAGGATTTCACAGTCCTTTTCTACACACCCTTCAATAATAGTACAATCATCACAGTCAGAAGAGGACAAGCCATCTGAGGCCTCCTAGCCAGCTGCTTAGACAGGGCATCCTCCAGCTTTCATTACCCCATGTGGTTAGCCTTTCTTGCTGGCTGGGACTGAAATCCATAAAATATCGAGACATGATTACTGCTGCTTATGTCAGAGGACAAGTCACTTTTCTCTGATAAGGACACATATAAAGTTTTATGAGTGGAGATGTTTATGATTTTCTTGTTAAATTGCGTTTCAATCCATTCTCTTAAATGTTTCAATTCCACCTGCGTCTGATGTTTCTCTATTTGTTAAACAGAGGCCAGAAATATATTGAATGCAATAAATGTATATACTAAGTAAGAACAAACCTGGATTTTTTTGCCTGTGCACCCTATCTCTACGCTGAATGTCAGTCTGCAAGACTTTTGAGTAAGCTCATATTGAGCTAATTTATGTTTGTAATTTATGTTAGTATTGTGGAGTAACTACAATGTTGTTGATCCATCCTCAGTTTTCTCCTATCACAGCCATTAAACTCTGTAACTGTTTTAAAATCCCCATTGGCCTCTTGGTGAAATCCCTGAGCAGTTTCCTTCCTCTCCAGCAACTGAGTTAGGAACATTTGTAGTGACTGGTTGTATTGATACACCATCCAAAGTGTCATTAATAACTACACCATGCTCAAAGGGATATTCAATGTTTGCTTTATTTTTTACTCATCTACCAACACTTCATTGACCCCCTCCAGTTTGCATACCGGTCGGAGAGAGGAAAAGATGTACATGCATTTGAAGGGCAGCAAAAACATGCATATCATTTTTGAAGATTTCTCCTTTGCATTTAACACAATCAATACGTTTATCCTCAAGGACAGACTTAGAGGAGACTTCGGACTTGATTCTATGCTTATCACATGGATCACCAACTTATTAACTGTACGAGTTGGCAACACACTCTCTGAGATGTGCACTTCTTCACTTGGAACCCCACAAGCCAGCGTTCTTTCACCGGTTACATACATATTGTATACAGACAGCTGCCGGAGCCAGTTTCCAGGGTGCCACCTGATCAAATATGCTGATGACACTCCTTTGGTCAGTCTCCTCGAAGGGGATGAGACCGAACACGGACCAGCTCTGAATGATTTTACTGGCTGGTGTGAGTCATCCCATCTAAAACACATACAAAAGAAAGGATATGGTGATTGACTTTCAAAGGAACATTACCATGCACACACAATTTAAAAAAATATATATATTTTTAAGAAAGGCCAACAGAGACTATTTCCTACGGAAATTGCACTTTTTTAATGTTAACCTAACCATTGTGGTTCTCTTTTATGAATCATTATTTGAGAGCATTTTGTCCTACTGCTTGACCTGCTGGTTTGGGAATATCAAGGTTTCACCAAAAAATAGGTTGGGCAAGATAGTCAGGACTTGCGGAAAAAGCAAGGGGCTGCAACAGTAAGAACTGTCATCTTTCTACCTGGGCAGAGCTCTCCAGACTGCGAATAATATAACGGTTGACTCTTCTCACCTACTCCACCCCGAATTCCAGCTCCTTCCCTCTGGCCGCAAGAACAGACTACCTAAGGTAAAAAAAAAAATAGACAGAGCCAAGTACTCTTTTATTCTGAATGCAATTCTGTAATTTAACAAAATGTTGAACTAATTGCACTTTAGCACTTGCACTTTAACAAGTAGCCCATTTTTACATTTTATTATGAAAATCCATTTACCCAGCCTAGTTGCTTGTAAACATCCTTTGCTATTTTTTATATACATTTGTTTTGTTATGTGATATGTTTTATGACTGCTGCAAAATGAATTGCCTCTCTGAGGACATTAACGTTTTCTGAACCTGAATAGTAATAACACTTCTTTGCAAATCATTGGAAAACCTCCCTGGTCTTTGTGGTTAAATCAGTAACACTTAATTTCATGAGGTCCTTATTACAGTGTAATTACATGTGTAATTACACTGTAAAACCAATGGTGTAATAACAACATGTAACTGGTAGTAATTGCGGTCTGTAATTACAAAGGTGTAACAATGAATGCTTGTTACCATGCTTGTTACAAATGGGCAGGTTTCCACTAAATTCACAAACGTAATGTTTTGTTCCTTCTCAGCTTCATCTGCTTCAGCAACAATTGTCACAAAGGTTGTGACCCCTTGGGGATGCTCTGGGTGTCTGAGAGATTATGCTCAATAGGCTCTAATTACACTGGACAAAAATATAAACACAACCTATAAAGTGTTGGTCCCATGTTTTATGAGCTGAAATAAAAAAGTTCCATACTCACAAAAAAAGCTTATTTTTCTCAAATGTTGTGCACAAATTTGTTTACATCCCTGTTAGTGAGAATTTCTCCTTAGCCAAGATATTTAATCTACCTGACAGGTGTGGCATATCAAGAAGCTGATTAAACAGCATGATAATTACACAGGCGCACCTTGTGCTGGGGACTATAAAAGGCCGCTTTAAAATGTGCAGTTTTGTCACACACCACAATGCCACAGATGTCTCAAGTTTTGGGGGAGCGTGCAATTGGCAAGCTGACTGCAGGAATGTCCACCTGAGCGGTTGTCAGAGAATTTCATGTTAATTTCTGCCTTTGGCTGCCTTTGTGCAGTAGCAACTCATTAACCCCAATGCTCCTCAGATGTGGGGGACGTGGCTCTGGTCCCTAAATCTGTGTTCATAACCAAGTGGTAAGGTGCTAATTACTAGTTGTGAAGTCGTGAATACCGGTTGGATGCATTCACGTGCTTTGAACTCGTTGAGAAATGGAGATTGGTTAATGGCCAAAAAGCTGCATCAACCGTAAACTAAAAATACAGCTATCATGCTTGTAAACAAATTATAGTGTTAAAAAACCATATTGATAGATTGCCTCTTGTGGTGAATACCACCTTCCCACTTGGTTATGAACGCAGTCAGCTGCAGGATTCAGATACCCTTATCATGAAAAATATGGACTTTTGGGCATTTATTGTTACGGTGATAAACTGCACTACAGGAGTGGTAAAGAACTCGGAAGGATTGCTATTATCGTAGTGGAAGCTGAAAGATTCTTGGGAGTGAGGAATGTAAAGGGTGAAGGGCTGCATGAAGTACTGGCAGGAGCATGGCATCCTCTCAGGTCCCCGGATCTGTGTAGGGCACTGAGTATTTTTTGTTTTGTTTTGTATGCTGTTTTCAGACGTTAGAGGGCATTATAAGTTTTGTTTTCCCATTTCCGTTTTGGATTTGTTTTCTGAGTAAGCCTGACCCTAATCCAATACAACTTTTCAGGATGTAGTCCCCCCTAAACTCCACCGAAGAAGAAGGTTGTGAATACAGCATTATTAAAGGTAGACTCAGTGATGTGACATAGATGCAGAAAGTAAACAGCTTAGTGGGTCAATTTCAGCAACAACTAAGAGCGTTGAAGCGTTAGGCTCAACTTCTTCACTGTTTTGGTCCCGTGGCTACCATGCTGTACACAGTCTAAAGCAAACCCATGCACATGCCATATACTGTGTGTGACTGTGTGAGAGCAAAGTGTTGAATCTCTCTCCTCTCAATATCTCCGGTGCAGCTCGTGGCAACATCATTTGGCTGAGTCTATCCTGAAGAAGGCATGGTGATGCTGAAGCATTGGTGGTTTACCCAATAAATTACTTGCAGCTTGTATATAGAGCGTGCTACTCTCTTTATTTATTTTTGTAGTTGAATCTACCTTTAACACTCATTCCCTCACTCACGCAAAGAGACAAACACTCAAAAGGGGGTTAATCAATTCAAATTAAAAGGAGTCACTCAAATAAGTAAATAAGATGTAAACCTAAATAGAGCACACGTTAGGAGTAAATCAATATTTAAAGCACTTTTAAGTAAATAAATTCAAAATAAAGCACACATGAGGGAATAAAGAAAATGACTAAATTAGAGTCATAGGCAAACATGACAATTAGGGGAGACCAGGTTTGGCTGTCTCGAGTTGGTTGTCACAGTGCTTATACTCCCAATCTAGAGGTTGCTTTGTGTGAATTCTTTAAAATAATTAATCCACCTGCTCGTCAGGTGAGGGAAATCTATGTGTTTTTCATAGGTGAAAGTTTTAATTATGGCCGTATCCATGAACAATTATGTTTGTTGAAAAGAGGAAGGGGAGAACTTTATTTCAAACCTATTTCCGAGTTGCTAGGTCAAGCCATGTAGTAACTAGCATCATTGTTAGCATTTTTGCTCAGTTAGGGATGTTTGTCACATTGAATTTGGCGTTCGTTGTCACTATCAACTCCATTATAACTATTTAGGGGGTTGGTTGTCACAATCTAACCCATGATAACAACATTATTCATGGACATTGCCATTTCCAGTATATAATAAATCCCGAGCTCCATTCTGGGCTTGTGCTATAAAGAGCTCCCTTCGTTGCCTCTCTCTCACACACATATTTTTTCTGTCACAAACCTACACACGCAAACATGCATGTGCAAACACGCATTCACACACAAATGTACTCAAAATGTAATATGTTGTTCTCAATGAATAAAATGCTGAATTTTGTTAGGAATATTGTTCGATCAAAGAAAGGCTATTTCTAAGACTGCATGGTATAGGCTATTGCTTAAAACCTCTTAAGGATCGAACCCTTTTTTCAATTTTCGCCTAAAATGACATACCCAAATCTAATTGCCTGTAGCTCAGGACCTGAAGCAAGGATATGCACATTCTTGATACCGTTTCAAAGGAAACACTTTAAAGTTTGTGTAAATGTGAAATTAATGTAGGAGAATATAACACATTAGATCTGGTAAAAGATAATACAAAGAAAAAAACATGCATATTTTTTATTTTGTTCCATCATCTTTGAAATGCAAGAGAAAGGTCACAATGTATTATTCCAGGTAAGGCGCAATTTAGATTTTGGCCACTAGATGAGAGCAGTGTATGTGCAAAGTTTCATACTGATCCAATGAATCATTGGCACCAACCCCGTAGAGGTTAAATAATCTACTAGCAACATTGTGACAACCAACCACATTCTGTGTGACGTCTAACCCTGCTAATAACTCCATGTTTGAATAAGGAGGATAAAAATGGTCCCCATTTCAACCCAAGAATTTGGTATTTCTATTAACGTTGAAAAGATTATTGTAAGGGATATTGGTGCCTGAAAATACACACAAGAGTAAAAAGTGTGACAACTGCAACACCGGTCCCGGTCCCCCCTATAACCTTGATAGTCTATACTGACTTGTGTTTGAACAAAACTTTTTGATTGGAGTAGTTTTCCAAGCAACAAATTGTGATAACTGTGCAAGGGGGTGAATCAGGGTGGCACTTTACCAGACTATCAAGTAGGTCCCAACATTAATACGCAATTCAACAATGTTCAAAATATGTTGAATCTAGAAGATTCATTAAATGTATTGAACTTATTAGAAAATCTGTTGACCTACACAAGTTTCTCACAAGATATGAAAATAATGCATCAGAGATTGGTATTTCTAGTAACTTTTTGAAGAAGCAACAGCACAGCATGCCTGTCTGTGTGGTGTGTGCTTGTCCATCACTTTGTGTAGCCAGTTAGCCAGTTCGCTCGACCTAATTCATGGCTTCCTCATGCATGAAGGTGGTGGAATTATGAGGGAAATAAGTCTAGGTCAGAGTATGGCTTATCTGTAGATACACCGGTCTGCCACACCTTCATTTCTTAGATCTCCACCTTTAAAGAAAAGCGGGGTGAACAGCATGCTATTTTCATGTTTAAGTTCAAGGTCAGAATATGCATATGGAGAAAAGTGCATAAAAATAAATAACATTCAGTTTATGGCTTAACTCGGGCCGGAATCAGGCCTTAGGTGTGCAATTAAAGGAATCTACACAAAAAAGGAATATACACAAAAAAGTCTACATTTGTTAGCTTTTTTCTTTTCCTTTTGATTTGATTGATGCATTGACATGGACTCAGGACATCCAATGTTGATGTTTCTCTATAAATAATTTGGAATTTTGAGAGTAAATAACTGAATCTGAAACGAGAAAAAATAAAACAGAGAAACTCAATTTGGAAAAAATCTAAATGGAATTGGGGAGAGGGTATGACATATTTAGTATGACAACTGGTGTGTTGTGTTCTTCTGTCTTGGAATATTAGTCACCCACCATCAGCTCCTACAAGATCATAGAAATCACATTCAGTCCTTTAACCCCCTCCCTCATACTCGCTCTCAAATTTTTCTCCTTCTTTATATTCTGGCTCATTCTTATTTTATTGCGAGGAAGAGGCCCTCTCATTGTCATTGTATTGTTGTCTCTTTAGGATGGGGATGTGAGGTGGGAAATTCTAGTTTTGGAAGGAGAAGGGAGGGCATCTGGTTGGGTGTACTCTCCAGATACCCTTGTTTCCCTCTCGTCTCTCATCCTCTGTCCCATAGGGGCCAAATGCACTGTGGGTTGTCCTGGGCACCGTTAGCCTTTTGTCTGTCAAACAATGCCCCCCCCCCCTCCCCCAACAGTGCAGGGACAGCACAGCGGCCTGGGCTTTCATGTTGTTCATTGTGCATTCATAGCATACGGCTGTCCCTGACCCCCAATGCACCCGTTTCCACACAACCAATGCATCAGGGGTTGTCTCGCCAATGTGACCCTCAGACCAGGGTTTAAATAATTTCGACCTTGGCTTGATCCAATACTCTGACCGTAACTGGTCCATCAACGCGGGCTCAATTCCCGCAAAGATCACATTCAAATAAAATAAAAAATATGCACTCTGTCATACATGTCGCTCTGGATAAAAAGAATCTGTTAAGTGGCATATATTAAACTGAAATAAATTGTACCATAGTATTTTATTGTGTTGCCCCTGCATCTTGAAGCATTGCTACATTTTGGCCTCCGTGCTGAATTGGGGTGAGGGGGATGCTACCCCAATTGACTGTCCCACTCCAGTCTTCTCTGTCTGGGCTGGGCCTCACGGGAAGGCTTCTTTGTGGGTTTATAACCATGGTAGACAGAAATAGGTCACACTGTAATTTCGGAAGGGAGATGCCCCCTTTGGCCCCTCCCCACCCTGTGCCCCTTTGTGTTTGACCATCACACCTTTAGCCTCTGATCCAGTGGTAGGATGCAGAGGTATAGCACACACATGCACACACACACACACTCACATACACAAAAACACACACATTTTAAATACTTTATTTGAATCCACAAAATACATTACAATCCAAAGGCCACACTGTCAGTTAAAGTACCATGACAAGACTGTCACACTCACACACACATACACACACACACACCCTGAACATAATTGTAACCCCAATCCTAAAGCTAACCCCTATGCCTAAAATAGGCTTTTTCCTCATGGGGACCTGGGAAATATCCGCATGAGGGAGAATTTTCCTTGTTTTACTGTCCTTGTGGGGACTTTTGGAGATTTCTGGTGTCCATGATTTCTGGTCATTTCAATCTTACACTTGGGTACTCTCTAAAAACACTGCACTTCAGTACAAGTGACTTTTTGTAGAATGTTAGGAGAGCATTTTCGCTAACACTAAACTTTTTCCTGACCTTAACCTAATCCTCCTAAACTGCTACGTTAATTATCCTAACCTGTTACGGAAAAGTCGTAGCTGTATTGAAGTGGCATGTTTTTAGGGAATCTACTTACACGTGAGTGACTCATAGAGGGTTGGGGCTTTGCAAAGTAGGCGAAAAGAGTCCTTGACTTGTCAAAATTATTTCTGCTTTTAAACTTGTCTGTGGGTGTATGGGTTATTGGTCATTCTCTACTTTGTTCCAAAAATGTGAATGTCGTCTTGACATAGTTCTGAAAGACATTCTAATACCGTGTTTTATTCAAGACACTGGGTCAATATACACTGAGTGTGCAAAACTCCCCCCCCCCGTCGGGACAATAACTCTACCAGGTATCGAAAGCATTCCACAGGGATGCTGGTCCATGTTGACTCCAATGCTTCCCACAGTTGTGTCAAGTTGGCTGTATGTGTTTTGGGTGGTGGACAATTCTTGATACACACAGGAAATTGTTGAGCATGAAAAACCCAGCAGGGTTGCAGTTCTTGACACAAACAAATGTGTCTGGCACCTACTACCATAACCTGTTCAAAGGCACTTAAATAGTTTGTCCTGCCCATTCACCCTCTGAATGGCACACATACACAATCCGTGTCTCAATTGTCTCAAGGCTTAAAAAAACGTACTTAACCAGTCTCCTCCCCTTCATCTACACTGATTGAAGTGAATTTAACAAGTGACATCAATAAGAGATCATAGCGTTCACCTGGATTCACCTGATAAGTCTATGTCATGGCAAGAGTTGGTGTCATGCAAGTTTTTTTACACCCAGTGTATATTACAATATCGTTTCATTTTGCGCTGTATCGTGATACTCATCTTTATGTGACGCTCCCTAGCTATAACGTGATTTCATTGGCTATCTCCTGCGTCGCTCCATGCCTCGTTCTCTGTCAAGTTCGCTGTACGCGAGACATTCGTGAACAGGAAGAAAAATGCATTGGTTCTGTTGGATGAAAGATGCAGTAGGAGGGAGTTTTTAAACTGCCTTTCGAATATTAGTTAAGTAAATGCCCTGAGTGATTGCTTGCTTACAATATATCGATGAAACAAACTCAATTTGAATAGCATTCCAACGCTGCTTTGAGGACAACTCATGAACTCATTGGTAAGTACTTACGACCATTCATCAGGACACTCGTGACAGGAGATAGCTAGGTACTGTAGCTAGCTAACGTTATCTAGTCTGTTGCTAATCGGATGAGTTAGTTATCTTGCCACCTAAGTTAACGTTTAGTTAACGATGGCCAGTTAGCCACTAGCCATCGTTGTTTTAGTTATATGCATGTACCTATTGTACACTACCTAGTTAGCTACCTTGTTGTGCTAACTACTGTAGTTAGCTAACGTAACTATGGGTGGTTGGCCAAAGAGTTACCAAGCCAATCCAGGGGCGGAGGTCTAATCGAAACCGGCTTGCATTTACTGCTAACTTGGTATTTTGCACTCAATACACAATCTGATCAAATTGGAGTAGGAACTCTAAAAGATGTAACTAGTTACTCTACTGTAGCTTCGTCTCCGTATGCAATGCATACAGTAGGTTATGGTACAGTGAGTAGTTGTGTTATTTTCGTTTCACTTTCCCGTGGTGTCCTCACTTTGCAGACGCTCCCTACGCTTGAAACCATCCCGGCTTTCAGCCCGCCTCCAACGGCTCGAGCACAGGACATCATTGCTGGGTGGCTGCTTACTGTGTTCTGGCTCACGGGGAGACGAACTGGACCGACCACTGACCCCGTGTCGGCACAGCCTTTCTAGGGTTGCAACTATCCCTGCAGTTGAACTGGACTAGGACGGTCGAGGGCATAGGCCCAGAGACCTCCCATTCACTATATCATCCAACCGATTCAGACTGGTTATGGAGCTGGAGGTGAGCCGAACCGAGCTGGAAGGTTCCGATGCTCCCCAGTCTCAGAGACACGAGAGGAGCCTCGGACTTCTCACCACGAAGTTCGTTACTTTGCTGCAGGAAGCGGAGGACGGGGTGCTCGATCTCAAAGTAGTGAGTGATGGGCTGCATCTCTTTTGACTGTCTGACTGTGTGAGAATTGTTAGCTATGGTTTCTTTATGTTTTAGTATAATCGCAGTCTTCAATTTTAAACCTATATACATTTAAGGACTGCCCTGTTTGATTGATATTGATTGCTACATTGTGTTGTAACAGATGTGCAACAAACTCCGAGGACATGGATGTGGAATATGACATGCACTCAGACACCCACACCAGGGTTTTCGTTAGAAAAGTGTGTCCGGGAAGATTTTAATTACAATCTAATAGGTGTTTACTAACACTGTAACGCTTGAAGGGATACTTCGGGATTTTGACAATGAGGCCCTTTATTTACTTCCCCAGAGTCAGATGAACTCGTGGATAACATTTGTATGTCTCTGTGTCCAGTATGAAGGAAGTTGGAGGTAGTTTTGTGAGCCAATGTTAACTAGTGTTAGCGCAATGACTGGAAGTGCTAGCAGATACCATAGACTTACAGTGTTTATGCTAACGCTAGTTAGCAAATGTGCTAGCACTAGTTATCAACTTCCTTAACTGCAAGCAGAGACATTCAAATGGTATCCCCGGGTTCAACTGACTCTGGGGAAGTAGATAAAGGGCCTCATTCCCGAAGTATCTCAATAAATGGCAAATGCAAGGCACGCTGTAATTTTCAGTTGAGAAATAAAGCAATAGTAGCTATTTTTAATCATGACCATCAAAACAGCTTTTAACATTTGATTGCGTTTAGAATTGTTGCGCATTGACACTCCAGAAGCAACGAGCTGAGGATCTGCAGCTCTAGTGCTCTCTGACAAGTGATATTCCTTTAAAAATTGGCTCTGTATGCTGTGCACGTGTAATAAATAAGAAACATGGCGACTAACGAAAATACACACGCCCCAATTTAATTACACAAAATGTTGTAAATTGAAGCTGCACTATGCAGAAATCAATCCCCCGTTTCCTGGTTGCAAAAACTGAAATTAGGCAAACAATTAGAATTTATGTGACAAAACAAGCAAGTACCGTGTGGGGAATCATTCTGCCATCTAAACAGCTATGATATATATTTTCCATAATCAACAATATTCTATTTTCAGCTGTTTGAAGCTGGTGTACAAAACTGAAAATAAAAAATGCAAAAACGAAACTTAAGAACAGGGAGCATAGAAATAGCGCACATAGAACAGATCTACCGCTTCTTAAACTTGCTTTCAATAATGACCGATCTGTAATTTGGTCGTGTTGCCCAAAAGTTACATATTGCAGCTTTAGCCTATAGACCAGTAAGCCTGACAGTCAAATGTATTTCCATCAACTGATATTATTTGTAATGGGCTTGTTTTTTTTTCTCACGGTCAATTTGACCAGCAACAATTTTATTTATCGGCTTTTCATTTTTTTATTGGCCAAAAGCCAGCAATTACACATGCACTGTGATCTTGATGATTTATACTATAAAATAGAAGCTTAAACTCTAATCTAAAACTAAGTGAAACTGTTACATGATCTAGGTTAATGTCAGTAAGGAGTTCAGGAATAAAAGAGGGTAAAACACAGAGTGTGTGTGCAAAAGAGACAAGCCGTGTCTCATCGCTCAGCGGGTGGCTGTGTCACAGTCTGTCATTATTGTCCGCGTTGTTTAGTCCCCCCTCTGATAGGCTCATAGGGTTGTGACCTCTCCTATTATTGGCTACCAGGTCTATGACCCATCCAGTGATTGGTTGACAGGCCCCTGTCTCACAGGCTCTGACCTTTGTGATTTGTTATTAACCCTACGCTGGATATGCATTTCCCTCTAAGGAAAATAGCCTTGGTAGGGACATTTGGGTGCTTGCATTTTAAAATAATTAATTAAGTTATTTTGCTTCTGATGAGAGAGGGTGTGCTTTGACAGTTTTTTCTGCTCTTGTAGGCAGCAGACACCCTGGCCGTCAGACAGAAGAGGCGCATCTATGACATCACCAATGTACTGGAGGGCATCGGCCTGATCGAGAAGAAGTCCAAGAATAGTATTCAGTGGAAGTGAGTGTACGTTCGCCCGCTTGTATGTGTATAGGTATGCACACATTATGTGCTTACATTTCTGTACACTATTTGTCTAAGGGGAGTTGGGCCAGGCTGTAACTCAAGGGAGATTGGTGACAGGCTGATTGACCTGAAGTCGGAGCTTGAAGATCTGGATATGAGGGAAAGTGAGCTGGACCAGCAGAGGGTGTGGGTCCAACAAAGCATCAAGAACGTGACCGAGGACACACACAATAGTCCATATCCTTACTATGTACCCACATACTCATACCTACACCAACATCTAAATTGTTACCCTAACCTTACATAGGTATCCATGACAGTCCACACCAGTAGAAAAGTATAGAAAAAGAGCTGCAGCTCTGTCTTGTCTGTACAATAGCAGAGGACACATTTGCCAGCATTAACACTGTTATAATACTCTGTTAAGGTGTGTGTCTGACCTTAACTCTGACCAACTCTGGCCTATGTTAATCATGAGGACATCTGCAGCTGCTTCAAAGGTGATACCCTCTTGGCGGTGCGTGCTCCCTCTGGTACGCAGCTGGAGGTGCCCATACCTGAAGCTGTAAGTTCGATTTGTTTCTGCCTCCTCCCCCCTAGTCAGTCTGTCTCAGTCTCCTCAGGGTGAAAAGTAAGTGTGTGTGTCTCCACTTTTAGGTTCAAAACGGTCAGAGGAAGTATCAGATCCATCTGAAGAGCGCTGCTGGGCCCATTGATGTTCTGCTCATCAACAAGGACCCAGTTAACTCAACCCCCGTGGTGCTGCCAGTCCCGCCCCCTGAGGAAATGCTGCAGAACACAAAGTCTGCGGCAGCCTCTGCAGACACAACCACTAACACACCCACTCACACATTTGTCGAGACCACCCAGTGTCTGGCCACCGGCAAGCCTAAAGCACATTCAGCAGCTAAGCCATCAGGTGACCTCACTGTTATATCTCTCATGCTCTATGAAAATGTTTTGTCTGCTAAACTCTCAATACAATATCATTGAATTGTCCCATGTCTACATCTGTGTCTACATATCTACCTACCTACCTACCTACCTATCTACCTACCAGACACCTCCTGCACTGAAAAACCTGCTCAGCAACCACCATCATTGGACACCCGGTCCCTCCAGTCTTCTGCTTCATTGGACAACAACTTGACTGTCTTTGAACCAATCAAATCCGATTCATCTGACTGTGAGTTAGAATTCAATTTGATATGAATATGACTTAAGTTTTTATGCATGCTGGCTTTCTCCTGCCCCTCCCACCATGCTACTTCATGATCAAACAATTAGCTTAGAATGCCGTTAGATAATTTATCTCGGTAAGTTTTATGTTGTTTTTGAATAACCTTAAAACACAATAGGCCTAAGGTAATATGAAAGGGGTAGAACAAACAATAACAAGATAGAAAAATGTAATGAGTCGTTTGAACAAACCTTACAGTTGAACATTATTAGAAAATAATGCAACCCTCCCTCTTTCTGTTGTGAACCAAATGGCTAAAAGCCAAATCCCACTAATTAAAATAGCCTATCAAAAGCATGAAGTTAAAATTATGAATACTATTAACCAAATAGGCTATTCTAATGAAGTGTTTAAAGTCCTAAAGTTGCAGCTTTCAAATGCGAACATCACAGCTTTTTTTTAAATAACAAATGTTACAGGCAACAAGAAGTAAAATTGAGGAAACAATATCAAGATGGAAAAATGTAATGAGAATTCAAAAGAACTTACAGCTGAGCAAAGCTTATGAAAGAAATGTGTAGAGTAGGCCAATTTCCATAGCCTATAATTAGCAATGTAGTCCACAACCTACCTATACAACATATAGAAAGAAACCTAGGCTAATAAGGGAGGAAGATTAGGCAAAAAATGTGACTCATTGAATAATTATCCAGTTATAGCGACAGCGGAGTTGCATGCTCTTGATAATTTACAACCCATCACACGACGCACAGCCAGCAACGATCCTTGACTGTCACTTGCACTTTCACAAGCCCTGAATCCATTTGATTATTGCTGACTTGTTGAAATGCAGTGTATTTGCCCTTTTAATTGTACAACAAAGCTTATTTAGTGAAAACATCAACAAAAAATCAAGAAATGTATATTGTGAGTCGCCCATAGGTTTGGAAGAATCGAGAGATGATTTTTAGGCCATGTCGCCCAGACCTAATACCGGCACACACCTCTTCGTGCCAAAGCTCCAACGTAGAGGAATACACTACTAAAATAGATTTTGCTCCAATGTATATTTTATCATGATTCCTCTCGCTGGTGGTACTTTTTAGCAGTCTTTTTTTTAAATTACATTTTTTAAATAATAATAAATAAATACAATTGTGGGGTTGGCCATTAGGGGGGCGATACCATCATACGTATCAATGTTTTATGGGTACTTAATCACGATAGGACATGTTTGGACACACCTTTTCATTCAAGGGTTTTTCTTTATTTTTACTATTTTCTACGTTGTAGAATAATACTGAAGACATCAAAACTATGAAATAACACATATGGAATCATGTTATATCCAAAAAAACTGTTAAACAAATTAAAATATATTTGAGATCTTTCAAAGTAGCCACGCTTTGCCTTGACAGCTTTGCACACCCTTGGCATTATCTCAACAAGCTTCATTAGGCAGTCACCTGGAATGCATCTCAATTAACAGGTCTGTCTTCTTAAAAGTGAATTTGTGGAATTTCATTCCTTCCTAATGCTTTTGATCAAATCAGTTGTTGTGACAAGTTAGGCATATACAGAAGATAGCCCTATTTGGTAAAAGACCAAGTCCATATTATGGCAAGAACAGCTCAAATAAACAAAGAGAAACGGTAGTCCATCATTACTTTAAAACATGAAGGTCAGTCAATCCGGAAAATGTCAAGAACATTCTTCAAGTGCAATCGCAAAAACCGTCAAGCGCTATGATGAAACTGGTTCTCATGAGGACCGCCACAGGAAAGGAAGACCCAGAGTTACCTCTGCTGCAAGATGGGCTCCCGAGTGGCGCAGCGGTCTAAGGCACTGCATATCAGTGCTGGAGGTGTCACTACAGACACCCTGGTTCGAATCCAGGCTGTATCACAACTGATTGGGAGTCCCATAGGGCGGCGCACAATTGGCCCAGCATCGCCCGGGTTTGGCCAGTGTAGACTGTCATTGTAAATAAGAATTTGTTCTTCACTAACTTGACTAGTTAAATAACTCTAATGAACGTATCTTTTGTTTTAACTGCACCTCAGATTGCAGTCCAAATAAATGCTTCACAGTTCAAGTAACAGACATCTCTACATCAACTGTTCAGAGGAGACTGCGTGAATCAGGCCTTCATGGTTGAATTGCTGCAAAGAAACCACTACTGAAGGACACCAATAAGAGGAATAGACTTGCTTGGGCCAAGAAACACGAGCAATGGACATTAGACCTGTGGAAATATGTCCTTTGGTCTGATGAGTCCAAATTTGAGATTTTTGGTTCTTACTGCCGTGTCTTTGTGAGATGCGGAGTAGGTGAATGGATGCTTCCCGAAGCATGGAGGAGGTGGTGTGGGGGTGCTTTGCTGGTGACACTGTTCTGATTTTGTTTATAATTCAAGCCACACTTAACCAACATGGCTACCACAGCATTCTGCAGCGATACGCCATCCCATCTGGTTTGTGCTTAGTGGGACTATCATTTGTTTTTCAACAAGACAAAGACCCAACACACCTCCAGGATGTGTAAGGGCTATTTGACCAAGAAGGAGAGTGATGGAGCACTGCATCAGATGACCTGGCCTCCACAATCATCCGACCTTAACCCAACTGAGATGGTTTGGGATGAGTTGGACCGCAGAGTGAAGGAAAAGCGGCCAACAAGTGCTCAGCATATGTGAGAACTACTTCAAGACTGTTAGAAAAGCATTCCAGGTGAAGCTGGTTGATAGAATGCCAAGAGTGTGCAAATCTGTCATCAAGGTAAAGGGTGGCTACTTTGAAGAATCTAAAATATATATTGATTTGTTTAACACTTTTTGGTTAATACATGATTCCATATGTGACATTTCATAGTTTGTCTTCACTTTTATTCTACAATGTAGAAAATAGTTTAAAAAAAAAATATATATATATATATATATATATATATATATATATATATATATATATATATGAAATGCAACTTGAATGAGTAGGTGTGTCCAAACTTTTGACTGGTACTGTACGTACATTGTTTATCTGTTTAGTAAGCACACACTTCCGACCACAGTGGTTTTGAAACGTTTTTTTTTTTTTTTACATTAAGCTCTGCCCAATGCACTGTAACACAGGAAGCATCTGTGTGGCAACAAATTATGTACAATGCCTGCCTGCTATAGAAATGTGTGTGTGCAAGCTGTTTTATTTTTGGTTGTTTAATAACTGTACGCAGGAAAACGGTGTGTAACTTGGCTCTACCTTATAAAAACAATCTCTAATGTACTTGTATGGTGTCTATATTGTGCCTTGTGTTTTTCAGTGCTGGATTTCCCCAAATATTTTTCTGACATGTTTGACCCCGCTAAAGGTACTGTGTTTGACCCCGCTACAGGTACTGTGTTTGACCCCGTGTGCATGTGTAACATGTCTTAAACTTTATTTAAATGTATCCGAACAGACCCTTGCGTTGTATTTCAGGAAATGAAGTTAATGATAAGCTGTGACTTTATGTGAACAGCAGACACTCTCTCACCTCTCTCTCTGTGTGTGTGTAGAGATGGTGAGTGCAGATCTACTAGAGGAACTTATGGCTTCAGAAGGTAAGAGTCTAAAACGGATTATGTTATAAACACCTTTACTTTGACTTGATGATTCCAGTTATTCATGTTTATATCCCTCTCCCTCTCTCTACCAGTGTTCTCTCCACTCCTCCGCCTTTCTCCTCCCCCGGGTGACCATGACTACATCTATAACCTGGATGAGAGCGAGGGCCTCTGTGACCTCTTCGACGTCTCCATCCTCAACCTTTGACCTATGAACCCTTCCACAAGGCTCACATGAAGAGGCCCTTTTTTAAAGAAAGCCAAGAACACTTTTTTAAAACAATTCTTTGAGTACTAACAAACAGGTCTATTTTTGGAGTCTTGTAATATAAGCTGAATTGATGAACAGTTTTTGATAATTTTCATACTCTTTATTTTTGTCGCGTCCCCTTTGTTGATGTTTGAACAGGGAGATGATGCCACTTACCCTGGAGAGCAGCCCTCCCCTACAGGCTTATAAGCTTTAATGATGTCATGGAATATATTTTTTGATCTGTGCTACTGAAGTAACAGTGGATGTGTTTTTAAAAGTTGAGTTGTGCTCCATTTGGGGCAAGTAAAGATGGCTTGGGTTGAGGTAAGGATAGGAATTGAATGGGTTGCTCAAGGCAAAATCAACCACTACACCTAGGTACTTATGTACATCTGAAACGGTTTGATAGTAAGCAATATAGTGACAATTCCATCAAGTCTTTTAGAGGGCAAGGTAGAGCTATTGCCATATTGCAGACCTATTTGATCCTTTCAGATCTACATGGTGATTAAGGGTAGGGAGGGACAGGTGCTGTGAGGAGCTGCATTGTTTGTATTCTACTGTCAATGAGCTGTGAGGAGTGCAGCTACTCCATTGCCCACATAGTGGTGCTAGAGTCACAGCAGGAAGAGATAATCAGCTCCCTCACCTGCTGCAATCAAGTCTCTCCTATGAGTCAGGTACACAAGACCAGCCACAACACCACAATATACTGACAACATGTAAATCCATTCAAAGCCTTTTACCAGTCCTAATCTGTTGACACTATTGATGAGGCTTACAGTTCTCTTCAGTTGCTGGTGCATTTTATATCTTGTCTGTTTCTCCCTCAGTGTATGTGTGTGCATGTGCACACTTTCTTTTTTATAATGTCAAATTATCTTTATTTTGGTGTATTTTATAGTGAAATGACACTGTCAAGGACAGTACATACATATTTTGTCTCAGTTTTTTTTTTTTTTTACATCCGGATCCAGATTCAACTATGATGATATGTGTTTGTTCAGCAGTAAATATTTTTATAATTTAGTGTCAAATCTGCTGTTTCATTTGTATGGTTTGGTTTTATTGCATATTTATGTTTGTAACCTGCTCATGTTCTGACGAGTAAGTTCACATCGGCGCAAACTGGAACCAGAAATGGGCATGGGAATTTTTGTCACCCCGGCCTATCAGTTCAGGACCGTATATTTTTGGTCAGTGTCTGAAATGGGACGAAATGAACTATTCTACAGGTGATATATTGGTTGTATACGTAAATGTGTTTTATTTTTCTATATTATCAGGAATATACTAATTGTAACCCCCTATCTCTTCCAATTCTACAATGTACACGTTGCAGATTGACACTCACACACCCGTCTTTGTTATCCTATGTGCAAACAACCTCAGCATGTAGCCACAAATCCACTGAGTAAACCTTCCTATGTTTTTATAGACTAAGTGAGGCTCAGAGGATATTTGTTTTAAAAATGGGCAGTCACTCCTGATTACCTGTATGAATAAAAAATAATATATGAAAACTTTTTAGAATGTTGTCTTTTTTGTATCACACAACATACACACTTTTGTCTACTTAGTTGACACCATGAGGAGCATAATATTATGTTATGTGACTGCCATGGCCATCTGTGGCTGGAAAGTGGTCAGTAGCTTCCAAACAGGCTGAGGCAATTTAGAGTGAGTCAAGGATACAACCTTGGAGTTCAGTAGTATAAAAATTATTTAAAGTAGAATTTAAGTAGTTTTTTTTGGCAACTTTTACTTCACTACATTCCTAAAGAAAATAATGTCCAAACATTTTCCCTGACACCAAAAAGTACTCATTACATTGTGAATACTTAGCAGAACAGAAAAATGGTCAAATTCACGCACTTATCAAGAGCACATCCTGGTCGTCCCCACTGCCTCTGATCTGGCGCACTCACTAAACTTAAATGCCTTGTCTGTAAATGATGTCTGTTGGAGTGTGCCGCTGGCTATTTGTACATTTTTTAAAACAAGAAAATTGTGCCTTCTGGTTTCCTTAATATAAGCAATTTGAAATGATTTATTCTTTTACTTTTGATACTTAAGTATATTTTAGCAGTTACATTTACTTTGGATACTTACGTTTATTTAAAACGAAATACTTTTAGACCTTTACTCAAGTAGTATTTTACTGGATCATTCACTTTTACTTGAGTCATTTTCTATTAAGGTATCTTTTATTCAAGAATGACAATTGGGTACTTTTCTACCACTGTTGGAGTTCAATCTTTCAATTAATTCATGACCTGCTCAATTCTTAGAGTTGTGAGTGACTGCTTGCTAAATTCTTTAGGGCTATCTGACTGAAGGTGCTATAGACTGACATTTGAGCTGCAAATCATGATATTGTGGTGGTACAGAGAGTAGTGTATACGGCCCAGTACATCACTGGGGCCGAGCTCCCTGGCAGGCCCTAAAATTGTCAGAGACTCCAGTCACCCAAGTCACAGACTGTTCTCTCTGCTACCACATGGCAAGTGGTACCGGATCACAAAGTCTGAGACCAAAAGGCTCCTGAAAAGCTTCTACCCCCAAGCCATGAGACATCAAATGGCTTCCCAGACTATTTACATTGACCCCCTGTTTTTTGCACTGACTCTATGACACTCATACTCTACACACACACTCATACATACTACACTGACATTCCAACACACACACACACACACACACATGCATATTGACTCCACACACACGCTCACACAGACAAACTTTCACACTCTTTCACACTTTTCACATACCCTGTTGCAACTCTGTTTATTTTATGTCCTGATTACCTAGTCACTTTTAGCCGTACCCACATGTACATAATACATAAATTACATCAACTACCTCATACCCCCTGCACATTGCATCGGTAACGGTCCGGTGTGGCTCAGTTGGTAGAGCATGGTGTTTGCAACGCCAGGGTTGTGGATTTGATTCCCACGGGGGACCACTACGGAGAGAAAATGTATGCATTCACTACTGTAAGTCGCTCTGGATAAGAGCGTCTGTTAAATTACAAAAATGTAAAATGTACTCCTTGCAGGGTATATAGCCTCGTTATTTTATTGCGTTACTATTAACTTTTTTTATTTTGCTAATTTTTCTTCCTTGTAATTAAGAGTTTCACGGTAAAGTCAACACCTGTTGTATTCGGCGCGTGTGACAAATAACATTTAATTTGATTTGTATGAAAGATAAGAGTCACTGCATACTGTTCAGTCCGCTCTACAAGTAGGTTGAGCTGGAGAAATGGTTAAACTCAAACGTAACTCAACTTTCTCTGATCGGAACCCCTCTCTACTTGTTTGTAGTTATTTTTTATTTTCAATTCTTAGAGTTGTGACTGCTTGCCACATTCTTTAGGGCTATCTGACTGAAGGTGAGAGAACGACATTGGAGCTTTGTTGAAGCAGTGTAACTGAAGCAGCTGAGGAGTTTCACAATTGAAGAAATGAAACCAAAGTGTTTTTGACGCCTTGTCAAACACGATGTAGCGGTGGTATGAAAGATAAGAGTCACCCTGCACCCTACTCAATTGGCTCCACAAATAGGTTGAACTGGAGAAATGGTTACACTCAAACTCAACTCTCCCTGATCAAATCTCCTCTCTACTTGTTTGTGGTTGTTTTTAGTTTAATTTAATACCAACTGCGGTCTCAACAGCTGTAGCCTATAGGATAGGATATTGTTCATAAAAGTGTCCATATATTTAATTAAAATGCTACATATCGCCTAGCCTTTATGAAGTCAACATTAACTACTTACTAGAACTTAAACGTTTACGTTAGTCATTTCTGTCTCTTAGATCTCAAATGTCACAGACACGTACTTTATGTTGACTGATAGTATTTTTTGTGACAATTTAAAAACCTATTAGCCCATATCAAATGTTTTTAACAGTTTTAAAGCATAGCCTAATCTATATAAAAAAAACATTGCCTGAACTCATATCTAATGGTATGACTGATGCAGAAATTATTTTATTGAAGTAGCTGACATATATTTATGTTTTTATTTTTAAATTGTTATCATTTGAAATGAGCTGTTCTGAGTGCTGGCTGGTAACTTCAAATGGGTGCTGGCCAGTCAAGTAATGGCGCAGACTGCTGTCCTATCTGTGTTACTGCATGTTACAGATTCCTCCCTTTAGTGAGTTGAACAGTAGGAGTCAGGTTTGGGCGCCCACAGCCTTCAATTGCTTCCCTACAAAAGAAAAATCCAACTATAACTTTGTTTAAAGTGCTGTGGTTTATGACTTGATCTAGGTCATATAATAATGCGTATTAAAATAGAAATGTTATGATAATATTAGAAAAATTATAATACATAATAAAATGGAAAGTGTGGGAGTTAATGTAATGTAACTAGGGGCAGCTGATATGCTGAGCCACTAATGTAGACAATGAGTACATTGACCGGATAGAGAGGTGGGGGCATGCAATACAATTGCCATCTCTGAGTAGGATGTCATGCCAAAGATTGCATTAGCTGAGAACATAGATACATTTGTGCCTTCTGACATACCAATGTCAGGAGGAAGCAGGAGGAAGGATGGTGGCAAATTGACCAACATGTGAACCATATGCAATAAATGTATTATTTGTTGTATAAGCTAGGGGGTTCTGCCACCATTGTAATCCAAACCGGAACAGATGTGGGCGTTATCAGGCGTAAACAGGCAAGAAACTCGGGTTGGAAGATAATGGTGGCGCAAGGACTAAGAGGAGTAATTGCATTAACATAGGGGATGTACCCATAAGCTGTATGTGCATAAAAGAAGAGCCGATGCTCAGGGAAGTTAGATGTTCCGCGGACCAGCTCAGCTTTGCTACGCTGTATTAATGCCTATATTGAATTCACAAGTTCTTGTAAGAGTGTTATATTCTTAAGACAATTTTCCACAACAAAAGGCAGCATAAACAGACAATGTGTGTAGGAGGCTTCTCTTTAAATCGTGAACAACTCTAATCAAAACGTTGAATGAACTCCATTTGAGTGCAATTATTAGTGGTGAACACTGTGTTCAACCACAGGTTCGTAATCCCCTAATAGTCTAAATAGGCTAGTCAATATCAAGGCTGTAAACTCAGAGTAAGCAAATATCCCTCCTAATGAACACTGTCTGACTGCTAGTGTTCAAAGCAGTCTAATGTGTGTGGGTGGCGTCTAAGAGTCAGCAAATATCCCTGGGTGGTGTGGTTGGTATCTTTAAATGGTGAAGAACACATTTCCTGCAGCCCAGTCACCATGATAGGCTCGGTGATGTTGTTGCTATTTTTCCTCCTGTTCTTCTTCATCAGGGTCCGCCGACCGAAAAACCTCCCCCCAGGACCCCGTCTCCTGCCCATCCTCGGAAATCTGCTACAGCTGGACCCTGTCAACCCCCTCAAAGATCTGGAAAGGGTAAGAGAACTTTACAAAAAATCCACAAACCTGGAAAAGTTTGGTTTACACTGGGTTTATTTTTGTGTCATATACTGTATGTTGTCAGTGATTGAATAGTCACCAGTAATTTGGTTTTGTTTGAAGTTGTCCAAACTGTGTGCAGGAAGATATGGTTTTGTAGCGTCCTTACAGACCTTTAAGCTTGAACAAACAACAATGTTTTTAGAAGACTTTCAACTTAAGCATCTTAGATACTAACTAAAATGCCATTGTGATTCATGTCAGAGCAGCAACAGCCACTAAACTGTGTTTGATCCAAAATAGGTCAGGTTCCAAAAGGTTTTATCAGGCCTAAATCAACATGCACTGTCTCCGCTTTTGAAACAACCCTCAAAAAGGTTCTTGATGGGGATTTGTTTGTTACAGAAGTTTGTTCATCCATATTAATTTAACCCAGATAGTGAGGAGTGTCAATGATACAATACAATAACTTTTCACAGGAGATTGGTGGCACCTTAATTGAGGAGGACGGGCTCGTGGTAATGACTGGAGCGGAATAGGTGGTATGGTATGAAATTCATCATTCCATTCTCTCTGTTACAGCCATTATTATGTACTGTCCTCCTCTGGAACTGTCAGTAGTTGCTTGCTATGGTTTAGCTTCATCTTCAGATGTGTCTGATTTGTCACACAACTTACTGTTCCGCTTGGGAACTCTCTCTCCCTCTCTCTACCTCTGTGTTTCAGCTGAAGAGGCGCTATGGTAACGTGTTCTGTCTGTACATCGGATCACGGCCTGTCGTGGTTCTGAATGGCCTTGAGGCGGTTTGTGAGGCACTGGTGACATGCACAGCTGAATTTTCAGGACGACCAAACCATCTCATGATCAGCGACATCACAGAATGCAAAGGTACTGTGTTCTTAACCCCTAGTGTCCCCTAGGCTGGTCCTGGGTCAGTTTTATCATTTGTGATATAATTGTATTGGTGTAGGTAGAGGTAGAGGTGACCTTAAATCAGTTTAGATAATGCAGAGCACAAACACACACCGCCTTGTCGGTATTGTGTGAACTGCATATGTATCAGTGGAGGCTGCTGAGGGGAGCATGGCTAATAGTAATGGCTGGAATGGAGTCAATGGAACAGTATCAACCACATGGAAACCACATCTTTGATACCGTTCCATTGACTCTATTCCAGCCATTATTATGAGCCGTCCTCCCATCAGCAGCCTCCACTGGTATGTATGTACTGTATGTACTGTATGTCTGGGTGTGTGTGTGTGTGTGTGTGTGTGTGTGTGTGTGTGTGTGTGTGTGTGTGTGTGTGTGTGTGTGTGTGTGTGTGTGTGTGTGTGTGTGTGTGTGTGTGTGTGTGTGTGTCTAACAGATAGGGATCATACTTCTTAACTCTCTTGAGTTGTGTTCTTAAAGAAATTTCCAGCCAGCGGTCCCAGTTGATTGGTGTTTACCCGCTTGCATACATACTGTATATCAGACTGGGCATTTTGTTATCAAACCTCATAACAATGACAAAAATATCACAAAATACAATAAATGTAAGTACCTGATGATAGAAAAAAGGAAGCACATTAGATGTGCAGGACAACAGTATGTTGACGACTGTAGATTTGTGAGATTCGTCTGTTAGCACGGAAATAACTGTGAATTAGCAGGGAGTTAATGTGACCATTACATTTAGGGCATGCTAGCTAACTCACTTATAGAACAATCATGCATACAAAACCACATCACAGGAAGCCCCCCAATATCTAATATACACTGCTCAAAAAAATAAAGGGAACACTTAAACAACACAATGTAACTCCAAGTCCCTTCCGTCTTCAAGAGAGCGAGAGTTGCACCCCTTCTGAAAAAACCTACACTCGATCCCTCCGATGTCAACAACTACAGACCAGTATCCCTTCTTTCTTTTCTCTCCAAAACTCTTGAACGTGCCGTCCTTGGCCAGCTCTCCTGCTATCTCTCTCAGAATGACCTTCTTGATCCTAATCAGTCAGGTTTCAAGACTGGGCATTCAACTGAGACTGCTCTTCTCTGTGTCACGGAGGCTCTCCGCACTGCTAAAGCTAACTCTCTCTCCTCTGCTCTCATCCTTCTAGACCTATCTGCTGCCTTTGATTCTGTGAACCATCAGATCCTCCTCTCCACCCTCTCCGAGTTGGGCATCTCCGGCGCGGCCCACGCTTGGATTACATCCTACCTGACAGGTCGCTCCTACCAGGTGGCGTGGCGAGGATCTGTCTCCGCACCATGCGCTCTCACCACTGGTGTCCCCCAGGGCTCTGTTCTAGGCCCTCTCCTATTCTCGCTATACACCAAGTCACTTGGCTCTGTCATATCCTCACATGGTCTCTCCTATCATTGCTATGCAGACGACACACAATTAATCTTCTCCTTTCCCCCTTCTGATAACCAGGCGGCGAATCGCATCTCTGCATGTCTGTCAGACATATCAGTGTGGATGACGGCTCACCAGCTCAAGCTGAACCTCGGCAAGACGGAGCTGCTCTTCCTCCCGGGGAAGGACTGCCCCTTCCATGATCTCGCCATCACGGTTGACAACTCCCTTGTGTCCTCCTCCCAGAGTGCTAAGAACCTTGGCGTGATCCTGGACAACACCCTGTCGTTCTCCACTAACATCAAGGCGGTGACCCGATCCTGTAGGTTCATGCTCTACAACATTCGCAGAGTACGACCCTGCCTCACACAGGAAGCGGCGCAGGTCCTAATCCAGGCACTTGTCATCTCCCGTCTGGATTACTGCAACTCGCTGTTGGCTGGGCTCCCTGCCTGTGCCATTAAACCCCTACAACTCATCCAGAACGCCGCAGCCCGTCTGGTGTTCAACCTTCCCAAGTTCTCTCACGTCACCCCGCTCCTCCGCTCTCTCCACTGGCTTCCAGTTGAAGCTCGCATCCGCTACAAGACCATGGTGATTGCCTACGGAGCTGTGAAGGGAACGGCACCTCCATACCTTCAGGCTCTGATCAGGCCCTACACCCAAACAAGGGCACTGCGTTCATCCACCACTGGCCTGCTGGCCCCCCTACCTCTGAGGAAGCACAGTTCCCGCTCAGCCCAGTCAAAACTGTTCGCTGCTCTGGCACCCCAATGGTGGAACAAGCTCCCTCACGACGCCAGGACAGCGGAGTCAATCACCACCTTCCGGAGACACCTGAAACCCCACCTCTTTAAGGAATACCTAGGATAGGATAAAGTAATCCTTCTAACCCCCCCCCCCCCTTAAAAGATTTAGATGCACTATTGTAAAGTGGTTGTTCCACTGGATATCATAAGGTGAATGCACCATTTTGTAAGTCGCTCTGGATAAGAGCGTCTGCTAAATGACTTAAATGTAATGTAAATGTAAGTCAATCACACTTCTGTGAAATCAAACTGTCCCCTTAGGAAGCAACACTGATTGACAATAAATTTCACATGCTGTTGTGCAAATGGAATAGACAACAGGTGGAAATTATAGGCAATTAGCAAGACACCCCCAATAAAGGAGTGGTTCTGCAGGTGGTAACCACAGCCCACTTCTCAGTTCCTATGCTTCCTGGCTGATGTTTTGGTCACTTTTGAATGCTGGCGGTGCTTTCACTCTAGTGGTAGCATGAGACGGAGTCTACAACCCACACAAGTGGCTCAGGTAGTGCAGCTCATCCAGGATGGCACATCAATGCGAGCTGTGGCAAGAAGGTTTGCTGTGTCTGTCAGCGTAGTGTCCAGAGCATGGAGGCGCTACCAGGAGACAGGCCAGTACATCAGGAGACGTGGAGGAGGCCGTAGGAGGGCAACAACCCAGCTGCAGGACCGCTACCTCCGCCTTTGTGCAAGGAGGAGCAGGAGAAGCACTGCCAGAGCCCTGCAAAATGACCTCCAGCAGGCCACAAATGTGCATGTGTCTGCTCAAACGGTCAGAAACAGACTCCATGAGGATGGTATGAGGGCCCGACGTCCACAGGTGGGGGTTGTGCTTACAGCCCAACACCGTGCAGGACGTTTGGCATTTGCCAGAGAACACCAAGATTGGCACATTCACCACTGGCGCCCTGTGCTCTTCACAGATGAAAGCAGGTTCACACAGAGCACGTGACAGACGTGACAGAGTCTGGAGACGCCGTGGAGAACGTTCTGCTGCCTGCAACATCCTCCAGCATGACCGGTTTGGCAGTGGGTCAGTCATGGTGTGGGGTGGCATTTCTTTGGGGGGCCACACAGCCCTCCATGTGCTCGCCAGAGGTAGCCTGACTGCCATTAGGTACCGAGATGAGATCCTCAGACCCCTTGTGAGACCATATGCTGGTGCTGTTGGCCCTGGGTTCCTCCTAATGCAAGACAATGCTAGACCTCATGTGGCTGGAGTGTGTCAGCAGTTCCTGCAAGAGGAAGGCATTGATGCTATGGACTGGCCCGCCCGTTCCCCAGACCTGAATCCAATTGAGCACATCTGGGACATCATGTCTCGCTCCATCCACCAACGCCACGTTGCACCACAGGCTGTCCAGGAGTTGGCGGATGCTTTAGTCCAGGTCTGGGAGGCGATCCCTCAGGAGACCATCCGCCACCTCATCAGGAGCATGCCCAGGCGTTGTAGGGAGGTCATACAGGCACGTGGAGGCCACACACACTACTGAGCCTCATTTTGACTTGTTTTAAGGACATTACATCAAAGTTGGATCAGCCTGTAGTGTGGTTTTCCACTTTAATTTTGAGTGTGACTCCAGATCCAGACCTCCATGGGTTGATAAATTGGATTTCCATTGATTATTTTTGTGTGATTTTGTTGTCAGCACATTCAACTATGTAAAGAAAAAAGTACTTAATAAGATTATTTCTTTCATTCAGATCTAGGATGTGTTGTTTAAGTGTTCCCTTTATTTTTTTGAGCAGTATATATAATACCGTTCAAAAGTTTGGGGTCACTTAGAAATGTCCTTGTTTTTAAAGAAAAACACATTTTTTGTCCATTAAAATAACTTAAAATGTATCAGAAATACAGTGTAGACATTTTGAATGTTGTAAATGACTATTGTAGCTGGAAATGGCTGATTTTTTTATGGAATATCTACATAGGCGTACAGAGGCCCATTATCAGCAACCATCACTCCTGTGTTCCAATGGCACGTTGTGTTAGCTAATCCAAGTTTATCATTTTAAAAGGATAATTTATCATTAGAAAACCCTTTTGCAATTATGTTAGCACAGCTGAAAACTGTAGTTCTGATTAAAGAAACAATCAAACTGACCTTCTTTAGACTAGTTGAGTATCTGGAGCATCAGCATTTGTGGGTCATTTCTAAGTGACCCCAAACTTTTGAACAGTAGTGTATATACATATATATCAAATACATTTAGACGTTAGGAAATGTACATAGTGAACTCTTACACATTGAAATAGAATACAGTATTTCAGAACGTGACCTACTGCTTGCATGTCAATATCAGACTGGGAAGAATTGACGTTTGCAATCTTCCCCTATCATCAAGCATAGCCAATGACAATAAACCTTATTGGCATCTGACTTGAACCAACCAATATAAATACATAAACATTGAATACATATTTCTGCAGTAGCAAGTGGAAACATAACCAACCCTGTTACATGTGTTCATCAGGGATCATCATGGAAGATTTTGGCTCCAGCTGGAGGGACCGCAGACGCTTTGCTCTGACCACGCTGAGAAACTTTGGTCTGGGCAAACGCTCCATGGAAGACCGCATCCTCGAGGTCTCCCACATCTGCTCTGAGCTGGAGCGCAATTCTGGTACAGCCACACACACACAACGTACCACATAGTCATCACCATACATATTCATGTTATTATCACCACATACTTAGTATCCAGACTAAAGTTCATCAATATCAACCAATTAGCGTTACAATATGTACAATATTGTATTAACATTGGGTATAAAGAATGTGGTCATTTTTACTATATCCTATCATTGTGTTCAATTTCGGAAGCTCTATGATCGTTGCTCTTATCTTGTCTGTGTGTATTGCCTGGTGCGGTGATCGTTGCTGTGTTCTGGCAGGCAGTTCGATGGACCCTCAGCACCTGTTCCATCTAGCAGCATCTAACATCATCTGCTCACTGATTTACGGGGAAAGGCTTGAATACGACAACCCGGTCTTCCTCACCCTCATCAGTAGGATACAGGATTTAACCAAAATTGCTATCGGACCTTGGGCCATGGTACAGAACACTATTATCACTACTACTGCTGCTACACCCCTACCTTTAATTGAAATAATAATAATAATATATATATATCCTAATGGAAAAAAATCCTAATGGAAAACCAGGGTCGTTCCACCAATAGAGTGCCTTTTATGTCCCTCAGACATTATGCGTGTACATTTTTATGAAACACTCAATTGAACAGTTCGATCACATACATCTATGCTCTAACTTAACTAATAAATGTAAAAAACAATCCAATAGCAGTGTGTTTTCATTCAAATAAGTTATTTGTTTTCTCTGGAAATCCCCATTTTGGCATGTCCCATGTCATGTTTTTCAAACTTCTTGGGAAGCCCAAAATGTTTCACGTTTTCACCGTCATCAAATCAAATAACATTTTATTGGTTGTGTACGCATATTTGCAGTTGTTATCGCAGGTGCAGAGAAATGCTTGTGTTTCTTTTTTTTCATTTCACCTTTATTTAACCAGGTAGGCCAGTTGAGAACAAGTTCTCATTTACAACTGCGACCTGGCCAAGATAAAGCAAAGCAGTGCGACAAAAACAACAACACAGAGTTACACATAAACAAACGTAGTCAATAACACAAAAGAAAAATAGAAAAATCTATGTACAGTGTGTGTTAATGTAGAAGAGTAGGGAGGTAGGCAATAAATAGGCCCTAGTGTCACATCCTGACCAGCAGAGGGAGTAAGTGTATAAGTTTTGTTCAGGGCGTGGCAGAGGGAGTTGTGTTTTGTATGTGTGTCTATGTTCTGTCTAGGTTGGGTTGTTCTATGTATAGTTAATTGGGGTGGACTCCCAATTTAAGGCAGGTGTGTTGTGTTGCCTTTGATTGGGAGTCCTATATTAGTAGGGTGTGTTTGTCTGTGTGTTTGCGGGTAATTGTTTGTGAGCACTACTGGTTTAGCCTGCCACACTGTTTGGTCGTGAGTATCGTTTATTGTTTGTTTTTTCCTGTGGATGCTTTGCGTTTTTTCATTAAAAGAATGAGTATCCACATACCCGCTGCATTTTGGTCTTCTCTCCACTACGACAACCGTGACAGAATTACCCACCAAACCAGGACCAAGCAGCGGAAGAATTCTGGCGAGGACTGGGGAACACGACTGGTAAGGGAGCCCGAGAGGCAGCCCCAATAGGGCTGTTTGACGGGGTGAGACTGGAGACCCAGGCCAGCTCCCCGTACCCTTTTTAGAGGTAAACAGACTGGACAGGTCCCGTGCTTTGGGGTAGGTGCTATGGTAAGGCCTGGTATTTTCAGGCCAGTATGCTCAGTACCAGCACTCCGCATGTGCCAGGGGAAAGTGGGCATCGAGCCAGCAGGGGTGATGCCAACCCTGCGCTTGAGACCGCCAGTGCGCCTCTACGGTCCACTGTTTCCCGTTACACGCACTAGCCTTGAGGTGCGTGTCTCCGGGCTGGCACGTCCAGTACCAGCTCCACGCACAAGGCTTCTAGTGCGTCAGTCAGGAGTCGCCAGAGCGGCCCGTCAGTCAGGAGTCGCCAGAGCGGCCCGTCAGTCAGGAGTCGCCAGAGCGGCCCGTCAGTCAGGAGTCGCCAGAGCGGCCCGTCAGTCAGGAGTCGCCAGAGCGGCCCGTCAGTCAGGAGTCGCCAGAGCGGCCCGTCAGTCAGGAGTCGCCAGAGCGGCCCGTCAGTCAGGAGTCGCCAGAGCGGCCCGTCAGTCAGGAGTCGCCAGAGCGGCCCGTCAGTCCGGAACCTTCTGCGACAGTTCCCAGTCTGGAGGCTCCGGCCCGTGGTCCGGAGCCTCCAGCGACGGTCGGTGGCCCGGAGCCTCCACCAATGCTGGCGGGTTCGCAGGATGAGAGGGTTCTTCGTCCCGCACCAGAACCCCCTCTGATGCAGGCGGATCGCGGGATGAGAAGGTTCTTCGTCCTGCACTAAAGCCGCCACCAACACTAGACACCCCCCCCCCCCCCCCCCCCAACCCTCCCTTTTGGTTTCAGGTTTTGTGGCTGGAATCCGCACCTTGGGGGGGGGGGGGGTGTACTGTCACGTCCTGACCATAGAGAGCTTGTATTTTTCTATGGTAGAGTAGGTCAGGGCATGACTGGGGGGTTTTGTCTAGTTTATTTATATGTTTGGTTCTAGTTTCTTTTTTCTATGTTGGGTTTTTTGTCTAGTTTAAATTTTCTATGTTGTGTTCTAGGTTCTTTTTTCTAGGTTGGGTTTTTTGTATGATTCCCAATTAGAGGCAGCCGGTCATCGTTGTCTCTAATTGGGGATCATATTTAAGTTGTTGTTTTTCCCACTAGTGTTTGTGGGAGATTATTTTGAGTTAGTGTATGTTGCACCTCTTCATCATGGTTAGTTGTTTCTTTGTTTATAGTATGTCTTGCATAGTTTCACAGATAAATAAATATGTGGAACGATACACATGCTGCGCCTTGGTCTCATTCATAAGACAACTGTGACACACATTCTATACAGAGACACAATGCTCATAGCCCTCTGAACATACAGAATACTAGTTGACTGTAGAAACGGTACATACAAAGGTGTGTAAAAGTAATATTTAAGGCCTAGCTCAAACTATATGAATAAATTGTTCTTTTTTTTCAAAGCACAAGTACAGTAGCTACTCACATTTTATTTTTGATATTAACCTTTATTTAAACGGAGTCACATTGAGAACTCTTCTACAAATCTAATTTTATTAGTCAGGAAATGCTTACTTACGAGCCCCTAACCAACAATGCAGTTTTAAAAAATACGGATGAGAATAAGAAATAAAAGTAACAAGTAATTAAAGAGCAGCAGTAAAATAACAATAGGCAGACTATATACAGGGGGTACCGGTACAGTCAATGTGGGAGAACACCAGTTATTTGAGGTAATATGTACAAGAGAACCTTGTATAAGTTTACAAATAAATACCAATACATAAATAAAACATAACAGCCCTACAAAACCCACTATAATTAAATACATAATACACAACATTACATATATTTAAGAAAAGCAATCGAATTCTGTAACAAGTCTCCAATCAATAATTAAAAATGCCTGAAAGGCACCAGAATATCTAATTGCAAGGAATTTTGTGTATTGTTCCACACATGGGCAAAATAACTAAAAGCATATTTTCCCAATTCTGTGGAGACCAAAGGGATCTCCAGAGTTAACCATCTCTGAGAACGGGTTTGGTAATTTGTACGTCTAAAATGAATCGATGAAGTATTGTAATGTACAGAGTTTCTGCAAGACTAAATAAATAAAATAGAGTGCAGTTCTCTTCTTACAGACAGAGGTCCATCCCACATGTTTGTACAGATTAAAATAATGAGTCCTAAAACCATCCCCAGTGATAAAACGTATTGCTGAATGGAATACTGAGTACAATTGTTTCAAAACAGAGGCTGCCGCTTGCATATAAATAATGTCAACATAGTCTATTACAGGGAGAAGCGTTGTTTGAACATTCTTCCTTCTATTTTCAAAACTGAGGCAGGATTTATTGCTATATAAAAAACAATCGTAGTTCTCAGCTTATTTGTCAAATGTTCAATGTGTTTCAAAAGACAACTTGGCATCAAGCCAGATACCCAAATACTTATAGTGAGAAACTTTCTCATTTTGGTCTCCATTTGGAGTGCAAATACGCAAGTCCTCAGGGTCAACATTATGGGCTGGCTGTGAAATACATTATGCACATGTATGCGCGAATTGAATGTGAGGTTGGGCTGCGCTTACAGAAGTGCTTCCATAAGCCAATTATTGTATTCTACCGTCAACTTGAATCACTTTATCCCAGTGTTAACCAGCCCACACACACTAGAGACAACAACCCTGTTGACAATACTCAATCCATCCATTTGCCGGTGTGTATCATCCTTTACATATTTATATTGAGATGAATTTTTTTAATGTAAAAGGGTAATACCAAATATTTTATGATCGTATATGCCTATTCCAATAGAGAACCTAGGCAGGTTTTTAATTATATAATCCTTTATCCTAGCCCTATAATACATATTCATATTTATTAAGTTGTATCTTAAAAGCTAATCATTCCGATTCACATCGGCGAACAAGGGCCGCACTATATAACGGCTTTTAAGTCATAATATACCCGACCTCTACAATTAGGACATATCATATTAAACAAACAAAAAAACTACCTTGGTTTTTGTAATGTACAATCTTCAAATTAAATACATTTTAAAAAATCATACCGTAGCCTCTCTGTAGTGTCTTTTAGGGAGTCCACTGTAGTTTTCTAAATCGTATTTTCCGCTTGTATTTCTTCTATCCTTTTTACTGTAATCCAGTCCTGTTTTTAAGGCCTCAACCTCCCCCAGTATGTCACTTCCTGACCAGTAAAAGGGGTCATTTGTCATTGTAGTATGGTCAGGGCGTGGTAGGGGGTGTTGTTTTTGTGTGTTTTGGGGTTGGTTTGATTCATGGGTATTTGTTCTAGTTCATTTTCTGTTCATTTTCTAATTGTGGCCGAGTATGGTTTCCAATCAGAGGCAGGTGTCTTTCGTTGTCTCTGATTGGAAGCCATACTTAGGCAGCCTGTTTTTTCCTGTGGGTTGTGGGTGATTGTTTTTCGTATAGTCCATGTACCTTACGGAAGTGTCGTTTTGTCGTTTGTTATTTTTTGTTTAAGTGTTCACTTTAATCTAAAATAAAAGAAGATGAGCACTCAACACGCTGCGTTTTGGTCCAATCCTTCCGGCAGATGTGACACAGTAGCCCAGGCAATAGATCCCATTTTTTTAACTGCTCGCTCATGCTTGTAAGCAATGCTCTATCTTTTGGAGACATAATTATAAAAACGTCCCCCTCCAATGTTAAGTTTGGAATTTTAGACGGCGGCTTCAGTGGCGGTTCTAGACCATTTCAACTGGGGGGGCCAAGCTGGGGCTAGTTGTACTGTTAGAGGGGCCAGTTACATTAGACGTTATTGTTGTCATATCGTTTTATTCACTGCATTAGCAGGCAAAAGACCATGTTCATAATCATTAGTGTTCCTCGTTGCCACTGTCTAATAACGGATGTAAAAAAAGAATGATAGCAAAAATGTGTTATGTTAAAAAAATGTCCTACTCCACATCTCCACAATTGTTGTCACAGGGGCACTGCCCCCCCCCCCCCCAGAACCGCCCCTGGGCAGCTTTCCTCCTGTTTCGCTCGCAGAACTTGAGAAAAGGTCTTGTCTGGTTCGCTTCGATGTATCCGTTTCTTTCTCGAGCATTTCAAAACGCTGATCAATAAATCGTTCCAGATTCTCTATATTATCCAGAATGTTTGTTTCGTAGTTATCAGTTAATTCTCAATTTTTGTGATTAATTCATGGAACAAGCCTTGCCATACCACGCTGTCACATCATCACCTCTACTAGTCCATTTTTGGCAAAAGGGTGCGAACGTTTAGGTGCATGAATTTCTAACCTTTTTAGGGTTTTGAAATCACCTGGGGTGTCAATAAAAGCCGGATCATTACCTGCCAACCTATTATTTATAGCCAAAGGCTGCATAGCAATGGGAATTACATTGTCAAAATTGACCCCGATCCGCCCTACATTTTGTTTATCTATCACTGTTTGCTGGGGGCGTTGAGACGTAATAATATTAGTGATTATCTGTGTCACGTCCTGACCCTAGTAAGATGTAATTTTCTATAGTAGTGTAGGGCAGGGTGTGACAGGGGGTGTTTTTTTGTTTTTCTATGTTTTCTATTTCTATGCTTAAGTTCTAGTTTGTCTATTTCTATGTTGGGATTGCCTCTGATTAGAGATCATATTTAAGTAGGGGTTTTTCTCATTGTGGTTTGTGGGTTATTGTCTTTTGAGTAGTGTGTTGTCCTCTCTGCGTCACGGTTTGTTGTGTATTTTCAAGTATTTCAGTGTATTGCATTCAGTTTCACTTTTAATAAATATGTGGAACTACGAACACGCTGCATTTTGGTCCGCTCTTTCAAACAGCCGTGACAACCTGTGACAGCAGCGGCTTCACTTTACAATACACATTTGTAAAAGTGCTAATGGCAGTAGCCTCCTTTCTAGCCATAGCAGAGTCAATTTCTTAGAGCTGCCTTGTAGTGATTAGATAGTGTTCACGCGCCAAGGTGATTTGGGTGAATTCCATCATCCCTGAAAAATATTTTCTGTTGCCAAAAGGTATCAAAATTCTCGATAAAAGTAATGCCTGCGGATCGACGGTAGACTTTCAGACAGTCATGGAGTGCTAGCAGCCTGCTGAATCTGCCACTTCTATAACCCAGTGGAGGAAGGCCAGGGATGAACCTCTTTAAGTCTTTCAGCTTGTTAACTAACTTGCCTAGTTAAATAAAGGTTCAATTAAAAAAATATCCAAAAAGTAAGACAATACTTGTGCATAAGTGAGAGTACTTTTAGATGATTTATCCAATCGTTTTACACTACCAAGTTACCAAGAAACATACAATGTTACAAGTCATCCTCAATGTTTTACAAAATAAAATGCATTATTATTATTATTATTATTATTATTCCATACAATTATTACAGAGAATCAGACAAATTATGCTACCCTCTGCATATTAGCTACTTAGTTTATTCAATACTAACTTTTCAAAGATATCAGGAAATGTACACATTTTGTGCTGTTGTAGGAAGCAATCCTTCCCCTATTGCTGACTACAAATGATATATAACTGGGCTAATAACTCACTAACTAGCAAAGGATATGAGCAAAATGTGCACACTTGGCTACATGCAGCTCTCGCTTTGATCTCAAAACAAGTGCATCTACTCACGACCGCTCATGCTGTAAACACAGTCCAGCTCAAAGTAAATGGCACAGATCCATATATGGCACTGCTCTATTTGCAAAATAGGTATACTGCAACTGATTGGTTATGCCGCACCGGTCTGTGTAGAGAATGGGTCGAGTCCTGCTTGTCAATGCAATGGAATCCTACTCCGATGCGTTCTGCCTACAACAAAATCTCGTGCATCGTTCATTTTGTTTCTGTATGTTGCATTGAAATTGGCTAATATTGTGTTGATTCGATCACAATTGCCACAGTAAAGGGAAACGTTGATAGTGTTAACTAACAAGGAAAACGCTAGACAGTTCAGTGAAGTTCAATCTCGTGCTTCTCTCCATGGGCTGATATTTCTTCTGTGCGGCAGTCCTGGGGGATCTGCGTGGCAGTCTCGGGGCTATTGTGCACCCACGTGCAGCTTAGCGGGAACATTGGTCATCATGGTAAAAGAGAGGCCTAGAAGGCTGTCTTTTCTTCATTCTTCGTGGAGCAGAGGAAGTTCAGCCTGTCCTCACAGTCCCAGGTTCCCCAGTGCTCTCCCATCTTGGCCAGAGTCCCACAGTTGATGTGTTGGGCGGGGCAGTGGGGCAGCTTCCCCCCGGTACATGCCTGGTGCTCCACAGCCACTCGCCAGCCAGGAAGAGCAGACCCATCCACACATGGTCCGTCTGGGCTTCTGAGATCTGCTGTTGGGTTTGGAGCTGCTCTGTCTTAGAGAGCAGGCTGGAGAGGTTACTGTGGTGCTGCCTGCAGTACTCAAATCAAATCAAAATCAAAGTTTATTTGTCACGTGCGCCGAATACAACTTACAGTGAAATGCTTACTTACGGGCTCTAACCAATAGTGCAAAAAAGGTATTAGGTGAACAATAGGTAGGTAAAGAAATAAAACAACAGTAAAAAGACATGGTATATACAGTAGCGAGGGTATAAAGGTAGCGAGGCTACATACAGACATCGGTTAGTGAGACTGATTGAGGTAGTATGTACATGTCACGATTTCCGCCGAAGTCATTCCCCAATCACACTACATGTATTTATTCCTCTGTTCCCCCTCATGTCTTTACATTTACATTTTTTTAACATTTACGTCATTTAGCAGACGCTCTTATCCAGAGCGACTTACAAATTGGTGCATTCACCTTATGATATCCAGTGGAACAACCACTTTACAATAGTACATCTATATCTTATTTTTTTTTTGGGGGGGGGGGGTTTAAGGATTACTATATCCTATCCCAGGTATTCCTTAAAGAGGTGGGGTTTCAGGTGTCTACGGAAGGTGGTGATTGACTCCGCTGTCCTGGCGTCGTGAGGGAGCTTGTTCCACCATTGGGGTGCCAGAGCAGCGAACAGTTTTGACTGGGCTGAGCGGGAACTGTGCTTCCGCAGAGGTAGGGGGGCCAGCAGGCCAGAGGTGGATGAACGCAGTGCCCTTGTTTGGGTGTAGGGCCTGATCAGAGCCTGAAGGTACGGAGGTGCCGTTCCCCTCACAGCTCCATAGGCAAGCACCATGATCTTGTAGCAGATGCGAGCTTCAACTGGAAGCCAGTGGAGTGTGCGGAGGAGCGGGGTGACGTGAGAGAACTTGGGAAGGTTGAACACCAGACGGGCTGCGGCGTTCTGGATGAGTTGTAGGGGTTTAATGGCACAGGCAGGGAGCCCCGCCAACAGGGAGTTGCAGTAATCCAGACGGGAGATGACAAGTGCCTGGATTAGGACCTGCGCCGCTTCCTGTGTAAGGCAGGGTCGTACTCTGCGAATGTTGTATAGCATGAACCTACAGGATCGGGTCACCGCCTTGATGTTAGTGGAGAACGACAGGGTGTTGTCCAGGGTCACGCCGAGGCTCTTAGCACTCTGGGAGGAGGACACAATGGAGTTGTCCACCGTGATGGCGAGATCATGGAAAGGGCAGTCCTTCCCCGGGAGGAAGAGCAGCTCCGTCTTGCTGAGGTTCAGCTTGAGGTGGTGATCCGTCATCCACACTGATATGTCTGCCAGACATGCAGAGATGCGATTCACCACCTGGTTATCAGAAGGGGGAAAGGAGAAGATTAATTGTGTGTCGTCTGCGTAGCAATGATAGGAGAGACCATGTGAGGATATGACAGAGCCAAGTGACTTGGTGTATAGCGAGAATAGGAGAGGGCCTTTGTGTGAGAGTGTTTCGTGTTACGTGTCATGTTTGACGCACTATTTCTGGTGTGCGTTTATTCCGTGTTTTATTTCACGAGGTACAGTGAGGGAAAAAAGTATTTGATCCCCTGCTGATTTTGTACGCTTGCCCACTGACAAAGAAATGATCAGTCTATAATTTTAATGGTAGGTTTATTTCAACAGTGAGAGACAGATTGAATCTCAGGCCTTTGCTGCTCCTGTCTATCATGTACCTGACATCAAGTACGTGTACACACCCACAAATCAGTTGGCTCAGTGCCTGTGCCTGTACAGCCCACCAATCAGAGAGGTCTCTCAGTACCTGTGCCTGTTCAGCCCACCAATGAGGAAGCATTCTTTTGTGATCTGTGAAAGATAGCTGAAGCCAAATTACCTCTTTTCCTGCTAAACAAATGAAGCTCCTGAAAAGGTAAACATCATGTAACCTGTCAAGTTCACAAGGAGAAGCTCAGACTGTACCCACATTGTCTTTGTAGGTCCTATTAGTAAAATTACAGAGCTTAGTACATTTTAATTTAGTCTCTACCAACTTCTTCATGTGGTCCAAGAACATTGTTGACACAATAAAGGTAATATAATGATTCATAAAATCACCAGGAATTAGCATACAGATGATTTGGAAAATAGAGCTGTTATGACATAGGTGTAAGAGGGTCCAGCCTGGTCTCATAGAATAGACGTAACATAGTAAATGTAAATCCAGGACATTCAAATTAGTATGATATGTTAAGTTTGGTATTGTTACATAAGACAGAAGGCAAAAATGAGGGTGGTTGGTTGGGGTGAATCAGTGGGCATATAACCCCAAAGGTTGCGGGCTCGAATCTCATCACGGACAACATTAGCATTTTAGCTAATTAGCAACTTGTCATCTATGTATTACTTTTAAGCTATTTTGCCACTACTTAGCATGTTAGCTAACCCTTCCCCTTCCCCTAATCCCAACCTCAACCCTTTAACCTAACTTTAACCTAAACCCTAACCCCTAACTCCTAGCCTAGCTAACATTAGTCACAACAAATTGCAATTCATAACATATCATTACAAATTGTAATTCGTTACACACAATATCATACAAAATGGATGATGAACATCCACAAATGAATACATACCATACGAAACATAACATATCATACTAAATGGAGTGTCTTACATTTACATAAAGAATCATATGAAATGCTCTGAGACCAGGTTGCAGCCAGCGAGGGTCGGACCAATACCACATTTCTTCAGTCCCAGATCTAGGCAAAACACATTTAGGCTTTGTGGTCTCCAATGGTCTTGAGACTGAGACCACAATTGACTCCATCATTGATAACAATTGTGATTTACAATATTTGCCAAGGACCAATATACCATTTTCATTATCTTGAGTGTACTGTCCCCTAGTGGTGATTACATTTCATAGCAGATCTTTGTTCTCATTTGGAGCACATGGCCTCCTATACCTAAAGAAAAAAAAGGGTGAGCCTTACCCATCCTCGCCTTCCCCTAAATCAAAACCTGATATTACGTCCATATAGTCCAAAGTTCCATATTGCCTAAATAGAAAAAGGATAAGTTCATCACACCCATTCTACATTACCATAAATCTAACCTAATTTTAAGTCCACATAGTCCACGGTTCCATAATGCATAAAATTAAATTGAAAAAAAGTCGTTCATGGAAAAAAAATCGTTTTTGTAAAAAAAAAACTATGAATCCATATTTGTACTGTGTAATGCGGTGCAAATATGTATCGGGGCCTACTTCAACAGGAGGTAGCTGTAATATTCGAGTCCTTGAACATTTTTGATTATTTACATATAATGTATCGACCACTAGACGAGCATTCTGCTTCTCTGCTTGGAGCCTTTTGAAAGTGGGGCACAGGGCACGTCGTCTCTCCACTATTTCATGAGGAAATTGTTCATTAATAGAGAATGGGGGTGTTCTTCAATTCCCTACCCTGTTGTAACAAGGCAATTTTCATTTTGTAGTGGGTAAGCATAGCTACGATCGGACGGGGCCTTCGCTCTACTCTGCCACCAAAACAGTGAGCTCTTAAAATCAATTGTTTCCACCTGTTCGTCCGTCATTTTGAGATTACGTTTCATGAACACTTGTTCACTTTGAAAATGCATTCTTAAATCTTCCCTACCTTGAAATAGTCCCTGATCTGACATGACTGGATTGGTGAAAGATATTTGGTGGAATCCTTGCCTTCACCCATCCAACCAGTGATTATTTCAAGAGGGGAGGATGGATGGATCATAGAGATAGCTACTCTATCTCTATGGGAAGGATGCCCTCTTCAAGTATTCAAACAGGTCCCTTGTCTCTCCAGCACCCTCTGTTTTGTCTCCCCAGTGTGCTGTGTGTTCTGCAGGCACACAGATAGAGAGGCTGGCACTATCCTGTTTCTCATTATATATTCCTTTAGCCAACTGAACCCCACAGTGCTGACTGACTGCTGTTCCCTACAGCATCAATAATACAAGAGGAAGTTATTGTTCCACAACAGGCCACAGTGACACAGAGTTAAAGGGCCAGGGGGGCAGGGAGGGATCCTTTCACTTGCCCCACTCGGACGGGGTTACGGGGCCTGCAGACAGCAGTCTGACACCAGGGAGCCTGCCGCTGCGGCCCAGTACAGGGCCTGATTGTGTGGCTGCAGTGACCGGAGGATGGATGTGTCTGCTCTGTGACAGCCCACAGAGAGGCGCTGGCTTGGCCCTCTGGGTAAACCTATACTCCACAGACCCAGAGTCACATAGGATGAGCCCTAGCTGAGAAACAGCTCAATAGAGAATTAGTCAGTGGGAGACATGGGACAGCTAGAGAATGGGAGAGATAACCTGGGTGTGATTAATACCATCCAGATTTTCACCCTGCTTGTGCATCAAGGTGACAGTCCTGACCCTGGGATTGTTTCAAAACAACATTGAAATCAACATATTAGATGCAAAGAGCTATTGAAATATAGCAAAACAAGTTTGTTTTATTCTTTCCAAAAGTGGATTGTTTCACATGTCATGGAGAAATCTAAACCTTTTATAGTACCGGACTATAAGCCGCAACTTTTTTCCCACGCTTTGAACCTCGCGGCTTAAACAATGACGCGGCTAATATATGGATTTTTCCCGCTTTCTCCAAAAAAACACATTCTGTGACGTGCTCAGTTTTTTGGCGGCATGAAGCTTTCATTAGACCAATGAAATTGCCGAACGTGTTAAGGTCAAACAACTTTTTTGTTTACTGTTTAGATTAAATCGAGCGCTCTCAAACTTCCCATCATTCTGATTACGGTAGTCATTTTGTCACCCTCATCATGGCAAAGACACGGAGAAATGCATATGATGCAGCTTTCAAGTTGAAGGCGATTGATCTGGCTGTTGGAAAAGGAAATAGAGCTGCTGCACGGGAGCTTGGTCTTAATGAGTCGATGATAAGACGTTGGAAACAGCAGCGTGAGGAATTGACTCAGTGCAAAAAGACAACTACTGGTAAAGCTTACTGCTAATTTTTTATTTTTTGTTACAAGCCGTGTTTTGTTAAAGCCTATTTTTTGTTACAAGCCGTGTTTTGTTAAAGCCTATTTTTGTTACAAGCCGTGTTTTGTTAAAGCCTATTTTTGTTACAAGCCGTGTTTCGTTAAAGCCTATTTCTTTTTGTTACAAGCCGTGTTTTGTTAAAGCCTATTTATTTTTTGTTACAAGCCGTGTTTTGTTAAAGCCTATTTATTTTTGTTACAAGCCGTGTTTCGTTAAAGCCTATTTCTTTTTGTTACAAGCCGTATTTCGTTAAAGCCTATTTATTTTTGTTACAAGCCGTGTTTCGTTAAAGCCTGTGTAAAGTTCATTTGTTTCAATGTACCGGTAGGCACCTGCGGCTTATAGACATGTGCGGCTTATTTATGTTCAAAATAATATATTTAAAAAAATTCAGTGGATGCGCTTAATAGTCCGGAAATTACGGTAAATACCCTGATAGAAGGGACCACCTCTACAGTATGACAGAGTCATAGAGTTTTGTTAAAGTTTATTTTTGTTCATACACATGCAACCTTAGCGCCGTACAGAAAACACTTTATCCATTGTCCTGTCCATTGTCCTGTCCTCCATTGCGTTAATCTCACTTTAGAAAACAGTTAGCTGGCACAAGATAGGGGGATACCACTGAAATATGAGGCTAAACTATGGTCCTAATTCATCCAACTGCATCTCAGGGTCTGGGTGAGCAGGTGCACAAAACAAGATAAACACAGAGAGGGAGAGTAGGAGTGGGAGGGGCTGACAGGGAAACAGAGAGAGGGAGAGAAGTTGAAAGTGAGAGGGACAGACAGAGAGAAAAGAGGTAATATAACCTTGTTTTAGTGCACATTTATACCTGGAACTTAGATTATATTCACAAAGCCTTATAAACACATTTTCAAGGATTTGAAGAACTGAATGGAGCATCATCGGTGAGTACAAACAATTATAATTCTCTTTATACTCCTTTTGAACTCCTATTGCAGATGACTGCTGTTTAGTATTTTTGGGACATTAAACAACTCCCAAGTGTATGGATAGAGATGCATAGGTGGCAAATGTTAACCTATCTTCATACTCTCATAATGTCTAAGACCCATTTGAAAAGATAATATTTCTGGATAGATAAACAACTTATTTAGTACCAGTATTTGAAATCCTTCTGTGCATTTCATATTTCAAAGTCTCACTCAAAACTGCTTCAAGTTCATAGAAAGGATAAAGAATATACCTCAGTTGATTTAAATCCATGGTAATACACCTCTATTGTTAGAGGGAAGGTGCTCAGGTGATGGTGGCCTGTCATTAAGGTTTAATGTCCACTCTACAATGAAACACTCTACTCCCTGTGTCCACCCCACTGACCCCAACCCATTACCAGAGGAAGGCTGTAACAGGGGATGTAGTCCAAACTCAGGGATATGACATCACTCAGACTTAGGCCACAGACGTGACATCACTGTGACATCATCAGCACTGGCTTGGAGGTGGTAGAGAAGATGGCAGTGTTTAGGGTCATGCGCATCACATTGTTGGTTGTTTTACTGAGAAATACATCCACCAAGAGTTCAGGTGAGGAGACTGTATCTTACAATTTCTTGTTATGATGTAGTGTAATGGTGTGATGGTGCCTTGATATTAATCATGTTTGCTGTATCATGCTCAAAATATGGCTTTTCAACATCACTTCCAGCAAGTAAAAAAGAGGACCAAAGAGAGCCCATTTTCAAGGAGTTAGAATCAATATTGCGTAAAGGAGGGGGGTGGTATCCTAGCAAAGAGCCTGCCTCCCCGGAGAGAACCCAAGACCAGCAGGTCCACAGCGTGGTGAGGAGCATCATGGGAAGTCTGAAGACCCTGGGCCTCCTGCCCAGTAAGAGCATGGGCGTCCCCTCCCTCCAGAAGCCTGTGGACAGGCACCGTCTGTCAGGCTTCCTCTACAATATCTCCATGTACCTCCAGGAGATGGGTGCTGAGCTGGAGGAGCGACAGCTTGTCTCTGACGAGGAACAACTGTGGGGGAAGGTATTATAGTCCTTCATCCAGTCAGAAGAGGGTGCTGCGCTGAGCCAGTGGGACAGCCGGGAGCCCCCCAGGCCCAGCGTCAGACTCCAGGACTGGTTCCTGTCCCTGAGAGGCAGCTCTCACTGGGACGGCCTGCTGGGGCTTCTGCAGAGCCTTATGTCCCTGTCTGAGCGGCAACCCCACAAGCCCCTGCTTGACTTCCTGTCCCAGAACTGGAGGACAGTGAGTGCCCTGCTGGAGGTGGCCCTGCAGGCGCTGGTCAGCGGGACCTATGGCCAGGCCAGCGCCGGGCTGCAGGGCTTCATCTGTGCCCTGAGGGGCCGCAGTGAATGTGCCTTCAGTGTCAGCTGGCTAACACAGTTCCTCCGCTTCATGGAGACACGCAACTGGAAGCCCGTGGTGAACCTGCACCTTGCAGGGATGGGGGCCGACCAGAGAGGGGGCTCGGCTGCTTTTGGGCGCCTGAAACCCTTCAGCATGCCCCCCAAGGCCCTGAGAGAGGAGGGGTTGTCTGGGAATGCCACTCAAGGGGACATTGGGGACAGAAGGGACATGTACGGCAACCTGAGGAGAAAGGTGTCCCGTGTTACCATGGCACTGCTTGATGATGTCAGCAGCGTGGTGGACGTGCCACAGCCCAAACATAAGGGCAGATGCTCCGTAGGTGAGTCCATGATGCTCCCCATCACCAAAAGGTTGGGGTCAGTTCCATTTCAATTTAGTCAATTCAGTGGATGAGCTGAAATTCAATTAAATTCAATGTTCCTATTTCTTTCCTTGAGGATTTTGTTATTTCACTGAATTCAACTGGAATTGTGCCTCAACCCTGGTGGCTAGCTATACTAAACAAAAATATAAACTCAACATGCAACAATTTCAAAGATTTTACTGAGTTACAGTTCATTGAATGCAATCAGTCAATTGAAATAAATTCATTAGGCCATAATCTATGGATTTCACATTACTGGGCAGGGGCACAGCCATGGGCGGGCATAGGCCCACACACATTTTTTTACATTTTAGTCATTTAGCAGACGCTCTTATCCAGAGCGACTTACAGTAGTGAATGCATACATTTCATTCCGTACTGGGAGCCAGGCCCAGCCAATCAGAATTAGTTCTTCCCCACAAAAGGGCTTTTTACAGACAGAAATAATCTCAGATGTGGCAGTCCTGGGATAGCGTGGTCACACGTGGGCTGTGGTTGGATTTAATTGAACCTTTATTTAACTAGGCAAGTCAGTTAAGAACAAATACTTATTTACAATGACAGCCTACCCCAGACGACGCTGGGCCAATTGTGCACCACCCTATGGGACTCCCAATCACAGCCAGATGTGATACAGCCTGGATTTGAACCAGGGACTGTAGTGACACCTCTTGCACTGAGATGCAGTGCTTTAGACCGCTGCGCCACTCAGGATGTTCTACCAAATTCTCTAAAACGATGTTGGAGGTCGGCTTATGGTAGAGAAATTAACATTCAATTATCTGGCAACAGCTCTGTTGATATTCCTGCAGTCAGCATGCCAATTGCACACTCCCTCAAAAGTGGCATTGAGAGGCAGCTCAGTGGCAATCTGTGGCATTGTGCTGTGTGACAAAACTGCACATTTTATTGTTCCCAGCACAAGGTGCGCCTGTGTAATTAATGATCATGCTGTTTAATAAGCTTCTTGATATGACACATCTGTCCAGGTGGATGGATTATTTTGGCAAAGGAGAAATGCTCACTAACAGGGATGTAAAGAAATTTGTGCACAACATTTGAGAGAAATAAGCTTTTTGTGCGTATGGAACATTTCTGGGATCTTTTCTTTCAGCTCATGAAAAATGGGTCCAACACTTTACATGTTGCGTTTATATCTTTGTTTTAAGTATACATGCTCTTACTTTTACTGTTCTTATAAAACACATGTCAGAGATGGGTCATACATGTTGTTCAAAGTCTCTTGAATTTCATTTCCATTCATACTAAGCTGATAATGTCTCAAACAGCTCTTACTCATTAGTCATGGATGATTTAGAGTGAAACACATGACACATGAGTGTTTGGACTGACACTGCTTTAAAATCATAATGGCCATGTTAGTCATTGAGAGGATCGGTGTTACCCTGCATCCCATGCCCTGGCTAATCTCTTTGCCCTCTCATTGATGCCAGTAACACTATCTCCTGGGCATTGTGAGCCCAGCTATGCTGTTACATCAGGCCCGATTGTATGGTGCAAGTCGCTTTTTCCACCATTGATCTACCATAATATTCAGTAGCTCTCTTACACTGTCTGTGATTTTCCATTAAAGTCCCTTTTATCCATCTTTGCAAAGGTGACCTGAGACAGCTAATCTTATGGTAAGTAATCGAGAAAAAAACTAAGATTATAATATAATCTACAGTATGGACAAACATATCATACATCATGATGGTTTCATTTGATCATTTTCCCTCACAAAGAATATGAGGTTAATAGAAAATATATGTTGTTTGTCGTATCATAGTTTACCATACTCTCTCCCCTTGTCCGTGATTTGTAGGGGGATCAGACATAATATCACGTGGAATGCTCAGGCTCTGGGCTTCAACTCGCAGGGCCCTCCCAGCACCCCTCCCTTCCTCTCTTGCCCCTCAATAGAGGGTGAGACAGGGGACCCCAGAACCCCACCACACCCCTCTCGCCCTAGACCAGCCCTGTCACCCCGCAGGGCGCCCAAACAGAAACAACCACACAGCTCAACCCCAGTACCCCGCCGTTCCCGTCTCCTCAAGCCCCAGTCTGAGGCAGTAGAAGTTGGCCACAGCCACCTGAGAGAAATGGGGTACTTTGCCTCAGCAGAGATCCTGGAAGCAGCATGCAACGCCTCTATCCCAGGCCTTACTGGGGTGTCCAACTTCACTGTGTTCCTTTACTGTAACCTATTTGACGGGGACGATGGGTCTGTGAACCCGGAGGTTGGTCAGGTGGGACCCGACCTGCACGCCACGTGTTCTGACGCCGCCTGGTACCTGTCTGCAGCCGAGGATGACTTCTTGTGGGTCCACGTCTGCAGCGAGTTCTTCACCCACCAGTTCAACAATACTGTGTGTGCCAACTCCTCCTTTTGGCTGCAGCGAGCACACCAGGTACAGTCCATGATCAAAGTCCACTACTGAATGCAAAAGAGTTGCGTTCCCAACTCACTTTTTTAACTTCTCCACAATGTCTAACTACATTCTGCCCATGATGTTTGCAGGCTGCAGAGATGGACTATCACTACTTCAACCAGTCCAGTATAGGTGACCTGTGTGTGCAGCTGTCAGGGGAGGTGGTGGAGTGCCTTCCCTGTAGCTCAGTTGGTAGAGCATGGTGTTTGCAACGCCAGGGTTGTGGGTTCGATTCCCACGGGGGGCCATGTATGAAATGTATGCATTCACTACTGTAAGTCGCTCTGGATAAGAGCGTCTGCTAAATGACTAAAATGTAAAAAAAAAAAAATGTAAAATGAGTGCGGGGACAGCCTAGGGCCTGACGAAGCCTGCCTAGCCCAGCTGGGCACCAGGTCCCTCAGCGCCCAATGACTTCAGACGCTGCTTCCTGCCCAACATTTCTGCTCTGGTCTCAGCCCTGTGTGGCAGCGAGTCCCCTGAGGCCCATCCCTCCCACACATCCCTTCCGGAGGGCAGCTGGGCTGCAGAGTACTGCTCCAGACTCCACAACTCCTCCCACCCTGAATCCATAGAAGACATATGTAACTACAGGAAGTGGAGCCTGCAGTATTTCACCAACGCCACCCTACTGGAGCTCTGTGGCAGTACAGAGGGGCTGAGGGAGTACGTTTGTAGCAATGCCACCCTCTACCGCCTGCTACTCCCAGCCTATCCTCAGCTCTCTGACCTTTGCGTTGACTTGGATGTAGAGCAGGAGGACAGGAAGTGCTTCCTCCAGTGGTTCTTTGACATGCTCCCGGCGCCGTACGACTTTGACAAATCACAGCTGTGTGAGAGTCCTGCTCCGCTGCTGGTGGAGGCACTGCACAGGCTGAGTGTGTGTGAGGTGGATGGGGGTGAGCGAGGAGGCTGGGTGGGGGCTGTGGGGTATGTGCTGAGGGTACTGGACTTTGTGGTGGGGCTCTCGGCGGGGCTGGATGAGGGGGAGGGGGAGGTGAGGCAGGGCCTGGGTCAGGCCATCCTCCTCTCCAGTCTCCTTGACAACGCCTCATTCTGGGCAACTCTGCATCCCAACGCCTCACTGAGCGTGCTCCAAACCGTGGGCTTGTTCCTGCGCAGGGAGCAGAGCGCAGCTCTCAAAGAGGACCTGCTCAGCTGCTTCAGTGTAAGCCGCATACCTTATACACAGAACACATACACACAAACATAGACACATGAAGGTAATGTGAATGCCTCCTCTGTCCTGACAGCCTGTATTATGGGACCTCATTGAGAGAGAGGACAACTCCTCTGCCCTCAGAGTCCTAATGCAGGTACTGTACACCTTTATAAAACGGTTAGTTGAGATCTTAGATGCAGATTGACTGGTTACCTGTATTAAGGTGAACATTGTTTTCTCTCCAGGAGTACCTCCAAATGCCCAGGGAGAGTATCCGCACACTGGTGATGTCAGCAGAGAAAGATGCGGTGAAGAGGTTTCTGTCTCACATGCACCAGAGCTGGGACCAGCTGCACGTAGAGACCACTCAGGTTTGTCCTCAAACACTCTCAGTTTAGCAATGGATGCTGGAAAGTAGGGATGTTACTAAGTTACTACTACTGTCAATAAAGACCACTGTCTCCCCCAGTCCTCGCAGAGAGAACTGCAGGCCATGGAGACCATGACGTCCGCCTTCATCCACAAGTTCCCTCGTGTGACCCCTGACCTCTTCGTCGACCTATCACAGTTTATACCTTTCATGTCCGTCTCTGACATCATGAGCTTCCCCACCTCCCTGATGGTCAACACCAGCCTGTGAGTTACTAGGCCTGAGCTGCCATTTTAAGCCAAAGGTCAAAGGTTGACTGGTTCTGTGTTGTATCATAGGTCGATGGCGATCCGTGACCACAGCACAGAGATGAAGTCTCCACAGAAACAGGCGTTTGTGAAGAGGCTCCTGCAGTCCAGTGTGGTGGGAGATGTCCCTTCCTGGCCACCGTACTTCCTCAGCTCCATCCTCCCACTACTCCCACTACTCCCACACCTCCCAGTCAGCCAATTTCAGCAGCTGACATCAGACCAGGTTAGACATCTCATTCCTTATCTACTCTACAGATATTTTCATGAAGTAATGTGTACTGTATTGGCATTACTCTGTCATCATGTCCCTCCTTAAGCTGAGTCCCCTGGTGGAGTTTCTGGGAAACTCCAGTCTGGATGGAACAAGGGGTCGCCATGTTCTACGGACTCTATTCATTAAAAAAAGGAACTTCACCAGTGATAACGTATCGAGGTAGGGTCTTTTGTCTCAAGTTGTAACCTATTCCGCATATAGTGCTCTAGTTCTGACCAGAGCCACAGTGTCCCTTTGTGCAGTTACCAGAGTATTATACCAGAGAGACGAGGGCATTATTTCTTAACAGGCTGGGAGTTCTGGTTTGTTACCTGAAACCAGAGGAGCTGCGTCCGTTTCTGCTGGCTTCCCCTGTGTCCTCTGCTCTTTGGCAGCAGCTAGCTCTCTGTGTGTCTGAGGGACTCATCAGTGCTTCAGGCAGGGTGAGAGAGAATTGCATGTAAAAAATTGGGATGCACTCCAAAAGTTCCAAGTTCATTTTGTGGCTGTATGACAATTTTTTCCTCCAACACACCTGTTAGGATATCAGTAAAAATATCAGTATTGCCATTGTATATGTATACAGTCCATATCATATGTGAGGGGCTCTGACACTTGATCCTGCTCTTGCCATGTTCAGCTGTCCCTCTGGCTGGTCCAGGCAGTACAGCCTCTGAACGCCAGCACTCTACCTCCTCCAGCACTGGCCACCCTCAGGGGCCTACTGCCCCAGCTAGGGGCTTCCTTCCTGCAGTCACTGCCCTCACTACAGCTCTTGGACCTGCTAAAACAACCAGGCCTGCCCAGCTTCTCCCCAGCACAGGTCAGCACTGCATGGACTATGCCTACACACTGAATCTACCGGTATGTTGTTTTCTGCTGAGCGAACATTACATGTTGTTTTTAACTTCCCCCAGGCGTTCCAGATATTATCCAAAATTTCACAAGACACAAATGTAAGAAAGGCTTATTAGTGATCTCTTCAGTTATGTTTTAATCTACACAGCTTGTTGTGCATTCTTACGAGGCCATATTTCCATGGTGATCCTCTCCTTGTCAGCTCACCATGGATACACTGTGCAGGCTGAAGCCCTTACTGCATGGCCTGTCCCCTGCTGTGCTCAGAGGCATACACTGGTCCGAGATCAGTGGAACCACTCACTGCCAGTGCTGGAGCACTCTACTGGCTGACCTGAAGCCTGCCCATAGAGCCATGCTCCACAGGGCACTGCAGGAGGTATGGTGCTCTTGTTTCTCGGTGGGGAGATTACTTTCTCCTCTCTGCCAAACTGTTCTTTATTCATCATTTCCAGTGGCTCTACATTGTCTTTCTTACCACACTGAGAGCAGATGATGACACAGTAAAGAGATGGTGGAATTTAAATGCCAACCAACCAATTATGCTGTCAATCATGAACTACCTTATACGCCTAAACCACTAGTCAATTGTGAATTTACCTGGAAGTAATTCCATAAGTACAGTACTTAACCTATTACCATTACTCAGGCACATATTCAATTGTTTATTCCATTGCTTTTTTTTTTTTTTTTACCTGTTGGGGCTAGGGGGCAGTATTGAGACATTTTGAAAAAAATATGTGCCCATTTTTAACTGCCTCCTACACCAACTCAGAAGCTAGGATATGCATATTATTAACACATTCGGATAGAAAATACTCTGAATTTTCTAAAACAGTTTGAATGGTGTCTGTAAGTATAACAAAACTCATATTGCAGGCAAAAACCTGTGAAAAATAGATTTAAAAAAATGTGAATTTTGTGACTGTACTATTTAGTGTCATTGTTTTATAGATACCATAGTGAGAAAGGATTCATTTCGCAACACCTACGGCTTCCACTAGATGTCAACGATCTTTATAAAGTTGTTTGAAGCGTCTATGATAAACAGAGAGCAAATTAGAATGCAGGGAAGTTTACATGTCGTCCCTTCATTTTTTTGCGCCTGCGCATAAATCATAAATCTGAGAAGCGTGAGTTTGTTATAATTGTTTATCTAGACATAGGATAGGTTGTGTGAAAATATTACTGATGTTTAACGTTAAAAATGGACCAAAAGATTAATGCTAAACAACGTTTGACATGTTTGAACGAACGTAAATAGATTATTTAGCTTTTCGGCGTGATTTTACACCCCCCCCACCACGTTTTGTGGGAGCATAATGAACGCTAACTACTTGGTGTTATTTGGACATAAATTATGAACTTTGTCAAAAGAAACCACATTTGTTCTGGACCTGGGATTCCTGGCAGTGCCTTCTGATGGAGATAATCAAAGGTAAGGGGATATTTACAATGTTATTATCGATATTAGATGATGCTAACTGTATAGCATAGCTTATTGTTCTTAGCATAGCACCCCGTTTATTGCAAAATGTGATTTTCCCAGTAAAGTTATTTTGAGATCTGGCCATTCGGTAGCAATTACGAGATGATAATATATTATTCTTTGAATGACAATATTATAATTTACCAATGTTTTCGAATAGTAATTTTGTTATGTTCACCGGAAGCATTTCAGAGAAGAAAAAAATCTGAATTTCACGCTACTGTAAAATTCTGTTTTTGGATATAAATATGAACTTGATGGAACAAAAAATGCATGTATTGTATAACATAATGTCCTAGGAGTGTCATCTGATGGAGATTGTCAAAGGTTGGTGCATAATTTTAGCTGGTTTCTGCTTTTGGTGACGCCTGACCTTGAATTGAAACTGGATGTTTGTACTTTTGTGGCTATGTACTGTCCTAACATAATCTAACTTTATGCTTTTGCCGTAAAGCCTCTTTGAAAATCGAACAATGTGGTTAGATTAAGGAGATGTTTATCTTTTAAATTGTGTAAAATAGTTGATTGTTTGAGAAATTGAAATTATTAGATTTTTGATGTTTTGAATTTCCAGCCTTGTTAGCAATCCCGTCTCGGGGTTCATTGCTAACCTGTAGCCCCAACAGTTAAAGGCTTTAGCCAGCAACTCAAGGAACTTCACAGTGCAGCTCCAATGTCTCCTGCCGTTTGTGCCCCTGATGGAGCTGATAGAGGTTCTGGATGGAGAGACATTCCTGAGAGATATGAGCCTGTACAGAGACCTGCCCTGGTCCCCCCAACAGGTGCACATCCATCTCCACTATGCTCCGTCTGAACATACAACACTACATAAACACCCACTCCTTTGGCTATGGTATAGCATCATTACTGTTGTTGCTCTAGAGGGAAAGCCATGCAGCCAGTGTGGGCCTGGGCTCCCATTAATCTGCAAATCATTGGTATTGCTTCAGATGAGCCATTCAGGATATTAATGCTCCATACGCCTCAGCCGTCATCAAGCAAATTGGTTTGGATGTAGTACAATAGTCAGGAGGGGGAATATAAATTAGTAATGCCTACCTTAAATAGATTACATTCCTTTCACCACCTGTTTTCTCTCACACACACTGTCTTTCTGAATAATATAGGCTCAACTCCTTTTCAAGAGGACCCATCAATCTGAAATCATTACCAGAGAAACTGTAGAGTAAGTCAAATGTTATTAGGTGTCATGGGTATGTGCTGTGTTATTGAATATCATGTGATATTCATGCAAATCATTTCATGACAAAACTAGAGACTCAGTCAGTACCCAGTTTTATTCGGTTTCCCTCACCTGGATTACAAATGCAATCTTCCAGAGACAAATTATTCATCCAATCATCTATTTGGTCTTTAGGGACTTGGGTCATATTGCTGGTGGAATGAGCTGTGATTGGCTAAAGCTTTGGACCAATGAAACTGATTTTTCAGAGTTGCTTCAGTTTGTCAGTGAGTTGCCAGGAGGGGTGAGACCAGCTCTGGTGAGGAACCACAAGCTACCCACATGGTATCCCTCGTGTCCTCCTCCCCTTCTCTTTCCCTCTCACTCCTTCCTTTTATCTATATTTAGATACATCTTTCTGTCAAGAAAAGTATTCCTGGAATTATTCAGAGCTTCCTATTTCATACTTGTTTGTTCAGATGTTTTGTGCTTTGTTACCAGAGGAAATGCGTTGTAGAGGAGCTGCGGCAAAGACCAGAGGAAGACCTGGATGGTATAAGTCCCTGGTTTGCTGCAGAATTACCGTACGAAATCATTCACTCCAAAATATATTGTATAAATGGCCCAACATTTAATCTTTCTCTATACAAGATGAATCTGGTTATTTCTGCTGTCCCAGGGTGAACCTGATTGAGAGCCTGTCTAATACTTCACTGACAGCCATCCTGGCTCACATTCAGCAGCACTTTGTGGACTTCCTCAAGCTGCCCCGTCATAAGCAGATGGCCTTAGCAGAAAAGGCCATCACTGTGCTGGTGAGGAGAGACTATTATATTATTAGCACGAAATCCTCCTTATTAATAAAACATACACATTGATCAATTCATCCAAATGATTCAGGGTTGGAATGCATGGCATTACAATACTTAATAATCAGCTAAACGGATTGTGCTTTGTTGTCAGCTGTAGAGTCGTCATACTGTAGTACCTGCAGTAATTATACCGTAGTAACTGTGTTTTGGTGTGTCCACCCAGGGCACCTCTCAGGGCCTGGCTGAGGGGGAGCCTCTTTGGACCTCCTGGGGCCCCTGTTGCCCTTCCTGGACAGGGACACCCTGGGGCTGGTGGACAGAGGGGCCCTGGGGCTGCGGCTGGATGAGCTGAGGGGGTACTTCCTGCCCTGGGACACCCTGAAGGAAATGGCTGCTCTGCTTACTGGGAGAGACCTGCTGGGGTGAGAGACAGCTGGGTCTCTTTTAGAAGATGGCAGAGTGGGAGGCCTGGGGTGGTTGTGAGCTGGTTATGGCAGCTCAGGGCTTGTGGGTATCTGTCATGTATGCATTTATAACAGAAAGCTGGGTGTGTGTGTGTGTGTGTGTTGTAGAGAGGCATCGGCCTGGACGGTTGGGGATGTGGAGCTTGTTGGCAGACTGTTATTTACTCTCTCTCCAAAACAGATCAACTCCATCCCACTGGTGAGGGCTCCAATGGGCGAAACATCAAGTGCCTTTATAATGACTATCACTTTATCATTGGGTGATGACAAATAAAGCCCTGCAGTACTGTATGCGTGTACTTTTAGCAGGATGTGCTAAGTGTGTGTTTTACTACCATATATCAGGTGGTGCTGAGTGCAGACACGGTGGAGGAGGTTCTGGCAGGTCAGTGGCGCTGGGAGAACAGTGATGTCGGTCAGGCCTGTGTGTCCCAGTGTGTGGACCAGCAGGGCCAGAGAGAGAGGATCCACAGCCTCATACGAGGGGTCGTCAGAGCACAGAGCAGGAGGAGAAAAGGTCATCATTGATCCACTCTCTATATCACAAATGTATCATACCCACTAGCTCTGAAGGGAAAGCTTGATGATAATGCATTGTGGTTCTAAACTCATTGCGGTCTCATGTCATCTATCCAGTGCCAGTCCCAAGCTGTGGCGACATGAGGCACCTTCCCCTCAGCATGGACAGCCAATCAGCTGAGCCGGATGGCGGAGGAGGAGTTGAGGCAGTGCGTGGAGGTCATAGGTCTGGACGCTTCACTGAGCCCTGAGCGGCGCAGAGCACTGTGGGTAAAGCTCAGGCAGGTTAGTTTCAGAACATCGGAGACGTTTTGGTTTTCATCACTGCCTGCTAAAGATTGACAGTGGAAATGTGTTGTGTATCTTGTGCACTATCCTTCACCCTCCTCCAGGCCTACAGTCCAGTTAGAGGCCTGAGGCCAGAGCAGGTCCTGGGGCTCGGCTGTCTGGTCACTGAGCTGGGGGAGAGAGAGCTCCAGGGCACTAACCTGACTGACCTGGGTGTCCTGGCCTACCTGGGGGCTCTGACCGACTGGAGCCCCAAAATGGTGACGAGGCTCTCATATTCCAATCTCAGGTGTGATATTTGTAGTGTGGAGGGTTGCCCACTCCTGGTGTAGGTTGTTTGACTCTCCAACCCTGTGTCTCGTTTCAGATGAGAGCAGCAGTTGTTGGTGTGATGCGGAAGCGGAAGTTGAAGGTGGAGCAGCTCGGAGCTGTAAAAGTGGCTTCTCTAGGACACTTGCTCTGTGGTTTCACACTGTCAGAGATCAACAGACTGGACCCCTACAACCTCAGGTCAGTCATGTATTAGAAATACACACTTTATTTTAACCACATAAATATTAGATCACATACCTTGTGAATAAAGCTCAGCCTATAGTGCAAAAGGCAAAAATATCATTTTTTGCTGTCTGATTCCACTTGGTGATAATGCTTCCATCAACCCAGTCCTAATGAGTCCTCCTGCTGTTTGACAGCATGGCTGCTCTGTTCCTGAGGGAGCTGGCCCTGCCGTGTTCAGAGCAGCAAATGGAGGCTCTGACCGCCCGTCTCTCCAGTCCTCAGGCCTTTGGCCCCGTCAGTACCTGGGGCCCAGAGGTCTTCACTGAGATCGGCACACTAGCAGGTACAGCTGTTCAAATTGGGCAGGGGTTTAAACTCAGAAAGCTTTATTGTTGTATATTCAGTATATTTGATCCTTAAATCTAAGGAATAGTTAGTTAGTAGTGACCGGTGAATCCACCCCTCTCGCACGCACACTCATTACATGAGTCCTCTCTCCCTCCCTCCCTCTGTCCAGCGGGTCTGGAGGACATGGTTCTGTCTGCTCTGGTACAGGAGCAGGTGGAGGGGCTCATCCCCGACGCTATCGCCCTGATTCCCCCCACAAAGATGGCTGTGAGTCTCTCTCTGGTTCACCTCAGGATACTTAAGAGCTGATTTGGATAATGCTGTTTACATAATGCTCTCCAAACCACATCCCATTTTGTTAGTTGATGCACGATGTGTGTGTGTCTGTCAGGTGGTATTCAGTGCGGTCCAGTTGTCATGGCTGAATGTGGAGCAGGCTTGGGTGGTCACAGAGAAGCAGTGGGCAGAGACATGCCTTGGGCCTGGCGCAGTACGAGGGGGGATGTCCTGCTAGAGCACAGGGGTAAGGATTCACGGGGTAGGATTCACAGGGGGGTGTAAGGATTCAAAGGTTCAGGACTCAGGGACATGGATAAAGATCATCTTATGAGAAAGAGAGAAAGAACTTGTTGGTCTTATTGATGGGGGTTGTTCAATGATTTATGTTATTTGTCTGTAATAGCATACCAATATCATCATCATAATGTCATGTTTAATAGTAACTATGTGGTAGTGATATCACTGTGGTATGTGTTTTGTTTGCGTCCACAGGGAGGAATGTGGCCCCGGCAACACGGTCAGCTGACAGCCTCACTGTGTGCTTATTGTCTCTATGCTGTATGTTATGGCAACTACCGTAAAACACACAGTAACCCATTTGTATTTATTTGTTCTTTGACCTTTTATCAAATTGTAACATTTGTACTTAAAAATAAACCAAACATTTTGAACTGTGTTCCATTTGTATCCTGGAATGAACCCTTCACCTCATGCTATTCTAATGCCTGACATACTCTGTATGCACAATTCTGATGTGTCTGTATGTTTGGGAGTATGCTACTCTGTTACTGTGGTTACAGTGAGGAGGGCACTCATTAAATTCGATATAAAAGCACCTCTTGGAAAATAGGGCAGTAGGACACAATTCAGAGGATTAGATGCAATATGGTGACGGCAAGCACCTAATTTTATATAGTACACGACAAATACCGGTCGATCCCCAAGTTTAATTTGAATGTATTGATATATAGCTGAAGAGTTTATAGCTGCTATTCAGGTAAAGTATTTGGAGGACCACAGTTAATGATTTGGATTTATATAGCTTTATTGAAGTATATTGTTTGTCAATGTAAAATCGCAAGTCGGGGCATCTGCAAGGCCAGTCTCTCTCTACCTGAACTGTGAGATGGGTGCAGGGATTTGGATATCCTGATCTCGCTCCAGTCTCTTGTCGCACGCAATCAGGTATTTAACCCCATCAATCACATTCTGAACCAGCTGGACCTACATACAACACACAAACCCACATAGCATTCTCTTTCAACACTCTACAACTGCCTATTAAAGCTGAATATTATGATTGTCACTTGTGCATTCTATTCTGTGGTGTAGTGATGCAGTGTCTTACCTCTGACTCACCCAGTCTGGCCAGGTTAGAGATGTCAAAGGTTGTTCTCACAGCTGCGGCGTCCACGCCGCCCGTACCTCGCTTCTGCAGAAGCAGGTTGTCCAGTATCTTCTGAAAACGAGCATCCCAGTAAAAAAACAACAGAAAAACAGAGAACTTAGGATCCTGGAATTTGAGAAGGACAGCTCAGCACAGGGATCCCCTGAGCACAGTTTCTTCATACGACTGTTCATGTGTCAACCCATAGGTGAGTGAGGTGGTAAGGGCCAGACCTTGCTGAGACGAGGCAGGTTGCCCTGAGTCCTGTGCCCAGGTTGGAGTGGCAGGTGAGGATGTAACCCAGCCTCTCGCTCCACATGAACTCCCTCCCATTCTCCATGATCAACCTCTCCACCTGGTGGTGATGACAACAACAGCTCATAAAAAGACACAAAGTATGAAAGGTTTGTCATTTAAGACACAGTTAACGTGTGGGTGTAGGCAATGAATCCAATCACTGATTCTGCTGGGCTCACCTCGAGTCCCCTGTAGAACCTCTCAAACATCCTCTTCATGTCGCTGCCCTCTCCATCTAGATGACCCGGGTGTGGTCCTCCTTGTTGATTCACAACAGGAAGTTCTCCTGGTTGTTGTGCCTTTCAAGACCAACGGGTTATCTCCATAGGTTTCAGCGCTTCTAAAATGCTTTCTATCGTTTGGTTTTAGGGAGTTTTTCCTAGCCACCGTGCTTCTACACCTGCATTGCTTGCCGTTTGGGGTTTTAGGCTGAGTTTCTGTACAGCACTTTGAGATATCAGCTGATGTAAGAAGGGCTATATAAATACATTTGATTTGATTTTAGAGTTCTGCTTTTATCCAACCATTATACTTACCAAATGCCCTGTGCATCTGGCCAATCCCTGGCCATTCCTGCACAGGTCAAGATCGGGGACACTGGTATATCAAACAGGAAGTGATCCTGTGAACTCCAAAAACAAGTGTTATGCATCTGTGATAGAATAAGGAAATGAAACAAATAAAAACAATTTTCCAACGCAGTGTGTGGTGCAGACTGTGTTTTTCTCACATCAATGAGCAGCTGCTGCTCCTGGTCAGTCATCTGTACTGTCCCTTGAGTTCCCCTTGCAGGCTGTTGAGGGTGTCCACCCCCAGCTCCACCTCCCGGCACTCCGCCCAGCAACAGGCAGAGGGCAGGCTCAGATGCTCAGACACGTCCATGTGACGTTGACATGTAGCGCTCATCAAACTGACCTGCCCGGACTATGGTAAGTACTGGCTCACTTGAACAGTTTAGAATGTAGATATGTAGGTCTGGTACCAGGGTGGTTGAAGCAATGACATTTCTATACTTATATCCATGGACATTCCCATCATTCTGTACCTTGCTGGCATCCAGGTCTGTGGGGAGAGATTGTGTATAAATGTATGGCCTTAAATAAATGAAACTTTCGTAACCAACAGCGATCACAAAGCAAGGGCTTCTGTTATTCTTTCCTTTCAATACTTCTCCTCTCTACACACAAAAAGGTGGAATATTGGGAGACTCTGCTATTAAGAGTCTGCAGAGCACTTTCCCTCACTTCAAGGCAGAATTAAAAGCTGCAGTTGATCCCCTTTCATCTAGGTTTTATCTGTATAACACATTTATAAGGAATGGGTGACGCTCCAATATGTGTAGTAGCTTTAGAAAATCTATTTCACAGTGACTGCCATTAGATTTAAAAAATACACTGAAGTTCCAGCAAGATAGGTAGTAGGCATACCAATTCACTGTGAAAAGACGCAGACCACACAGGCCGTTGTGATCCATCCCGATAGGACTCCTCGTCTCTGGCTACCATGCCAACAGTCTTTATGAAGGGGTGCCCAGGGTTGTCCAATCCTGTCTGGATAACATTGTCCATAGGCACACAGCTTGGCATAGAGGGAAGTTATGATGTGACTGGCCTTGCAGCGGATGTGTTTGCGTAAATCAGAGAACTCGAGAAATTGAAGGTTGGTAACACTATTGAAATAAGTACAGACAAAAAGGGGGTGCAATGATAGCACACCCTTAACGAATGAATAAGTGTTGGAGAATGTAGACACTGGGCTCTGTCACTGTCTGTCTGGGATAACTGGATTACCTGGCAGGGTACAGCCTCCTGATTTGAGCTCCTGTGGTGACATGCTCTCTGTTCAGAAAAAAATCCTGCTGTAGCAAATGACCATACTCCACTAAGAGACAGGACTCCTATGTTGCACTTCCGAGAGGACAACAGCTTGAAGAAACTGCTTGCCATTTTCCCTGTGAAACATGAGAGTGTGTTACTGATACTAGCTGCTGTCCCCTTGATCCCTCATGAAAAGTACTACTGAATTACTACTCATCCCTACTACTCAAGATCTACACTAAACCTACTGGTTTTACTACTTGATTGCTATTGAGATGTGTAGTAAACCAGTAGTGATTTATGTAGTTATTTAAGTACCGGTAGGAATGAGTGATACATTGGGATGTTTCACTACTGGTGAACACTACATATTTCCTACTCAAATCACTACATAAATCTCCCTTAATGACTACTGTGCAGCTACTGAGCTTTTGGGTATCTACTACTTAAAATCTACGCATACCCACACAATTCCTACATGTTCACTATTGGATTACTACACAACGCCTACACATTACTACTGTATGCCTATTCATTCCTATTTAATTACTACTGCCAGTGCCATCCGAGTGTGTTGTGTCACTACTGAATTACTCCTGATCCTTTTTCATTTACTACATAAACCCTTTTGAATTACTATTGAAATCTATTCAAAATCACTACTGTCACTACTAGACTAGTGCACGTTATTGCACTTTTTATTATTATTACATTAATTACATATTTACACTTTTTTGTTAAACCCTTTGAGGTCTTTGACTTAACTATCTTCAGATCCTCTTTTTTGTTGCAGTCACATTTCTGCACCACGTAACTTTTAGAAAATAAAGATATGCAGCAGTAGTATGTAGGCATTGTGTGGTAATCCAATTAATGCCATTATTAATAATCTGCTAACATAGGTCACATAAGACAACAAAGAAAAACATTTGATAAACAATGTTAATCTTACCAACAATGGCCTCCAGTCTTTTTATGTCGAGGGCCTCCTTGGCAACATGTCAAAAGAGGTAAGACGAATGGGTAAGTATACCAATATGAAAATACTGTACATTTGCATACAAATGCACTTATTAGGTATCATGAGGCTATATACTGTAGCTACATTTCAATGGTGCTAGCATAGAGCTAGGCTAAAAGCTATTACATCTCTATGACAACGGCTAAAACCGTTTTGGCTAGCAATCTTTTTGATGTGGATAAAAGTTAAATACACGGCTAAACAACGACATGAACGTATTCATAAATCAAGATGGAAAGATAATATACAGATGGTACCAGCATAAGGGTTATAAAAGCCAGGATGACGAAGGATGGAAGATGATTACATTAGGGATTGTCAAAAACAGTAGCTATCTAACAACAACCAAATACTTCCTGTTATGTCTTCTTCTGCGATCGCGAAAAGCCAGTGTAGTCTGGCTGTAGTGTTGTGATACTTATTTACTACCAACATCAAGTTGTAAAAGCTCTACCTGATTACTAATGAAAAGCCTGTGTAGTAAAGCTGTAGTGTTTTGACTACTTATTTATACTAACAACATCAAGTAGTAAAACTCTACATGATTACTACTTGAAACACTATGGTTTTCCTACTGAACTCTACTTGTGTATCTTGATTAGTGCATGACCTACATATTCACTACACAATCCCTACATAGTACCTTCTACAACAAGCATAGGTTTTGTATAGTAATTCCGTAGTACATTCGCATGAGGGATTCAACTGTCTCAAACACCATAACATATCAGAAAGTCTACAGTAATGTTAGCAAGCTTCCTTTTCACATTATGATGAGTGTTTAGGTCATATATTAGGCCAACTGTCCCGCCATCAGTAGATTCATATGGTAGGTAGGCCAACATACCTTAAATTACCTAACTAGCCTCTTGACAGGAGGACTATGGCTATACGTATTAATCCAATAACGCAGGCTGGTTTGCTAACCTAGATAGCTAGCAAGACTGGTTGGCATCGGATAGCAAATGTTGGGTTGTTTGATCAAATCAAATGTATTTATATAGCCCTTCTTATTGATATATCAAAGTGCTGTACAGAAACCCAGCCTAAAACCCCAAACAGCAAGCAATGCATGTGTAGAAGCACAGTGGCTAGGAAAAACTCCCTAGAAAGGCCAAAACCTAGGAAGAAACCTTGAGAGGAACCAGGCTATGAGGGGTGGCCTCTTCTGGCTGTGCCGGGTGGAGATTATAAGAGAACATGGCCAAGATGTTCAAATGTTCATAAATGACCAGCATGGTCAAATAATAGTAATCACAGTGAACGGGTCAGTGTTCCATAGCCGCAGGCAGAACAGTTGAAACTGGAGCAGCAGCACGGCCAGGTGGACTGGGGACAACAAGGAGTCATCATGCCAGGTAGTCCTGAGGCATGGTCCTAGGGCTCAGGTCCTCTGAGAGAGAGAAAGAAAGAAAGAATTAGAGAGAGTATACTTAAATTGACACAGGACACCGGATAAGACAGGAGAAATACTCCAGATAGAACAGACTGACCCTAGCCCCCCGACAAACTACTGCAGCATAAATACTGGAGGCTGAGACAGGAGGGGTCAGGAGACACTGTGACCCCATCCGATGATACCCCCCAGACAGGGCCAAACAGGCAGGATATAGCCCCACCCACTTTGCCAAAGTACAGCCCCCACACCACTAGAGGGATATCTTCAAACACCAACTTAACATCCTGAGACAAGGCCGAGTATAGCCCACAAAGATCTCCGCCACGGCACAACCCAAGGGGGAGCCAACCCAGACAGGAAGACCACGTCAGTGACTCAACCCACTCAAGTGACGCACCCCTCCTAGGGATGGCAAGGAAGAACACCAATAAGCCAGTGACTCAGCCCCTGTAATAGGGTTAGAGGCAGAGAATCCCAGTGGAGAGAGGGGAACCGGCCAGGCAGAGACAGCAAGGGCAGTTCGTTGCTCCAGAGCCTTTCCGTTCACCTTCACACTCCTGGGCCAGACTACACTCAATCATAGGACCCACTGAAGAGATGAGTCTTCAGTAAAGACTTAAAAGGTTGAGACCGAGTCTGCATCTCTCACATGGGTAGGCAGACCATTCCATAAGAATGGAGCTCTATAGGAGAAAGCCCTGCCTCCAGCTGTTTGCTTAGAAATTCTAGGGACAATTAGGAGGCCTGCGTCTTGTGACCGTAGCGTACGTGTAGGTATGTACGGCAGGACCAAATCGGAAAGATAGGTAGGAGCAAGCCCATGTAATGCTTTGTAGGTTAGCAGTAAAACCTTGAAATCAGCCCTTGCCTTAACAGGAAGCCAGTGTAGGGAGGCTAGCACACATTTTTTGGTTCTTGTCAGGATTCTAGCAGCCATATTTAGCACTAACTGAAGTTTATTTTGTGCTTTATCCTTGTAGCCAGAAAGTAGAGCATTGCAGTAGTCTAACATAGAAGTAACAAAAGCATGGATTAATTAAACAGTCTTGATATGTTCGTCAAAAGAGAGATCAGGGTCCAGAGTAACGCCGAGGTCCTTTACAGTTTTATTTGAGACGACTGTACAACCATCAAGATTAATTGTCAGATTTAACAGAAGATCTCTTTGTTTCTTGGGACCTATAACAAGCATCTCTGTTTTGTCCGAGTTTAAAAGTAGAAAGTTTGCAGCCATCCACTTCCTTATGTCTGAAACACAGGCTTCCAGCGAGGGCAATTTTGGGGCTTCACCATGTTTCATTGAAATGTACAGCTGTGTGTCATCTGCATAGCAGTGAAAGTTAACAATATGTTTTCGAATGACATCCCCAAGAGGTAAAATATATAGTGAAAACAATAGCGGTCCTAAAACGGAACCTTGAGGAACACCGAAATGTACAGTTGATTTGTCAGAGGACAAACCATTCACAGAGACAAACTGATATCTTTCCGACAGATAAGATCTAAACCAGGCCAGAACTTGTCCGTGTAGACCAATTTGGGTTTCCAATCTCTCCAAAAGAATGTGGTGAGCGATGGTATCAAAAGCAGCACTAAGGTCTAGGAGCACGAGGACAGATGTAGAGCCTCGGTCTGACGCCATTAAAAGGTCCTTTACCACCTTCACAAGTGCAGTCTCAGTGCTATGATGGGGTCTAAAACCAGACTGAAGTATTTCATATACATTGTTTGTCTTCAGGAAGGCAGTGAGTTGCTGCGCAACAGCTTATTCTAAAAATGTTGAGAGGAATGGGAGATTCGATATAGGCCGATAGTTTTTTATATTTTCTGGGTCAAGGTTTGGCTTTTTCAAGAGAGGCTTTATTACTGCCACTTTTAGTGAATTTGGTACACATCCGGTGGATAGAGAGCCGTTTATTATGTTCAACATAGGAGGGCTAAGCACAGGAAGCAGCTCTTTCAATAGTTTAGTTGGAATAGGGTCCAGTATACAGCTTGAAGGCTTAGAGGCCATGATTATTTTCATCATTGTGTCAAGAGATATAGTACTAAAACACTTTAGTATCTCCCTTGATCCTAGGTCCTGGCAGAGTTGTGCAGACTCAGGACAACTGAGCTTTGGAGGAATACGCAGATTTAAAGAGGAGTCCGTAATTTGCTTTCTAATGATCATGATCTTTTCCTCAAAGAAGTTCATAAATGTATTACTGCTGAAGTGAAAGCCATCCTCTCTTGGGGAATGCTGCTTTTTAGTTAGCTTTGCGACAGTATCAAAAATAAATTTCGGATTGTTCTTATTTTCCTCAATTAATTTGGAAAAATAGGATGATCGAGCAGCAGTGAGGGCTCTTCGATACTGCACGGTACTGTCTTTCCAAGCTAGTCGGAAGACTTCCAGTTTGGTGTGGCGCCATTTCCGTTCCAATTTTCTGGAAGCTTTCTTCAGAGCTCAGGTATTTTCTGTATACCAGGGAGCTAGTTTCTTATGACAAATGTTTTTAGTTTTTAGGGGTGCAACTGCATCTAGGGTATTGCGCAAGGTTAAATTGAGTTCCTCAGTTAGGTGGTTAACTGATTTTTGTCCTCTGACGTCCTTGGGTAGGCAGAGGGAGTCTGGAAGGGCATCAAGGAATCTTTGGGTTGTCTGAGAATTTATAGCACAACTTTTGATGCTCCTTGGTTGGGGTCTGAGCAGATTATTTGTTGCGATTGCAAACATAATAAAATGGTGGTCCGATAGTCCAGGATTATGAGGAAAAACATTAAGATCCACAACATTTATTCCATGGGACAAAACTAGGTCCAGAGTAGGACTGTGGCATTGAGTAGGTCCGGAGACGTTGGACAAAACCCACTGAGTCGATGATGGCTCCGAAAGCCTTTTGGAGTGGGTCTGTGGACTTTTCCATGTGAAGTCACCAAAAATTAGAATATTATATGCTATGACTACAAGGTCCGATAGGAATTCTGGGAACTCAGTGAGGAACGCTGTATATGGCCCAGGAGGCCTGTAAACAGTAGCTATAAAAAGTGAGGCTGCACAGATATTTTTTTATTTGTAAATTGAAATTTGCTATCGTAAATGTTAGCAACACCTCTGCCTTTGAGGGATGCGCGGGGGATATTGGCACTAGTGTAACCAGGAGGTGAGGCCTCATTTAACACAGTAAATTCATCAGGCTTAAGCCATATTTCAGTCAGGCCAATCACATGAAGATTATGATCAGTGATTAGTTCATTGACTATAACTGCCTTTGAAGTGAGGGATCTAACATTAAGTAGCCCTATTTCGAGATGTGAAGTATCATGGTCTCTTTCAATAATGTCAGGAATGGAGGTCTTTATTCTAGTGATATTGCTAAGGCGAACACCACCATGTTTAGTTTTGCCCAACCTAGGTCGAGGCACAGACACTATCTCAATAGGGATAGCTGAGCTGACTACACTGACTGTGCTAGTGGCAGACTCCACTAAGCTGGCAGGCTGGCTAACAGCCTGCTGCCTGGCCTGCACCCTATCTCATTGTGGAGCTAGGGGAGTTAGAGCCCTGTCTATGTTCTAGATAAGATGAGATCACCCCTCCAGCTAGGATGGAGTCCGTCACTCCTCAACAGGCCAGGCTTGGTCCTGTTTGTAGGTGAGTCCCAGAAAGAGGGCCAATTATCCACAAATTCTATCTTTTGGGAGGGGCAGAAAACAGTTTTCAACCAGCGATTGAGTTGTGAGACTCTGCTGTAGAGCTCATCACTCCCACTAACTGGGAGGGGGCCAGAGACAATAACTCGATGCCGACACATCTTTCTAGCTGATTTACACGCTGAAGCTATGTTGCGCTTGGTGACCTCTGACTGTTTCATCCTAACATCGTTGGTGCCGACGTGGATAACAATATCTCTATACTCTCTACACTCGCCAGTTTTAGCTTTGGCCAGCACCATCTTCAGATTAGCATTAACGTCGGTAGCCCTGCCCCCTGGTAAACAGTGTATGATCGCTGGATGATTCGTTTTAAGTCTAATACTGCGGGTAATGGAGTCGCGAATGACTAGGGTTTTCAATTTGTCAGAGCTAATGGTGGGAGCCTTCGGCGTCTCAGACCCCACAACGGGAGGAGTAGAGACCAGAGAAGTTTCGGCCTCCGACTCGCTTAATGGGGAGAACCGGTTGAAAGTTTGTCGGCTGAATAAGCGACACCGGTTGACCATTCCTACAGCATTTCCCTCCAGAAGCCATGATAAAGTTGTCCGGCTGCGGGGACCGTGCGAGGGGATGTATACTACTATCTGTACTTACTGGTGGCACAGACGCTGTTTCATCCTTTCCTACACTGAAATGACCCTTGCCTAACGATTGCGTCTGAAGCTGGGCTTGCAGCACAACTATCCTCACCGTAATACGATCGTTCTCCTGTATATTATGAGTACAGCGACTGCAATTATAAGGCATCATGTTAATGTTACTTAGCTTCATCTGTTGGAGGTCCTGACGAACCATGTCCAGATAAAGCGTCCGGAGTAAAAAAAAAAAAAAGTTGAGTGAGGGAAAAATATAAACGGTAATTAAAAAGTAAAAACCGTAAGGTTAGCAACAAAACGCATAGCAGCACGTAAACAAGTCTGCAAGTTGTGACCGGAAATGACACCTTCACATTGGTTTGTAATGTAAAATGGACTCTTCACGTGCACACGCGCACCCGTTTCATTGTTCTCAGATCGACCACTATCCAAATGCGCTACTGTTTTTCAGCCAGGGACTGCAGAGTCATCATTCAACGTTCTGGCGCCTTCTGAGAGCCTATGGGAGCCTTAGAAAATGTCACGTTACAGCAGAGATCCTCTGTTTTTGATAAAGAGGTTATAGAAGGCCAAGAAATGGTCAGAGAGGGCACTTCCTGTTTAGAATCTTCTCGGGTTTTGGCCTGCCGTATGAGTTCTGTTGTGCTCGCGGACACCATTCAAACACTTTTGGAGACTTTGGGGTGTTTTCTATCCAAATCAAACAGTTATGTGCATATTCTAGTGTCTGGGCAGGAGTAATAACCCGATTAAATCGGGTAAGTTTTTTTGTCCGGCAGTGAAAATAGTGCCCCCTATCCTAAACAGGATAACAGAGTCCGAGAGAGGAGGGAGAAGCAATGGGGCACGTCCTATCAATCAGCTACTCGGTTACCATTCGGGTCAGGAAGTGGACCAGAACGAGTCGATCATTATTTACCACACGGGATTAGTGGAGGGGTCCTACCTCCAGATCCTGAAACCATGCAAGTGGGGCGGCACGGGTTGACCTGTTGGGGCTGGGGGGCAGTATTTACACGGCCGGATAAAAAACGTAAAAGAATAAAAGAACTAACGATAAAAGAACTAACCCAAAATTAGTTGAAAGGCTAAGTGATTCTCCTCCTGACAAGAAGTTTACAGCCTTCAAACATAGTGCAAAAAAAGTGGGCATGAACATAGAATATTTTTGGGTCAAAAAAAATAATATACAGCTGTCTTTAATAAGATCAAACTGAACTAACTGCTATCTTGAAATGTTGAAAAAGTGTTTTTAAATAGCTCAGTCTTATCACTCAATATGAGTCAAAATCTGTCACTTCCAGGAGTGCTCATTTTGTCAAAAATTAAAAAAATTAAAAAAATAACAACTCACAGCTGTGTTAATAGACCCAACTCAAACATCTGCTATCTTGAAATGTCCAAAAAAGGTATTTAAATGGGCCTACCAGACATCTTCTTGAGAGAAGATAAGGTCAGGGACTCCTGTCTTACTCTCTGTCATGTTGAAATAGGTTCTCCTGTCTTACTTTCTGTCATGTTGAGATGGGTTTCCCTGTCTTACTTTCTGTCATGTTGAGATGGGTTAGTTCTTCTTGAGAGAACTAACCCAAAATTAGTCCAACTAACCCAAAATTAGTCGAAAGGCTAAGGGATTCTCTTCCTGAGAAGAAGCTGACAGCCTTCAAACAGAGCAAAAAAAGTGGTCCCAAACAATATGTCAAAATGAATAAAAAAATGATACAGCTGTCTTTAATAAGATCAAACTGAACTAACTGCTATCTTGAAATGTTGAAAAAGTGTTTTTAAATAGGCATTACTCGACTGATGTAATTTTCTCCACCTGTTGATTGGCGCCACTTGCATAACAAGTTAGCTATATTATCAGCACCAGGCGCTGTTCACCTCCTATTGATTGTGCTGCTATATTTTCAGCACCAGGCGCTGTTCACCTCCTATTGATTGTGCTGCTATATTTTCAGCACCAGGCGCTGTTCACCTCCTATTGATTGTGCTGCTATATTTTCAGCACCAGGCGCTGTTCACCTCCTATTGATTGTGCTGCTATATTATCAGCACCAGGCGCTGTTCACCTCCTATTGATTGTGCTGCTATATTATCAGCAGCAGGCGCTGTTCACCTCCTATTGATTGTGCTGCTATATTATCAGCAGCAGGCGCTGTTCACCTCCTATTGATTGTGCTGCTATATTATCAGCACCAGGCGCTGTTCACCTATTGATTGTGCTGCTATATTTTCAGCACCAGGCGCTGTTCACCTCCTATTGATTGTGCTGCTATATTATCAGCACCAGGTGCTGTTCACCTCCTATTGATTGTGCTGCTATATTTTCAGCACCAGGTGCTGTTCACCTCCTATTGATTGTGCTGCTATATTTTCAGCACCAGGTGCTGTTCACCTCCTATTGATTGTGCTGCTATATTTTCAGCACCAGGTGCTGTTCACCTCCTATTGATTGTGCTGCTATATTTTCAGCACCAGGTGCTGTTCACCTCCTATTGATTGTGCTGCTATATTTTCAGCACCAGGTGCTGTTCACCTCCTATTGATTGCGCTGCAGTTGCCGCTTTAGGTTTCAGTACCATAAAATGGTCCTCTACCTGCTTTATTAGTCTCCTACATTCTCTCCTCTTGAATGAAGTTAAAATGTAACTTGTGCATTATTTAGGGAGGTCACATTGTAGATACTCTACACCACCATTATTTAGGGAGGTCACATTGTAGATACACTACACCACCATTATTTAAGGAGGTCACATTGTAGATACTCTACACCACCATTATTTAGGGAGGTCACATTGTAGATACTCTACACCACCATTATTTAGGGAGGTCACATTGTAGATACACTACACCACCATCTAGAATACAGTAGGACCTCTTTCCATTTGTCCTATTGAAACACACAGAAAACTATAGTATTTAGCCTAAAGCAGCATATGATTTTACAGTAGACTATAGATGTAGGCTACTGTATAGTCACATGGCTCAGTGTTAAAATGTTAGAGCAGCATATTGGTCTGAACAAATCCTCTTAGTGAATGTCCCTTAATGAGAAAGAATTATGAGAATATTGCATTTTGAAATGCAAATACTATTGAGTCTGTAGACAAATTGAAATAGTGATTCGGACGTCAGTGGATCTGCGTGAGGGATGCATCAGATGAATTAAGGCATTTTGGAGGGGTTGAATGTTGCACCATTGATAAAGCAGATCAACTGAGCTAGGGATAAAGTTAGGAAGAAAACTACAAAATGGCGCCATATTTGTAGTTCACAACTCTTAAGCCTGACTAACCGATGTCTTTATATAGCCTTGCTACTCTTATTTTCAAATGTATTTTTACTGTTGTTTTATTTCTTTACTTACCTACACACACACACACACACACACACACACACATACCTTCTTTTCGCACTATTGGTTAGAGCCTGTAAGGAAGCATTTCACTCTAAGGTCTGTTGCATTCGGCGCACGTGACAAATATACTTTGATTTGAGACCTATTTATTAACATAAAGTCCACCACTGTAAGAGTCCTCAGTTGTAGTGAGAACATTGTGTCATATGTTTAAGGGGGGTTTCATGACTGTGATTCCAAAATGTTCCAGTGCTGAGGAACTGTGTGTCATTTTTTTCCCAGTACGGGAAAAAAAACTATCTATGAAATGTATGCATTCACTACTGTAAGTCGCTCTGGATAAGAGCGTCTGCTAAATGACTAAAATGTAAATGTAAAATGTAAATGTAAATGTTTGATAAGTTTAACACTAAAGAAATGGGATATTTCATTTAACATTCTAGAACACAACTGATCACGGGGCGCGCTGAACGTAACCACTGCCAGTAGTCCAACCAGCCGCAAGATGGAGGTATTATTCCTAAAGGTTTTAGCTAAACTTTTATTTGAGTCGACCACTGACCAATGTTCGGTGGAAGATTAAAACACTTTTCAAAATTAATTTTCAATCTATTTACTAACAGGGTTGCAATTGCATTTAGCCTTGGATCAGACAAGCCAAGGAAAGTGACCAGATTGAAAAGTATAATAATGTCGTTGATTGGCTGAGTAGGCAGGCGTAATTAGGCTACAGTTTGCACCAATGGTGCGGCCTGCATGTCACGCGGTAGGCTATTCAACAGCGTGTGCATGATTACACGCTCCATCCTTTTGCAGCCATTAAATGGCAGTGAGCATCAATATACTTCAACAGAGCCAGGTGGGTTTTCCATCCTCACTTGTCTGGGCAAAGGCAATTTAAAAGGCTGGGGTGGAAGGGTTTGCTTCGTTTGAGTTCTTGAAAGGCTCCTCAGCTCAGAGCTTTTGAAAACGAATTTGTAGTGGTGCACATTACTGTTTGTTTTAGGGTTGTGAGTGAGGGCGCTATTATTTAAAACCTAAACCATAATGTTATGCATATAGGCTATATTATGATGCATATCTGATGCTCATCAAAATGAAAACATCTGGTCTTTGCACCCCCCCTAAAAAACAATTACTAACACTGTGCAGACAATATTTTTTTATAGGTTATTCCAGCAGATGGCGCTATACTACTGTGTATATTACTCTTGAGCAGTAGGTGTGTCCAAATCATGTGCATTTTCTCCTTGCCCTCGTTCGCCATGACGTATTTCCTGAGGGGCTATGTGATGTGGACCCCTCAGCTGTTTTGAGAGGGTTCATACAATCATTTTTTTTAGTTTTTTTTGTAACCATTAACAATGTAGTATGGTAGTTGTAAGACTATATTCGATTAATTAGTATATCGAAGAAGACAGGGGATCATGCGTAATGTTAACAGGAACTGGTAAGCCTACAGAATAAACCCTCTTAAGGCATTGGAAAGTTTCCTGATAATTGAGGCGCTCATGGGGAGTTTTGTACTGGTGTGCCTTCGTTCCTGGAAGAGGCCAGACTAGTTGCTTAGTGCGAGGAGTGTGCTTTGCCTGTCATCGGTATTGCCTTGTCCCTATCAACGGAGACACTCGGGCTGTAACTGTGTCCGCCAAAATGGCATTACGAGCCTGGCTGTAACGTTAGCTGAAACATGACGCCGTCGATTTTGATCCCGGTTGTTGTTGTTCTGTGGAGTGGGTTTGTTTGAAATTATATTCCGATTACCGTCCAAATCGGAAAGATCAGAGAAACAGAAGGCTGGGATTAGACACGGGAAATATTGTGTGAAAGAGCGCGTGCTCTGAGCGCCGCAGAATCGCAGGAGGCTACATTGTATCAAGTAGATGTAGCTGATAACGCGATACAGTGTTACTTTACTGAAATACCAGCGGGAGACGATTCAAGGAACGTCTTGTATTCGAAGTTTATCGCCCAGCTGTATGCAGTTGTCAAGGACATTTGTGGTAAGTTCTCGTTTTTTTTTTAGCAATAATAAGCCATTTCTGCTATGATCCACAATTGTTGTCATAAAATATGAAACTTGAATGGTTTAGTGAAACGTGGGAACTTTTTGGGCCACGAGCAGAAGTTTTATTTTATAGCCTAACTGGGCATGTTGACTCACTGGTATAACGGCCAAAAGAGGAGATATTCACTGTTTTGCGACCAACTTTAAGAAAGACCTCTTGAAATACTTTTTCATTTGAATTGTAGCTCGGCTCCTTAGGATTTGAAGAAGGATCTATTCGGTGGAGTAAACGCTATTACTGTAGCTTTGCTAATGTATATGATTAATCATTTTTCATGGTAATTTAACACTTATGGCAGAGAATATTCATTATCTGCAAGCAACATACAGTGGAGTGTTAAAGGAGCTCAAGACAAGACAGGATATTGTAGTATGCTGTAAATGTTAACCTTAGGACCTGGATACTCTGTGATACAAATGTATTGTTTTCATCAGGTATTCAAGTGATTATCACCTCTAAGTGTCCCTATCATGTCTCCGTGTTAGTGTGTGTCAGAGCACAGCAGTCCCCTTGGAGTTCCATTTTTCCTATCGGAAAAATGCAAATTGTGCAAATAACCACTGGGCTCTGTGAAAGTTTGTTCCTGTTTAAGATTACTTGACTTTCTAGCCATTCCTCAACTCCAGAGCCAGTGGCCATGTTTTGATTGCTAGTAGGGAGATCTGACACCTCTGGCAGGGAAAATGCTGAAGGATTCTAACCTTGGGCACTGCTCTGTGGTTTGCCAATGTTATCTCCTGTCAAGGGCAATAGCAGCATCACCACCCCCATCTGCAGTTTGACTTACACTTTGTGAAATTATCACCCTAGAATGTGATGTGTTTTCCATTTGGCCTTTGGTAACCCTTATAGATAATTTCAAGCAGTTATGAAATGTATGACTACTTGCTGATTTTGATTCACATCTATCTGTTAACACTTGTGCAGCTTTATAATATTTGCTGCCAAACCTTTTGACGTATGATATCATTTACGCTGCTAACACTTATGAGAACTGGCAGCAAAATGGCTGGTTTCCCACTTTCTGCTGCGAACAGTAAAGTAGTTGAGCTTTTGTTATTCCACGGTGTATGGTTTTTATACTGACATTAAACTCCGGCTGAACGGTTGAGTGCCCAGATGAGGTCACTAGGGGTGGGTGTACTTTGAGCCATGCATGTCTGTGAACGTTAAAGGGAGGCTTGGGGAAGGTGCACACCTCTGTCTGCGTGTGTGCTGCCTCCGCATCAGATCGGACTGCATCAGAATCACAACAACAACATTAGTCTGAAGCTCAAAGGTGAGCTGCATATCTTACAGCTTTTTTCCCCCTTGAAAGTGTTATGCTGTTAAAACTGTAGTTTTCTTTAGGGCATTCAGAGAAAACCCAGTGAGTTTAATCAACATTTCATTCAGATAAGTATTTTGTCTTGTTTGCAGCCTCTTAAATTGGAATGTTTTGGTCTCTGGGCTCAACAAAAACAAGTTTTTTGTTGTTGTTGTTGCCAGAAGCTAATTACCACTGGTGTAGCAGGTTTTAAACCAATGCTTGATCTGGACCTCTGCATTGTGTCTTTAGCATTGCAAATAATTCTGAGTGTATCCTAAATCTTTGGGCACAAAGAAGCTTTGGTGTGCTCGAATAAATAACTTAACTAACCGTAGAGAATCAGACTGATTCGTGCCCATCTCAGAGGAATGGTCTGACTTTACAGACTGTCTAACTTTGATTGCTGCTCTGATAGCACTGGCTGCAGTTGGCAGAGAACTCCTCTCATAGTTGTGGCAGCACCACAGCTCTTCTTACCTGCAGGGTTCCACATGCACTGAGGTTTAGGGAACAATGGGACAACTAGTGTATCTGGGTGTGATATAATGGCTTTCGTGTGGCTTAAATGTTTCTCATTTCTGAGCTAAGGCTTTTTCATTTTTTTGCCAGGCAATTTTTTTCTCAACCTTTTCTGTGACACTAGTAATGTCAGTCGTCATTGTGGAATAATTGGAATGTCAGTTTCTTGTTTCTTGAGCTGTCAATCCGGGCACATTCCTGCTATTGTAACGTTGTGGTTCTTTCTGCCATTTATAGTTAAAGTTAAAATTGCATTGTATTTGGTGGCTTTGGCCAAGCGTTCTGTCAGAATAATACATCCGTTCTGAAAGCTGAAGTTGTTCCATCTGAGTTTTCATACTGGTACATTTTGTAGAGTTGTTTTTTAATTGTTTAGTGATGAAAAGATTCATCACCCCCTCTAAAATATAATGATGTTGCCGGCCAGTATGACAGCAAAACAAGGCATTACATAAAGTGGAAATGTTGCTGCTTGTTAGGTGGGTATGTTTTGTCGGGCCTATTGTAACAGCTGTAACAGAACACACTGTCTGGAGCACTGGACAGGGATTTGACGGCCACTCTGCCAATGGATTCACAAACCCTAGTGACTAGTAGTATTTCAACTCGGTCTTTGAAAAGTTCTCATTGAATGAAATAACCTGGAATGCATCAAATGTTTAATCAGATAATTATTTTGTCTTGTTTGTGGCCTCTTAAACTGTAATGTTATGGTCGCTGTTGAACTCAATAAACAAGTTGTTTTGCCATAATCTAATAATCACTCTGACCATGTGGTTGAGCAGGATTTAAGACGATGCTTATCTGGACCTCTGCATTAGAGGTTGACCGATTATGATTTTTCAACGCTGATACCGATTAATCGGCCAAATGTTAATTTTTTTATAATTATTTTTTGTTGTATTTTTTATTTTTAAATAATTTTTACAAATATGTATTTTTGTAATAATGACAATTACAACAATACTGAATGAACACTTATTTTAACTTAATACATAAATAAAATCAATTTAGTCTCAATTAAATAATGAAATATGTTCAATTTGGTTTAAATAATGCAAAAACAGTGTTGGAGAAGAAAGTAAAAGTGCAATATGTGCCATGTAAGAAAGCTAACATTTAAGTTCCTTGCTCAGAACATGAGAACATATGAAAGCTGGTGGTTCCTTTTAACATGAGTCTGCAATATTCCCAGTTAAGAAGTTTTAGGTTGTAGTCATTATAGGAATTATGGAGCGTTGACTATTTCTAAACCATTTGTATTTCATATACCTTTGACTATTGGATGTTCTTATAGGCACTATAGTATTGCCAGCCCAATCTCGTGAGTTGATAGGCTTGAAGTCATAAACAGTGCTGTGCTACAAGCATCGGGAAGAGCTGCTGGCAAACGCAGGAAAGAGCCTGCTGCTGCCTACCACCGCTCAGTCAGACTGCTCTATCAAATCATAGACTTAATATAATAAACACACAGAAATACAAGCCTTAGGTCATTAATATGGTCAAATCCGCAAACTATCATTTCAAAAACAAAATGTTTTTTCTTTCAGTGAAATACGGAACCGTTCCGTATTTTATCTAACGGGTTGTATCCCTAAGTCTAAATATTGCTGTTACATTGCACAACCTTCAATGTTATGTCATAATTATGTACAATTCTGGCCAATTAATTACAGTCTTTGTTAGGAAGAAATGGTTTTCACACAGTTCGCAACAAGCCAGGCGGCACAAACTACTGCATATACCCTGACGCGAATGCGCTTTTGTTAAATCATCACACGTTTGGTGAAGTAGGCAGTGATTCGATGATAAATTAACAGGCACCGCATTGATTATATGCAACGCAGGACAACCATTTATAGTTAACTAGTGATTATGTTAATATTGATTGTTTTTTATGAGAAGTTTAGTGCTAGCTAGCAACTTACCTTGGCTCCTTGCTGCACTCGCATAACATGTGGTCAGCCTGTTACGCAGTCTCCTCGTGGATTGCAATGTAATCGGCGTAATACCGATTTGTTATGAAAACTTGAAATGGGCCATAATTAATCGGCCATGCCGATTAATCGGTCGACCTCTACTCTGCATTCTGTCGACCTCTACTCTGCATTGTGTCTTTAGTATTGCATATAATTCTGTAAGTGGATCATAAATCTTTGGGCATGAAGAAGTTTTGGTGTGCCCGAATAAATGTTTATTTTATGTAATATTATTTGTGATGGAATTAGGATACTATAGTACAAATTTAAACATTTTTGTCATGAGTAAGTGTATGAGTCAGGAGGGATTTTTCCTCATATCTATACATTTTCTGAAAGGTGCAGTCAGAAGTAGTTTTATAGCTAGATCAGTATTGAAGAGATTTTAACTGTGCCATGCTACTTTGTACTTCTGCCTGATATTTTTTTTATCTTTAATGGGTTGAATCCTCCAGGATTTTCACCCAGCTTCTCATTCAGCATATTCATGCCATGCAACACTATCTCTCTGCTTTGTTTCTGCATTTCAAGACATTGTCTTTTTTCCAGCCGATCTGTAATTTGCATTTATTGGGTTTCAATTGCCAAAAGTGCTTCAAAGGGGAGCTGAGCCTTGCATGTTTTTTCATATTTTCTTCTTTCAAATTTCCTGTGTGGAACTTGAGCCTCCAAGGTTCCTCAGCCAGAGCCCTATCCCAGCTGAGGTCTCATAACTGACTGACTGCCAATGGCTAACACTCATCCTCATAGGAGAGATTTCAGCTGGTCATCCCATCACTCTCTCTCTCTCTCGGACTCGCTCCGTGACTCATCATCATCCAATTTCCTTTTGAAAGACAGAGCTGGAAATTAAATGTTATGTTTGATGAAATATCTTCTTGGAAGGTTGAGGAACAGGTAGGGACAGTGTTCTTTGTAGCTTTTTGGGGAGGTAATGGAAGAACGGAGATCTCAAAGCAGCCTCAACCACATTCTCTGAAGTCAGCAGGCTACATTGCTTAATTGGTTTCACTCTGAACACCTCTCATACTAGTGGCTAGGGATATCTATGGGGTTGGACAGTTACTTTTTTTTCATGATTCCAGTTCAGAATGCTCTTTACTTGGAGAAGTTTGTCTGAAATTGGAGTGCCAAGTTTTCTCATGAGTGAAAACCTAGACTAGTCATTGCTGGGTGACTTCTAGTCATTGCTGTACAAAAGTCTTCTACCTTGGCTTACAGAAGGAGAGTGAGAGGGGAAGTAGAGTTGTACATGTGTGATCATAAGCTTTGCATTATACATGGTAAGAGACATCCACTTCTCCACCACCTCCAGTGCTGAGAAAAGCCAAGAAGCAAAGTTAGGAGGAAAGTAATACCGGATTTGTTATTAGTTTGTCAGGTGAACAGGCTGTTGAAAAGTCTGCCACACACAAACCATCTGCATTTGCAATCAACATTTTCATGCTATATAAATTGGTATGGACTCTGTTTCCTTCAACTAATGATTGTTGTTTTCTTTCAAAGTGCCTTTTGTAATTCCAAATACAATCCGTATTTAATTGTCGTAGCTTCACTGAAAGACCTTGGACTCCTTTAACTCAAAAGTAATTCAAGTCTGTTGTTAATCTGGTATTGTTCCCCTGTAAATGTTGATATCTTCACATCACTCTGCTCTCCTTTGGTAATGCTGTTGTCATGGTTGCAATGTAACAAGTCAGCAAACGTTGGCAGGATTGACTTCCCTCTGACATTACATGCTGCTTCAGCTCACTATTACAGCACTCTGAATAGAAGTTGTAAGAGTTGTTTTTCTCATTGTGCTGAGCGCTGCTACATGTTTAACTCTCTCTTTCTTCTTAGGTGATCCCGGTGCAGTGACTGTCCTGTGCTGTCTCTCTGCGCCCCTGTATGTCCCCCGGCCACCCCCGGCCTATCATAAAGACGCTAAGCTCAGGGACTGCGCTGCTGTAGGACCCCATGGCTCTGGGCCTTCCATCCTCCTCCATGGGCCCCTGGTCCCGGCTTGCTGAGCGGCTGCTGTTGGGGCCCCTGCTGGTCTTGCTGGTGTCTGGGCTGGGCATGGCCCTTGGTCAGAGGGTTTACACCAACACATGGGCCGTCCACATCGCTGGAGGACCAGACGAGGCTGACCGCATTGCCAGTAAACATGGCTTCGTCAACCATGGCAATGTGAGTTGTTGGGGATTCTTCACCCTCTTTTTTTGTTTGTCTCTGTGTGTTTTGTCTAAGTGAATAATTAGGGAACACCTACTGCAGAAAGTGCTGCTCTATACCGCTTTTCCCACATTGCCTGTTAGTGCCAAAATACCTGACCTCAAATTGGCTTAAGTATTTATTAGACTTGGAAGTTGCCAGCCTCTGAGGCACCTGGAACCAATTTAATTATTTCACTTTTCTAGAGCAGAAAATATACTCATCTTTAAAAAAATATTATATATCGGAGTAATATCGACAGTGTTTGGTATTTATGTCCCATATAACTTGTAAAATGCAGTGCTTCCTCTGGAGATTTAGGCTAAATATTAGTTTACCAGAGGCAGCGGTCCTTTTAGAAACCCTTTGACTGTTTAGTTTCAGTTCATCCATTCCAGAGAAAAGACTAAACACAGTTACCTGAACGACTGCAGCATTGCCTTTCTGGGTAAGATGTCTCTTCTGTTACTCTTACAGAGAGTGGCTGACCACAACCTCCATACCAATCAAATCACATTTTATTGGTCACATACACGTGTTTAGCAGATGTTATTGCGGGTGTAGTGAAATGCTTCAATCATACACCTGTGTGTGTCTGTGGAGATTTCTGCATTGTCCTGAAAGCGTCACTCATCACTCTGCTTTTCACACAGCTTTTGATCTCATTGCTTAAGGGGAGGAGGCCTTCAAAGTGTCCCATATGCTCAGCCTGCTGTTTTGTTTGTGGTAAATGAGTTCATCAGAAAAATGGCCTCCCGCCTCTCTCTGACACGTTAGCATTCTCAACACTAACACAGTCTTCCATGCTTTTTAGTTTCTGCTCAATGAAACATCCCACAAACTTTTTTCTGTGGTGGTCTTCCTTTGTCGCAGATGAGTCAAGTCATGGTACATTTCATGTGGCGTTACCAGAACTTCTTCCCTCGCGTCTCCTCAATGCGCTGTGTTGTGGCATTGTTTGCATAGCGGAGCTGTGTGTTTGTCAGGAACAGATGATCCTACAGGAGCTTCCTGACCGGAACGCCCAATCAGAGCGTGGGTGAGATGGGACTTTGAACTATGAATTGCACAGTGTGGCTGAGGGAAGTCTAACAGGCAGTGACAGGAATGAGACTCCAATCCTATGAGCAGCACCACCAGGGTTTAGGTTTTCACTTTTCCTCTCCTTCCTTCCGTTTTGAGGACAATCTATGAATAATTAAGCTCTCCTTGGGATAGTTTGTTGTTGGTGCCCCAGTGGGGGGGCGGGAGAAGAGAGAGAGAATGAAACATTTCCTGTTTGTAAGTGGGCCATTATATTCTCTGGTTGCTCCATCAGAAGACTTCAATGTGGGCATGATGAGTAGAATTACTTTGTTTTTGTTGCCTCTGGTCTTTTTGCATCCATTTCAAATGTAATGTTATAGCTTCCTTCCTGGTTATGCTGTATCCTGCTAGGCAACTAGATCTCACGTCTTCCAGTTAGAGATCATTCATGATGCATCTGGTCATGGAATAGATCTGAGTGTAAGATAATATTATTCCGGTGACATAAGGTGATACCTTTTTAGTTGGGTGTTTTATCATTCTGACATGTCTCTCTGTAATAGTTTCCATACAGATTTGTTTTGTATGCTGCCTACTGTGGAAATGTAGTGGCTGTCAGTCAATTTCCTTTAAAATGCCCTTTTGCTTAAAGGTCTATTTTTATACTAATGCCATGGGCAATAATGTTGATTTATCAAATAATGATCTGAACCACATAGTAAACATCAGCGTAGCCCTTTTTAGAGCTCAGACGGACTCAATAAAGGTTGCAAATGGGGGGGGGGGGGGGGGGGGAGAGAATCATTCAATGGTTTCTGAAAACTCACCGGAGAGAGATTAATCCCTTTGGGGAAAATATGTTGGGAAAATAACTGGGGAGGATTGTGAATTCACTAGCTAGTGAGCGAACACAAAATGGTTTCAAGAAAATCGGATCCTTTTTAGTTGATTTCTTTATAATATGTTTACATTGCATCCATGAACAGATTATATTTTGGGCTATGGGAAGGTCAGATGATAAACCTTCCCTCCCACTGACTCCTAGTTTGTGTTTAGTGGGTGTATAATGTCAGTAATTGGTAGTGGTGTGGAATTGTAGGCTGACGTGTGGGTTACTGATTGGTTCTAACGGAAAGGGGATCCAGTAATTCTTCCTTCTGAGGGAATCGAAGGAGAGTTTAATCAGCCTGCCCTGCCAGTGTGACCGGTGACTGGCCCTAACATGTGGTAGGTAGGTTACCTCTGTAGCAGTCAGCCAACCAGGGACAGTAGTGGATATCTGGGGGGCCCGGTAAGAGTGTAGCTCCTTCTTCCACACCAACTGACCCCTCTTTCCCCTGTGTGATATTGACAGTAATTGAAGAGCTTGGTCAGACATGAAGCCAGGCTTCCTGACCTGGGGCAGGCTTGGCCTGTGGGTCTCTCTGTTGACAGATGTTAGGCCTCTCAATTTTAAAGACCCCACCACTCTTCACAGGGCATCCATTTTTGATTATGGCCCTGTATTCCGACAGCATTTCTTACCGATCATCAGGAATGTTGTTGACTAATCAGCAATCTCACTGTGAAATGTCCAATGGCTTTGTTTTTACTATGATTACTGGTAAGCCATTAACTATGTGCTGGCCATAAGGGAGTAAGGAATCCAGACATGACCATTAGAGACACTTACTCAGACTGTGTCCAGGAAACTGCGAGCTGTGTGTGGGCGTCTGTCTGTATGACTGCTGAGTAAATTTGTCCCATCACCATAAAGGGATCTGAACATGTTGGAGACTTAAAAAGCTGTTTTGAGCCAAAATGGTGAAAAGTTTTGGGCCTCTGTTCGGTTGACCAAAGCCAAGTTTAGCCAAGCCTCATTGGTCAGATCACTAACTCAGCTAATGTGCTTTACTCTGACCTTTTACTCTGGCAAAAACAACACTATTTTCTGTACATGGTTATACCTGGCCCAGCCCCAGACTTACAGCGGGAAGGGACATGCTGTAATGACAACACTTCAGCTTTTATAAGCTCTTGTCCTCCACTTTAGAGTTGTCAGAGTCTGGAAATGGAGTCTGAAATGTAGTTACATTTTTCTCTCCGCAGCAGTGTGGTATTGGAGTCTTCTCAGACATTTAGATTGCTCTTCCGTTGCCCTCGGGACTCTTCTTGAGGAATAAGGCAGCCAACTTCCTCAATACAAGCATGGCACTTCTGTGGTGTTTGCACCCCCTCTTATGGTATATATTTGGCCTTCATGTTTACTCAATTGCAGTGTGCTCCAGTTAGAGGACAAGGTTGACCCTGTCATGCTGTTAGCTTTCACACTGCAAGTGAGTACTCAGTCACTGTGTGTGATATTATAACGCTACCTTCTCCAATGTGGCTACAGGAAAACCACAGTGTTTTGACATCAGCATAGGCTGATGTAAACACATTATCTTGACATTCAGATCAGCCACCTCACTGGTAGTTTCTACATGCCTCATCCTCTGTCTCTTATCAGCTTGGTTACGCACTGCGTGACCTTAACTCTCTCAGACCCAAATCAAAAACCTGCCGGGAGGAAAAGGCCTTTCACAGGGTGACGTGGCATGAAACCTGCAAACGTAGAAATTCCCAGCCAATGTGTCCCTGGAAGATTGACCATCGCACCTAGAGCAGCACTGACTACAGCTGTGTTTTGTTTTGTGGACAAGGCAAGGCCACGGCATCAGGCAAGGTTGATGACTTGATGGGCTGTTGATGCAGCGTGTGCAGCCCCCTCCCCCTCATTAAAGTAGACCATCAGGCAAAGGAGAGGGGGCCAACTGGGCACTAAAAGTGAGCGGGAGCGAGGAGCTCTGTATGACCTGCTTGGCTGAATGAAGTGTGAGATGATTGGAGTATGGTAATGAGGGGAGCAGTGTTTTTAAATTTGGGGGGGGTGCTGTGGTGTAGAGCAGCGAGTCGAAGGGCGGGTGCTGAACTCGCCCTAGGTGGTTATGTGTGTGGTAAGGTCATGCTGGGGGTGTTCCGTCCCTCTGTATTTTGAAGGCCTTCTGGACTCATCTCATTACCATGTGGATCAGTGTGAGAATGTGTTCATCTGCTTTATCTATCTGTATAGAAGGCCATGGCTAGAGCCCACAGCTGCATGGACAGAGGGCCTACAGAACCATGACTACACCTTACTACATGGAACAGTCCCATCTGTTCAGCCAACAGTACATTTATGTGCGGTATCTGAAAGGAGATAATACCATCTTGCAGAGATTCTCTATTGAAATAGTCATACTTAATGATCTTCCTGATGCAGTGAGGCATCCATCGCCAGTCATTGTGCAAAAGCAATTGTAGTAGATCTCAAATCAAAGTTTATTTGTCACGTGCGCCGAATACAACAGGTGTAGACCTTACAGTGAAATGCTCACTTACAGGCTCTAACCAACAGTGCGAAAAAAATAAGAAAAAAAAGGTGTGTGTGTGTAAGTAAAGAAAAAGACATTTGAAAAGAAGAGTAGGAAGGCTATATACAGACACTGGTTAGTCAGGCTTATTGAGGTAGTTTGTACTTGTGGTTATGGTTAAAGTGACTATGCAAAAATGATGAACAGAGAGTAGCAGGGGGAGGGCACCCAATGCAAATAGTCCGGGCAATCATTTGGTTACCTGTTCAGGAGTCTTATGGCTTGGGGGTAAAAACTGTTGAGAAGCTTTTTGTCCTAGACTTGGCACTCTGGTAACGCTTGCCATGTGGTAGTAGAGACAATAGTCTATTACTGGGGTGGCTGGAGTCTTTGACAATTTTCAAGACCTTCCTCTGACACCGCCTGGTGTAGAGGTCCTGGATGGCAGGCAGCTTTGCCCCAGTGATGTACTAGGCCGTACACACTACCCTCTGTAGTGCCTTGCGGTCGGAGGCCTAGCAATTGCCGTACCAGGCAGTGATGCAACCAGTGAGGATGCTGTTGCAGCTGTAGAGCCTTTTGAGGATCTCAGGACCCATGCCAAAGCTTTTTAGTTTCCTGAGGGGGAATAGGCTTTGTCTTGCCCTCTTCACAACTGTCTTGGGGTGTTTGAACCATTCTAATTTGTTGTTGATGTGGACACCCAGGAATTTGAAGCTCTCAACCTGCTCTACTACAGCCCTGTCGATCTCTGCTCAAAGCAGTTATTCTGGCTTCCCTGGACTGATGGTGAAGGAAATGAGGGTTGCGTGAGCAGGACCTGGTGAGGAATGGCCTGCCCCAGCTGTGGTGTGGGGCTGTTGTGTGCAGGTGTTGTATTGAAGTGGAGGGAGGGCAGGGGGATCACAGGCTGCAGCTGAGGGGGTTTTATGACCCCCCCCCCCCCCCCCCCCCCCCCCCCCTGATTGTCCCTGTAGAGTTCCCCTCCACTCCACCCCTGGGACTCAGCAGCTCTGGCCCCTGGCTGTTTTTTTACAGCAATGGGCCACTGATGTCTCTGTTAAAAACACAAGCACCTTTTTCTAATTTCACTGTTAAAAGTGGATTTGATAGGTGGCCAAATGGCCCGAGAATATTTTTCTCGTTGCGTGCTAGAGCTCTCCGAGAATGCAGGTGTACTGCAGTAGTTGGCGTTTCTCAACCTTAGGTGTTGCCTAAGCTCTGTCTGGCCTGCCTGAGACGCCTCTACCCCCTCATGCCTGAGACGCCTCTACCCCCTCATGCCTGAGACGCCTCTACCCCCTCATGCCTGAGACGCCTCTACCCCCTCATGCCTGAGACGCCTCTACCCCCTCATGCCTGAGACGCCTCTACCCCCTCATGCCTGAGACTTGAGTCCTGGTGTTAAACCTGTCCCTCTGCTGGAATAGTCTGCTATTTCTGGGGCTTACCTTGTCTCGTGTGGTTTACTGCCCCTGCCTGGCTTAATGGTCTCATCTCTCTGGTCCTCTTTCTATCTACTCCTGATTAGACATCTATCCACAGTCAATTACTGTCATTATAGAGTGATTCACCCTGGCTTTTATAACATGGGTGACCTTTTGGCACTGTCATTGGGTTGGGGTAAGTCGACTAGCAGAAGTTACACACACTTGTATATGAAGTTGAGAGCTGTTTGAAAAGCAGTGTTTGCATGATGGATGTGTCTTTTCTCCACCAACTTTCATAGTTCCCAGGAATTTAGAACAGGTTTGTGCTGTTTTCCTTTTCGAGGAGTGATGCAAATGCCTTGCTGCTGGTGTACAGATCTTTAACAAAAACTGCCTTTTCTGTCCTATTTTCTTTAATGACAACGTCATTTGATTATTAATAGACAGATGTGGGAAGGAAGCTGATTAATAAATAAATGCCTCATCGTTTCCTGCACACGCACATCAAAGTAGAATCCAGCGTTTCTCAGAACCCTGCCGTTTCCTTTTTTCTCAAAGAGCGCTGTGGTTTCTGTCACTAATGACTGATGTGAACGCTTCCTGTGTTCAGGGTGTAAGCTAGGATGAGGAAGTGCAAGGTGGGGTACTCTTATTAGAGAAGGTCAGATCTCTTCATCTTTATGATAGGAAGTACAGGAGCCTCCAGTTCATTCCACTGATTCAACCTCCAACTCTGTGCCTGTATTGTGTTAAAAGTACTCTATCCCTTCTGTACTACGTGGAACCACAGCGCACAAGGCCAACATTAAACCCATACATGATCTAATGGGGAAGGATGGTCTATCGCTGCCATCATGAGACAGGCTGATTCTAATCAGTGCTGGTACAGACCAGCACCATGACTGGGCATGACTAGTGTTACTGGGGGGCGTTTCCATCTAAAAGGACCCATGAGCATCAACATGTGAAGTTCATAGACTCTTCGCCTTCATTTGACACGGGCCTATCCTTTTTGAGAAATTAAGGCATATACATTTTTCAACCATTTTCCATCCTACAAATTAGGAATGAGCAAATGCTTATCAGTAACAGAATGACTGCACTTGAACTGGCTACAATGGGAAATGACAGTCACAAACCACAGTTGGGTCACCTGCTACTGTCCTTCCTTCCACTGGCGGACTGTTATGTTCAGCTCATAACTTTTTATTTTCTTTATTTTTTAAAAATTTTGTCTGGTGGTCAAAGCAAGACTGAAAACTCTGGACAACCCCTCCCTGTCCCTCTCCCTCTTCTCTCTCTCTCTCCAGTTAAAGGGTGCATTCCTCTGCCTCCGCATTGCTGATGCCTGCCGCATCTTACAACACCTAGATAGGTATTTTATCAGCTAGCCACATATGTTATAACAATCTGTCAGTTGGTGACAGTCAATGACGTGCCATGCAATCAGCGTCTGAACTGTATGCACCTGCTACCTACACTGTTTCCATTTACTGAAACAAGCATCTTCACCGACAGACACTGGATGTCCATGGACGTTGAAAAGTAGTTAGTTGAAATTTGGTTAATCCAACCTGGCTGACCAGATCTGAACCAGTCATAGACGTCTGTTTGGACAGTACAGCAGTGCACACGGGAGTGGAGTACAGTCTAATGTACTATACTGAACATATCTACTGTACTCTACTCTGCTCTACTATGATGTCCAAACTTGTGAAAAACAGATGTATATGATTGGTTCAGATTTGGTCTGGTCCGGGCCAACCAAATGTGCTCTTGTTTGGGGGCGGAGCTCTTTATAATAATAGCCAGTGTGTAGATTAATACCCAAATATTTGAAATATTTCTCCCAAATGTCTACCTTTGTGTACCAATTCAGGCTACATCACCATGAAGATAATCATATTCATATCCATAATTATGAATTTCTGTATAGTACAACTCATGGACCAATGATGTAATTCTTTCACCGGATGTGAATCCACTTCAGCTACTGTAGTTCAGTAACCAAAATACATTTTGTTACAAGGTGTCATGTCATAGCTGACAACCCATTCTTTCTGCGGACTTAATATTAATTCGTAGCAAATATATTTTAGTTTTTGGAAGAAGTTATTTTTCTGTAATTCTGTTACCAAACTTTGCATCTGCGCATTTCTTCCAGTAATTGTGTTTTTGTGACATTTTCTGTGTAAATTGTTCAAAGTAGTCCTTTGTTTTAGAGTTATGGTTTGTTAAACATTGAAATTGGTTTTTCTTTGGCATACATTTTAAAGTGAAAAATCTGAGTCAAAGCATAATTCTGTTATTGTGTAATTGCCCTGGGAAAGATTTGACATCAATTTCCTAAAGGCATGGCTAACTATGGCAGGCTAAGGCCTATACACTACATGTAGCAAGACTGGAGGCCTATCTGTGCACAACAGGCATCCAGAGTGTTTATCTGTTAGATTCCCCATCTGTATAGTTCTTGTTTTCGCTGTAGACTTCTCTGTTCTGTTGTCAGAAGTCTCTCAGCTCTGTCTCCTTCCCAGTGCTTTTACATTTGTTTTGATCTTGTGGTTGTGCGAAATGACAAGATCATTTTCATGCAAGGTAATGCAGAACACATCCGGATGCTCATCTCTTTAGCAGTTGATCTCTGGCATAGAGATGGACAATGAGGACTAGAAGATTGTAAGTGCGCATTGCAGCGGTGCCAAATTACTGTTGGTTCCAAATGTCCATGGGCATATTGTAGTGCAGTGCCAGAACTCCCTGCACCTACTGTAAATCACCAGGCCTGGTGCCAGTGAGGACAGATGAACGCTTGCCGCTGCAGAAAAACACTATGTAAGCACACACACACACACACACACACGCATGCTCTGCTATGTTGACCGAAGTTGGTTTTGATAAATAGCTTTTCCATGTCTCAAATCGGACAGAGGGCAATCTTGAACGATATAAATATAATCCAGTGTTCATGGGAACTGTGTATTTCCAACTCTTCAAGTCTTTCTACTAGCTGCTGGACCTGGGCCACTCCACCAGCCATAAATCATCTGTGACCCTTTTTGTTTTACTCTTGATGCTTTCTCTAGCCCCTAAAATGTAGCTATGGGTAATGTGGAACAGAACCTCAGGCTCAAATACAAGAGGCTGGACTCACATAGGCCATAATTGGTCCCTGGGGAGTCCAGGCTATTGACTGGGAGGCAACAGGGGTTTGAAGTGATTTGCTGGAGAGTGAGGAATGAGGAAGTTATTGGGAGAGGGCGACAGGGAGAAAATGGCGTGCTGATGGGCTTTGAGGCGCCACTAGGCAGAATGCAGCTCTATTCCACAAAGGTGCTTTCTCCTGTGCACAGCACCAGTTCAGGTCCTAAACATAACTGAACTCACCCCTATCATGCTCCCTCACCCCTCTTCATACAATCTCTCTCAAACACCAACTCCACTTCAACCCCTTGCCTCTCACGGCCTGAACACAAGGACTCTCTCATGATATGGTTTCTTGGAGAAACTGTTAGCGCCCGGTGTGGTGTGGTGGCTTTGTTGACTTACGAGTTACCACTCCCTTGGTTGGGGAGACTGTATTGCAAACACTTTGGCTATAGATCTGCTGTGGTAAGTATTGCATTATGGCTTTGCAGTGTTTTGTAACATGGCAAACTTGTGCAATTGCTGTGTCAATCTTTAACAGGCCTGTGCCTGTGCTGTGGACTCGGCTGTGGCCTACTTTAGCCAATGAGAGCTGACGGGTCTAAGGGAGCGTGCGGCTTCTATACAGCCAGAGCAGGATGCCTCTTAGACACTCTGCAGCTTTGTATTGCTGTAATGATATCACCGCGACCGTGGCTCTTAGACCTAACCATGGGAGTTGGCCCTTTTGAGATGGGCGGTCTCGTAGTGTAGAGAAATGAGACTTTCTCCTCCCACCTCTGAGGTGGTTAAAAGTTTACCTCTGCATTGTCTTTGGCCTTTGTTGCTCCCTATAGACGAGTGCCCCCCGTCCCCGTCCCCCCCCGTCCCATCCCCCTCTCTGCTGCGCCCCCTGACATGCATATTACACTGTAAAGATATTCATCAAAGTGTCTCTGGCATCTTGCGAATGGTGGGATCAACTTTGTTTTGCTCCGGAGTTGAGGCATGAGACATTTTGATGGTTTTGGAACGCGTATAACTTTTCGTAACCTTTTTGGTGATGAGCCTGAAGACGGAGCATTATTTAAAAGGTAAATGACATTTCATCATCTGCAAAACCATCCTCAACTTGGCCCGTGAAAACAGTCAGTAGTCGAGGGAAACGCATTGCAATAGCTGCTCTTGTTTGGTGCTGCTTAAAGAGACATGACCTGAGGTATGAAGTAAACCTCTGGACCGAGCCGGGCTGGGATGGCCGCACCCGACTCCCAAACAAGAAAAGCCAGCTGGTCAGCTGGTCAGCCTACATCAGAGGAGTGGACATCCAGATCGCCAGAGACGAGCCAGGGGAACTCCAGTGTCTGTTATTCCCCTGTTCTCCCTCAGGACAGGGATGGGTCAGGGCTGAAGGACTGAGGTGAACCACTCACAGGTCACAAGGGCTGTAACTAGAGCCAGATGTGCTGAGGGGACACAAATGACCGCACACACTTACAAACACACGAAACAGGCTGGGCCACCTCTCCTCACATCTGACAGGGATGTGTGTAGAAGGCTGTGACAGTAAGTGAATAATCGTGTAACTAAAGGTTATGGATAAAGACCTTCATGACCATTTAAAATAACCGTCAAAACGGTTTAAATAGGCTTACATCCATTTTAATATGTATTTTATTTTCATGTAGATAAAGTTGTCCTAATAGCAGGAGTGTGCTAATGATTTAAGCAATTATTTTGCTAACTTTTATGTGAACATTCTTTTATACAATGCACTTTTTCATTGCTTGCTAGAAAATAAATCGGTCAAAAAAATAAAATAATTATTCAACAGCAGTCGACAAGGTTGTTCTAGCTCTGAGGCATATAATGAACTAATGTTGTGTCGTGGACAATGCGCCAATCCTCTCCAACCTGGCATGATATAATTTGATAATGAATGGTTTCTTAACCTGTTAGGGCTAGGGGGCAGTATTGACACGGCCGGATAAAAAACGTACCCGATTTAATCTGGTTACTACTCCTGCCCAGTAACTAGAATATGCATATAATTATTGGCTTTGGATAGAAAACACCCTAAAGTTTCTAAAACTGTTTGAATGGTGTCTGTGAGTATAACAGAACTCATATGGCAGGCCAAAACCTGAGAAGATTCCATGCAGGAAGTGGCCTGTCTGACAAATTGTGTTTCATCTTGGCTCTTTTTATTGAAGACTGAGGATCTTTGCAATAACGTGACACTTCCTACGGCTCCCATAGGCTCTCAGAGTCCGGGAAAAAGATGAACGATATCGAGGCAGGCTGAAACACTTTATCGCTTTTGGCAAGTGGCCGATCAGAGTACTATGGGCTTAGGCGCGTGCACGAGTCGACCAAATGCTTTATTTTCTTTTGTCTGTTTACCTAAACGCAGATTCCTGGTCGGAATATTATCGCTTTTTTATGAGAAAAATGGCATAAACATTTATTTTAAACAGCGGTTGACATGCTTCGAAGTACGGTAATGGAATATTTAGAATTTTTTTTGTTACGAATTGCGCCATGCTCATCACCCTTATTTACCCTTTCGGATAGTGTCTTGAACGCACGAACAAAACGCCGCTATTTGGATATAACGATGGATTATTTTGGACCAAACCAACATTTGTTATTGAAGTAGAAGTCCTGGGAGTGCATTCTGACGAAGACAGCAAAGGTAATAACATTTTTCTTATAGAAAATCTGACTTTGGTGAGTGCTAAACTTGCTGGGTGTCTAAATAGCTAGCCCTGTGATGCCGGGCTATCTACTGAGAATATTGCAAAATGTGCTTTCACCGAAAAGCTATTTTAAAATCGGACATATCGAGTGCATAGAGGAGTTCTGTATCTATAATTCTTAAAATAATTGTTATGCTTTTTGTGAACGTTTATCGTGAGTAATTTAGTAAATTCACCGGCAGTATTCGGTGGGAATGCTAGTCACATGCTAGTCACATGCTAATGTAAAAAGCTGGTTTTTGATATAAATATGAACTTGATTGAACAAAACATGCATTATTGTATAACATAATGTCCTAGGGTTGTCATCTGATGAAGATCATCAAAGGTTAGTGCTACATTTAGCTGTGGTTTGGGTTTATGTGACATTATATGCTAGCTTGAAAAATGGGTGTGTGATTATTTCTGGCTGGGTACTCTGCTGACATAATCTAATGTTTTTCTTTCGTTGTAAAGCCTTTTTGAAATCGGACAGTGTGGTTAGATTAACGAGAGAGTCTTGTCTTTAAAATGGTGTAAAATAGTCATATGTTTGAAAAATTGAAGTTTTAGCATTTTTGAGGAATTTGAATAACGCGCCACGGGATTACACTGGCTGTTGCGTAGGTGGGACGATTTGGTGCCACCTAGCCCAAAGAGGTTAATTTATAGACTAATCAATGCTGATCAGGCCCGGTTCTGGCCGATATGTCGCCTTAGGCGAGAAAGAAAAATTGCCGCCCTCCTATCCCTGCCAAGTAGAGTAGTATCCTAGGCCTGTGTCGGCCTGCAATGCATTTTTACGAATGCCCATGTGGTAGCCTCACGTTTGAAAAACAGGCAATTTAATGTTAATCCCTGTCATTTGGTTATATTCATTTCTGTGAATGCATGTATTATTTACCGTTCTCATGCCTGCTGCGTGCAAAATGTAGGAAAGTGCCCATTTGGCAATGTCTGATTTCTTTCATAATTCACCACCTCCACCACTAATAAGCTGAGCTTCCCAGTCATTTTTTCTTCACCTCACACAATGTTAACGAAGTCTATTTCTCACATCTATTGCAAAAGATAGTTCCTTAGTATTTGAAAAATCTTTCCAACACTCCTGGGCCTCTCTAATCACCAAGCCTCAGTGTGAAAGAGCAAAATATCATGATCTGAAAATTCCATATCCAGTGGAAATGTCATTAAAAAATGTAATCTGTCTCGAGCTCACTGGTGCGGAAAACTCTGAAGGCCCAGAATAAGGTAGTTGATACAATGTTTCAAGTTTGTTAGCACCAGCTTCTGGCCGGACCCAGTTGATGATTTGATACAATGTTGCACTTCACTAGCAATAGCTCAAGTCAAAGTGAGGCAGGGAAGTGGAGTAGAGAGATGAATGTGATAACCAGAAAAATAGTTTTTCTTCTGTTTTTCTTTGTCTGCTTTAGGCCTATGTATTTTACTTAGTTCACAGTGGAAGTTATAGGCCTACTGCTGCACTGGCCTAATATGCCATCTCTGAGTTCTATGCGTTCATTTCTTTAGCCACCAATGGACCACAGTGTATCAATGTGTCCAAATGGCAGAGGCTGGTGCTCTCGCCTTAGTTGAATTTGAACATTTGAGATTCTTTTTACATTTTACTTCATAATTTTATGATTAACCACGTGACAATGATTTTAGAAATAAAAATGTTATTGAAATGAAACTGTTTCACAATAATGTACATAATAAATAATAACTGTCATGCAGATCGGTAGAAATGGTAGGATACATTGTAATCTTCTCCAAACTTCCCCTGAAAAGAACCCGCGTCAATCAAAGCCACCAGCATATGTCAGACACGAGCAAATATTTATCCTTTCCTTAAAACGTATGAAAAAACCTAGGCCTACCTTGGGCTTTCCGGATAGGCTATAAGATAATGAATCGACAAGGAAAGTATGAAGGCAACAGCTATGTTGTAGTATGAAGATGAAGTTGACGACAATTAAAATGGAAACAAATACACGCAACATGTCCATAGCCTATTTATCAGCGATGCTGATTATTGAGGGGGAGTATGTTGGAAAGATGTTTTAAATACTGTAAGGAAATATACTGCTCAAAAAAATAAAGGGAACACTTAAACAACACATCCTAGATCTGAATGAAATAAATCATCTTATTAAATACTTTTTTCTTTACATAGTTGAATGTGCTTACAACAAAATCACACAAAAATAATCAATGGAAATCCAATTTATCAACCCATGGAGGTCTGGATTTGGAGTCACACTCAAAATTAAAGTGGAAAACCACACTACAGGCTGATCCAACTTTTGATGTAATGTCCTTAAAACAAGTCAAAATGAGTAGTGTGTGTGTGTGGCCTCCACGTGCCTGTATGACCTCCCTACAACGCCTAGGCATGCTCCTGATGAGGTGGCGGATGGTCTCCTGAGGGATCTCCTCCCAGACCTGGACTAAAGCATCCGCCAACTCCTGGACAGTCTGTGGTGCAACGTGGCGTTGGTGGATGGAGCGAGACATGATGTCCCAGATGTGCTCAAAAGGATTCAGGTCTGGGGAACGGGCGGGCCAGTCCATAGCATCAATGCCTTCCTCTTGCAGGAACTGCTGACACACTCCAGCCACATGAGGTCTAGCATTGTCTTGCATTAGGAGGAACCCAGGGCCAACAGCACCAGCATATGGTCTCACAAGGGGTCTGAGGATCTCATCTCGGTACCTAATGGCAGTCAGGCTACATCTGGCGAGCACATGGAGGGCTGTGCGGCCCCCCAAAGAAATGCCACCCCACACCATGACTGACCCACCGCCAAACCGGTCATGCTGGAGGATGTTGCGGGCAGCAGAACGTTCTCCACGGCGTCTCCAGACTCTGTCACGTCTGTTACATGTGCTCAGTATTCAACCTGCTTTCATCTTTTCGAAGAGCACAGGGCGCCAGCGGCGAATTTGCCAATCTTGGTGTTCTCTGGCAAATGCCAAACGTCCTGCACGGTGTTGGGCTGTAAGCACAACCCCCACCTGTGGACGTCGGGCCCTCATACCACCCTCATGGAGTCTGTTTCTTACCGTTTGAGCAGACGCATGCACATTTGTGGCCTGCTGGAGGTCATTTTGCAGGGCTCTGGCAGTGCTTCTCCTGCTCCTCCTCGCACAAAGGCGGAGGTAGCGGTCCTGCTGTTGGGTTGTTGCCCTCCTACGGCCTCATCCACGTCTCCTGATGTACTGGCCTGTCTCCTGGTAGCGCCTCCATGCTCTGGACACTACGCTGACAGACACAGCAAACCTTCTTGCCACAGCTCGCATTGATGTGCCATCCTGGATGAGCTGCACTACCTGAGCCACTTGTGTGGGTTGTAGACTCCGTCTCATGCTACCACTAGAGTGAAAGCACCGCCAGCATTCAAAAGTGACCAAAACATCAGCCAGGAAGCATAGGAACTGAGAAGTGGTCTGTGGTCCCCACCTGCAGAACCACTCCTTTATTGGGGGTGTCTTGCTAATTGCCTATAATTTCCACCTGTTGTCTATTCCATTTGCACAACAGCATGTGACATTTATTGTCAATCAGTGTTTCTTCCTAAGTGGACAGTTTGATTTCACAGAAGTGTGATTGACTTGGAGTTACATTGTGTTGTTTAAGTGTTCCCTTTATTTTTTTGAGCAGTGTATAATAATCTGGATGTTGACTTACTGTGTGAGGTGAAGACAAAATGGCTGAGAAGGCCAGCTTATTAGTGGTGGTGAGTTTAGACAATCAGACATCCCCTAAATGGGCACTTTCCTACATTTGACATTTGCATGAAGCAGGCCAGGTACTTCTATGCATGCTCAGGCGCGCACGCCCCATCGACATTAACGAGACAGAGAAACCAGACATGCTCATTGCTCACATGGAGCGCTTAAATGATGGTATGAAATAAACCATAATGTGTTTCTCACAATTGTAGCAAACGATGTCTCCTCAACGAGAATGATAATGGTAAATAACTGTAGTTAATGCATGCATTAACAGTAATTAATGTAACCAAATGAAGAGGGATTAACGGTACATTTACTAGGCCTACTGGTGTCATGTAATGGGGAATTGATTAAAAAAAAATAAACCATCAAAGGGCAAACAATTCACACAATGAATACGCAACAATTGGCAGAAGACGGCTGAGCGCATGCATTCTGGAGAGCGATGCCATTCTTTGCCACCCCCCCATTCTTCTTGTTGCAACATCTTAAATTGTACTGAAGACACATTTATCTTCACATTTTAGATGCTTTTTACTGACAGCCGCAACTCAATCAGCTAGACATATTGCAACACGTGCTGCGCAAATTGCAGGCTTCCGAAGTGGGCATAGGTTCTACACACTTGTGACTTCAAACAATCCACAGCTGTTTTTTTTTAAATAATAAGCCAATGATCCTCTGTGGCTCTGGTGAAGTTTTTATTTAGACTGGAGTAATTATATAATTTGGGCAAAACATCAATTTACTTTAGGGGAAGCCAGCACCCTAACAGTGCGCTGTGCACCCGCTAACTTTCATTTCCAATTCGCAAGAGGCTGAAACCAGAGATCATCTATAATAATGAGATGCTCATGTCTCCGCTCTAACAATGGGAGTCGTTGTCCCAAAGGCGGGAAGGCAGCTATGATCCCTTATGAATGTAATTTGTGTGCCATTCAAAGAATGAATGGGCAAGATTTGAAGGGGTGTCCAAAAGATGGCACCCTATACAGGGCAATGATTCCATTCACTGCCCTAGGGCATTGGGATAACTTTTTAGGCCAGAGGAAAGAGTGCCCCCTACTGGCCCTCCAACACCACTTTCAGCAGCATCTGCTCTTCCGACCAGGACCCACCCTGCTTAGCTTCAGAGGCAAGCCAGCAGTGGGATGCAGGGTGGTATGCTGCTGAATAGTTTCCTGTGTGTATCAAAACTGGTCCACCACTCAAGGACATCCAGCCAACTTTACATAACTGTGGGAAGCATTGGAGTCAACATGGGCCAGCATCTCTGTGGAACGCTTTTGACACCTTGAAGAGTCCATGCCACAATGAATTGAGGCTGTTACGATGTTGGGGTGGGTGGTGCAACTCAATATTAGTAATGTAATGTAATGTAATATTAGGAAGGTGTTCCTAATGTTTGGTATACTCTGTATGCCCATTCAGAAAGTTTCCTGAAATAGCCTGTCTGGACTCCCATCTCTTTAATAAGAACGCTCCTGTCATGATTTCATCTTGTAAAAAGCCTATTTTCAGTAGCTTAGGCTACATTATTTCTGTAATTTCGGTGTCCTCTTTGAAGAACATATGCTAATGCCACTGCAATCAAATGACCGCAGCAGCAGGGTTTGTGACGCAAATATTTCGGGAAAAGAGGAAGAAAACCCATCGGACCTCAGCCCTATGGGTGTGTACTACACCCATAGGTCTACTACTACCTTCTAAAGATATTAGATGGAGTCAAGGTTACAATGAAGCTGAAACTAATCACCCAAACCTCTTAGTACATACTTGTTACACGAGCAGGTGTCCACATACACATCTCTTAAAAAAAAAATCATGGGCATGAATATGGAGTTGGTCCCCCCTTTGCTGCTACAACAGCTTCTGCTCGTCTGTGAAGGCTTTCAACTAGATTTTGGAACATTGTTGCGGGTCTTGCTTCCATTCAGCCACAAGACCATTAATGAGGTCGGGCACTGATGTTTGGCGTTTAGGCCCAATCAAGTTCTGCCACACCGATCTCAACAAATCATTTCTGTATGGACCTCACTTTGCGCACGGGGACATTGTCATGCGGAAACAGGAAGGGGCTTCCCCAAACTGTAGCCACAAGGTTGGAAGCACAGAATTGTCTACAATGTCATTGTATGATGTAGCGTTAAGATTTCCCTTCACTGGAACAAAGGGGCCTAGCCTGGACCAAGAGAAACAGCCCCAGACCATTATTCCTCCCCCACCAAACTTTACAGTCCAATGGCGGCGAGCTTTACTCCACTCCAGCCGAAGTTTGGCATTGCGCATGGTGATCTAATGCTTGTGTGTGGCTGCTCGGCCATGGAAACTCATTTCATGAAGCTGAAATTGCCGAATCCACTAATTTGAAGGGGTGTCCAGACTTTCAGAAAAGTTCCCATGCTGGAGGGCCAAGGAGACTTGAGACTTCTGCTGAAGCTTGTTTTTAATACTCTGAGCTGTTGAAATGAAAACTATCAATCACGCTGATACAGTTTTAAAAGGATATTCCTCAAATATTTGGTTGTAAAGGATACAGCGTGTGGGAAGGGAAACTTAGTGTCTTTTTTGTTTCTGGCAGCTGGAGCTGGGTTCATTGTTCACTGTTGTGCAAGCGCTCAGGGAAATGGTGTTGGCTGGCGTTCAGCAGATTGAATAACTCCTGTAGGTCGCTGATGCTGGTGCATGTGGCTGGATCTAATGTCACGGACCGTCTACCCGGGACAGGAACCGCTGCCCTCAACCAGGTCCGCTTGAAACCCTGCCTGCCAGCCATCCCCTGGATGACCCAGTCTCTCACAGCCAAGCGCACACACACACACACACACACACACCACACACACTTTGACTGTCGGAGGTGGAGCGACCGCTTGGTGTGTTTTCAAAAGGTTAACGCTTAGATCAGATAAGACTTTTACAATGACGTCTGCCTTAAAAGCCTTTTAACCAGTGTTGTGGTGGTGTAGGATGAATGCAGGGTTTGGGTGGGGTTTTGATGGTGTTTTATTGTAATAGGAGTCATGGTGGTGCGTGTGTGGGTGTCAGATCTTAGTGTAGATTTGAGCTGTCTGCACAGCACCGCTCTGTAACACTGTAGCAGAGTAGCTGGGCTCACATTTCAGCTCTCCTGTCATCATTTCCACAGAGAGATGTAACCTGGGTATCACTTTCTGCTGGGCTTATTGTGTTATGGACGTGCTGCTGCTTTATTGTAACATCATGAATGAATCAACAGGTCATACATTGCATTAAATGCTCTTACACCACACATGCACACACAGGCCTGTGTTGTGAGGAGGGCTGCTGCATTAGTCATGCCATGCTGTGTGTCTCTGGTCTCATCCTGCCCACTGCCTACACCCCAGAGAAGGCTGCTGTAGCCACACTGATACTGGCATCCTCCCTACTTGTTACACTGTCTCCCTATCTCTTCCCCCACTCTCCACCTCTCTCCTCTTACCTCTCTCTCCCGCTCTCCACCTCTACTGGCCTTCTGTGTGACACTGTCCTTTACTCCACTCTCCCCTTCTCTTCCCTATCTACAGTACTGTTCTCTACTCCGCTCTCCCCTTCTCTTCCCTATCTACAGTACTGTTCTCTACTCCGCTCTCCCCTTCTCTTCCCTATCTACAGTACTGTTCTCTACTCCGCTCTCCCCTTCTCTTCCCTATCTACAGTACTGTTCTCTACTCCGCTCTCCCCTTCTCTTCCCTATCTACAGTACTGTTCTCTACTCCGCTCTCCCCTTCTCTTCCCTATCTACAGTACTGTTCTCTACTCCGCTCTCCCCTTCTCTTCCCTATCTACAGTACTGTTCTCTACTCCGCTCTCCCCTTCTCTTCCCTATCTACAGTACTGTTCTCTACTCCGCTCTCCCCTTCTCTTCCCTATCTACAGTACTGTTCTCTACTCCGCTCTCCCCTTCTCTTCCCTATCTACAGTACTGTTCTCTACTCCGCTCTCCCCTTCCTCTATCTACAGTACTGTTCTCTACTCCGCTCTCCCCTTCTCTTCCCTATCTACAGTACTGTTCTCTACTCCGCTCTCCCCTTCTCTTCTCTATCTACAGTACTGTTCTCTATATTCTGAACTTTACTCTTCTCCCCTTTCCTTACTCTTCCCCCTCTTGTCCCCTATCACCTTCCCTCTCTGTTGATCATTTCACATCACACACATCACGCCATTACCTCCACACGCCACCGTACACTCACTAAACTTTGATTTGTTTTTCTATGGTTCCAGTAATGTCTTGGTATTATGCCAACTCCACAGAAATCATTATTTTAGAGGACATTTGCTCCTGAGTACACCAACTGTACAGTAGTTTATTTTATTCAGCGTTTCTTTTTGAAAGTGTTTTAGTCTTAGTGCCTTGTCGTACAGTCATCAGACTGCTGTATTAAAGCTGGCAACTTAGTCAGGATGCGACTTGATTCTGTTCCTCTGAATTCTCATTACATTTCACTAGAAAGCGTTGAAATTATTTTGATCTTGACAGCACAGTGACGAACAAAGAAAGACATGAACCCAGTCACTAAACATACCAGTAAAAACTGCTTGTATGATCTAGGAGGCTGTGTGTCTGTTCTTGTGGGTGGGTGTTTGTCTGCCTTGGTCTTTTTACAGTATCCGTTGCAGTGATGCATTTGACTGCTTGTGAATATGTTATTATCAGAGATGCAGGTTTTCCATGAAGGGACCACAGCCAAGCACCCCCCCCCACCGCCCTTTGTTTCATCAGTTGTTAATGAAAGTTGACTCTCCACTCCACATGAGCAAATTGCTTTGAAGACTGTTCTCATATTCCCTGTTTTGATTTTATTTGTGAATTCCACTCAACTTAGCTATGACAGCAATATATTTAGATTACTTTGTGTTTGTCTGGGCTTGCTATCAGTAGCCTATAGCCAGCCAGCAGCCCTGGGTGGAGAGTTGCACCCTGGGAGTTAAAATGCACTCTGGGAATCGTAGTATGCTGTGTAAAATCCATTACATTTTTATGGCGTGTAGACTATTGCAATAAAGAAGCTTCAGAAATGAGCTTCAGAGTTTTTGTTGTTTTGGAACTAAACTATTAATTTAATACAATAAATGATTTAGCTGTAATGAATAATGAATCTTAGGTCTAATGAATGTCATTTGACCAAATATTATGGCCATGAGAACTAACCCTGATAAGTATCAAATTACAATTTAAAACGGATGTAATTGTACCTTCTTTTTTATTTCTTATTTTTTTTGTATGACTCTCAGATATGATTTTTCATAAGGAAAATTCTTCTGTTAATATGGTGTTAGATTTTTGAAAAGTTATAATAGAAGATAAATTAGTTTTTCTACCCGTTATCAACATTTTGTTCAATGTTATAAATAATAAAGCCCTATGGTTATTTTGTGACTTTAGCTAATGCTGTTTTTTGCCGTGGTATGTCTTCAGTATCGATTATCGTTTCGGTATCAACTATTGGAATACAAACCTGGTATCAGTATTGAAGTCAAAATTCTGGTATCATGACGTCATAAATATATTTTGGTTGTTATGACGGTTATATTATTTTCATGACGGTCTTCATCCATAACCATCGGTTAAACGGTAATTGTGCCAGCCCTATCAGGGTCTGAAGCTGGTTTGGCTGAGAGGCAACACCACAGACTAGGACAGAAAGCTAGCAAGGTTATAATTGGTAGGCCTCAGTTCTCTCTCTCTCTCTCTCTGCTCTCTGAGAGATTCAGACTGCAGCCTTTCTCTGGAAGTCCAGCTCCCTTCCATTCCTCGACTTGCTTGTACACGAAGTAGACCACAAGGCCTGCAATTACGGTGCATGTGAAATAGCTGAGCAATGCGGCCGCCTGCGAGGGAGCTTTCCCAACCAGTCGGTTCAGTCCTCACTTCACACAGCCAAGTCAGTCGACCTCCCGCTGCTCTGCAGGCCCATAACACTGTCCCCTCAGACGCAAAACCTGCCCTCGACAAACACACTGAGACTGTGAGTGGCTCAGCTGAGACCAGAGAAACCTCTCATTGTCTGTATCAGGTTGGCTTGTTTGCCTATTTTATAACCACTGCTTCTTTGGAAGTCAAACTTCGTCTGTAAGTTGAGCAATAAGTTAGCTTACAGTAAAGAGGCTGATGAGTCATCAGGCTACAGTAAGTGTAACAGTCCTGCTTCCATCCCTCTCCTTGCCCCAACCTGGGCCTAACCAGAGTCCCTCTGAACACATCGACAACAGTCACCCACCTATCGCTCCACAAATGCCGCTGCCCTCGCAGAGCAAAGGAAACAACTTCTTAAAAGTCTGTGACGACACCGATTTGAAACGCTACGAGTGTGCACTGCTAACTAGCTAGCCATCACACACGCATATTAATGCACACTTGTACATGTGTGAAATAGGACAAATATAAGCACCCACCAAATTATGATTATTATTATTTCACACCAGTTACATAAGCAGCATTTTTCTGTTTGCATGTTCAAGCTCAGCCTCAGAGGAGGATGGTGAAGTATATTTCATGAAGGTTTGATGTCGGAGGATGAGTGTGAACTCTGATGACTGAGAAAATGGTGTAAATGTGCAATCAATGCTGTCTTTTAATGGGGGTGCTGGGCCTGCACATTCAAATGCTCCAACACCATCACTTAATTGGTTAGTGTTTTGATCCAAATGTGTCAGTTACGGTAGGTGTTGGAGCTTTTGAATGTACAAGTTCTGCTTTATTATACTACTGACTACAATAGTCTCTGAGTGGTGTTAAACCCTTAAGTTTTGGTTGGCCCTCCTGACATCTCTCACTGCTGAGCAGGAGGGTGGCTGGGGGCCAACAGTGACCTGTGACCCTGAAGCAGTTGCCATGGTGACCGGCTGGCTGGCCGCAGGGCTCAGAGTGGGGGTGCACCCTTGGGGACAGAATGGAATGTTCCCCCCGTGGGGTGACTGACCTGGCATGCCTGTACAGCACACTCCAAGTCTGAACGCCACAACCTCACAGAACACACACTACAATCACTGCCAAGAACTTTGTTCACAATGGTCTAGTACCCTGGACAAGAACATCATGTCACCGTTTTAAATAAATAAATACACCTTGATTTAACCAGGAAATCGATATTGACATCTCTTTTTTTTTGAAGTGAGTACTGGAGTTTGTCTATGGACTGCTGCTTTGACTGTGTGTCTTGTTTTCTGTTCTTGGACTTTGTCTGCTGATGAGGGGTGTCAGGTGAGGAGGCTGTTTGGCAGCTGTCTGGAGGAGAAGAGGAGAGGCTGCCAGGTGGCTCTGTGTGCTCAAGAGGACATTGAACACATCCTGTCACCACTAGGGAAGGCTCTGCCCTGCCACCCTGCTCCAGGCTCCATACCCCGCTGCCATGGTGTTTGGCAGAGCGGCAGGCTTTAGACTACTGCTGGGAAGACACCTGATTCCAGTTCTACTGAGAGACAGCAGAGCGTTTGGCTTGACTGAGTTAACAGTATGCACACACAGCCCTATCCAATCCCCACACCTCTGTGATTTTACAGGGACAAAAGCAACATGAGCTCAACTCCTGTGTTGTTTTAGTGATTCAGTGCCTGCTTGCTTTAGCTGGGCTGTGCATCTCATTTATGCGTGCTCATGTCCTGGTTCGCGCCTGTGTCTGCCATGCATCCCGGAAACAGTGTGTCTGATTGGTTTATTTGACGTTGGGCCCAATTCCGAAGTCGGTGACATCGATCTGAAGTACACCCATGTTATTAGTGTTCAGTGGGCTCCTCAGACACCAGACACTCAGTGTAGATGATGAGACTGGGGTTGTCCTCTGCTGTGCACCGCTCTCTGTATTAATAATTTTGTGTCCCTCTCCTCCCCACACAGCTCCCGTTGCCTGAATTATTTGGTTGGATGAATTTATTTATTCATTCCGGCTGCTGAGAGAAAAACTCTGTGGAAATCAAAACAAAATTGACCCAAATATGCTGGAAATGCAAATGTTTTTTCACACCGAGATGAGAAATGTGTTGATTCTCTCGGAAATAGCAATAGCGAGGTCAAGTCCTGTACCATTATCGCCCATCACTCTACCGGTTGGATGAAGCCTCTTTCATTTTAGTTTGATGAACAGCCATTCCACTCCTCCTACCTGGCTTGTGAACCAGCAAGCAACCCATTATAGGCGCTTCCTAAACATTGCATGGCTCTAAAAAACATCCTTGATGTTTACCCAGTACAGAACTGTTTGGCTAATGATCAACCGATATGGACACTGCTATGCATTGTGGTTGCCCAGTGCACAAGAGGAGCAGACCAGTCTGTCAGTTTGGTCTAGTTTCCCCTGCAGCTCAGTCTATAGGCCTACACTCCCAACCAACACCTCCCCATCACTTGGCCCTCCTGCCCTCTCTGGTCTCTGTCAAAGGTTGTATTAACCAATCAGACCTCTTTGACAGTTGGCCTCCAAATGTTTCATGAACCGTGAGGCAACCGGAGCATATGTTTTACCTGCAGGCCGTGTGTGTGTGTGTGTGTGTGTGTGTGTGTGTGTGTGTTTGCACGCGCCCAGCTCTCTCTCAATCAGTTATCTTACATTGTGGGATTGATTGTGTTAATCCTACTGTGGATGTCAGGCAGGTGTACCACAAAGAGCTTCCCCATGCAGTGTCCTTCGGATCCAGCCCTCATTGTGCCCGGGCTAAGAGCTGGAGTTCCCACCACACCCTCTGGTATCCAGGGAAATTATCCTGTACTTACAAGATGTGCTTTTATTTCCTCCGACAGATAAATCTCCACAAAGTGCTTCTTGAAAATGACCCTCGCTTATCTATAGAAACACTATTTCCTGGAGCTTTTCCTTTGCCAACAACGTGTGATTTAATGCCACCCTGTTTGATATCTATTACAGTTTTGACTTTGGGGAGGGACTGGCGAACGCTGGGCCAACAATGCCATCCGGTGTGAGAGAACAGCCTAAACATAATACCCTGTCACTTCCACCTCCAGTCGATCATCTTCTGCTTCTGTCTCCGCCAGGGGGGTCATCAAATTACCCCAAGGCCCATCCGCTCTCACTGTACTATCACTGTAATGTTGTATGTCACCGTCTCTCTGTAGATGGAGGGGTAATACACTGAATCATCCAAATAGAGCAATGGGTTTCTGTCAGCGTCTCCGTTTGTTAGTGTGTTTTGGCTCACTCAGAGATCGCGTACGGGTGGTTTTAATGCTGAGTAGGATTATGAGTTGGATTAGTTTTGACATAACTTGTTTTGAAGACCAGACACAAACATGAGATCACATGCAGTGTGGCAGATGAATAAGCTACTACATGTTTTGTACATGTAGAGACGTCTTCTACAATCCATCTGGTGACTGGAACTTGTAGGACCAACACATCTGATGTGAGTAATGTTAAGCCTTTTCAATTTCCTCACTGTCTGTGGCAGGAAGTTCAGTTTTTGAAGTGTTTTACTTTAGATTTTGACACCCCCAAACATCCAATATTGTTGTACATAAACAATCATAATAATGTTTTAAGTCTAGCAGCTATTCTACCCCCGCCCCGCTTAACAAAGACCACACCGTTCAAGATTTGATCATAAACTGATTTTATCGTTGCAGCTTTGTCTCCATGGGAACGGGAGTAACAAACAGTCTTGGAAAGCCCATCTCCCATCTGTTGCGTACTGGGGCAGTGTGGGCAACTTTCTTTTGTCCAACTTTTCCTTCCTTCTGCCCATTTTTTACTTGCAGTGCAGTCAGAGGGAACACAATGTGAGCGGCTCTTGGAGAGGGAGGAGCACACATTGTAATGTGGGCGTAGCTGCGTGCCTTGGCAGCAGTGGAGTGGACGGACGGACTGACGGGGGGTTGGTGGGTGTTGCTCCATTTCATGTTGACTCTGTTCACCTGCAGTCAGAGGGCCTCCTGTGATTGAGATGGTGGAAAGACTAATGAAGATGGGTCATGTGGAGAGATGGAGAAAAGGAAGAGTGCTGATGAAAGAGACTGAGGAAAGGACAGACTTTTAAGACACTGCATACCTGTATATGCAATTGTTGTTGGATCGTAGGGTGAGGGCTAGGGCCATTCCCCCCAGAAATGTCCGGGAACTTGCAGGTGCCTTGGTGGAAGAGTGGGATAACATCTCACAGCAAGAACTCATGGACTGCACTAGATTTGCCAGGAGGAGATGCACTGCAGTACTTAATGCAGCTGGTGGCCACACCAGAGACTGACAGTTGCTTTTGATTTTGATCCCCCTTTGTTCAGGGACACATTATTCAATTTCCGTTAGTCACATGTCTGTGGAACATGTTCAGTTTATGTCTCAGTTGAATCTTGGTATGTCCATACAAATATTTACACATGTTAAGTTTGCTGAAAATATTTGCAGTTGACAGTGAGAGGACGTTTCTTTTTTTTTTTCTGAGTTTAGTTCAGTCACATTTAGTCTGGGTCTGCATTGGCATCCATCACTTAGTTTGAGCTCATTAGCGACTCGCTGGAGGAGAGCAGTGGAGAGCCTGTGAGACTAGGCCCATTCTAACTGTTTCTCACTCAGGGCAAGCTGCTTTTCAACTGCTTTTAATTCCCAGGGTGACGGTGACACTTCTGGAGAGCCATCTGGAAAGTCTATTATAGCTGGTCCAGACAGGGGGACCAGTTTTAGCTCCCCAGAGTAGGAGCAGTAACAGAGGTAACCTACCCCTCTGAGGAGATGGGGACGGACTACTACTTTAGAGAACTGTTAGAGGCTGTTAAGTCTCTTCCCTCAGAGGGCCCAGTGCTGCTTCCATGTTGCTGTTCTAATCCTGTTCTGTATATCCTCCTGCTCTACTCTTAGAAAGTGCCGAGGAGTGGAGAAGGGAGAGCGGAGAGCTATAAATAGATCCAGGAGTTGATCTCATTAGGCTCTGGTCTCCCCGGCCTATCATTATGACTGAACCCACCTGAGAGTTGACCCACTCGGCTCTGTGTTGGGTGATAGGAGGGGAAATTAAGTGCAACCCTGGAGAAGGAATGGGAGCCATGAATAATGAACGAGTTCATCAGGATGGCTTTAATGGCTTCTGGTCTAAGAGGAACAGTATAGTCGCCATGGATATAGTGACCAGAACCCTTCTACTCCTATCCACACACACAGTGCAGAACTCACTGTAGTGCCCTTACTTGCTGGTACCTCTGTCAGCATTGTTGCCATCTTGTGTGCAGTAATGGTAACCTTTTAAAATGTTTTTGGAATGTTGAACACTCCAGGCCACAATGACAAGTGATCAAACTGTGACACTGTTAGTGTATTTTAAAACACTCTGGTTCCACTGGCATTGCTGTGACTCACTCCTGCATTCATATTATCCCTCATGTTTATTCATCAACACACATTCATTCTGTTGAACCCAGAAGCATCTATAGCGTTACGCTGTGTATGTGCGCAGTCCCGGGAGGTACTCTCTCCATGCATGTCTACACACACAATGCCATTTGTGCCAGCGCTATAATTTCCCTGTTGCTGTGGGACGTGGCGGGCTGCTCCATGGTAATTCAGAGAGGAGCATCGGCCTCATCTCAGATTAGATTTAGTGCTCCCTCACAGAGACCTGAGCAATCATCCAGCCTGCCCTGCTGCTGATGGGGCCAGTTCCCTGGTGTCAGAGCCTGATGTCCTCTCTCTATCTCTCTCTCTGAGCAGTAACGTGTTACTGGCTCAGGTTTAATGAAATAGAATTCCAGACATGTCAAAGTTGGAGCTTGCCCACCAGGCTGCATGAGAACATACACATTTGAATAGATTATCTCTGCACAGGGTGGATATGATGGCAATGAGGGTGACCTTTCATGTCCACAAGAATGAACAAGGGATGCAGAGCAGCTTGACTGACTTGCAAAAGACAGATTTGTAAGGCAGTCTGGGAATTGCCTCACGATACAATATTATCACAATACTTCCTGTAGGTGCCGATTATGTATTGCGATTTTCACGATTAAAATGTGCAGACCCCTTGACCTTTTCCACTTATTCTAAAATTGATTAAATTGTATTTTTTCCCTCATCAATCCTAACACAATAATCAAAAATGCCAAAGCAAAAACAGGGTTTTAGAAATGTTTGCAAATGTATTAAAAATAAAACACTGAAATATCACATTTACCTAAGTATTCAGACCCTTTACTCAGTACTTTGAAGCACCTTTGGCAGTGATTACACCCTCGAGTCTTGTGTATGACGCTACAAGCTTAGCACACCTGTATTTGGGGAGTGTCTCTCATTATTTTCTGCAGATCATCTCAAGCTCTGTCAGGTGGGATGGGGAGCGTTGCTGCACAGCTACTTTCAGGTCTCTCCAGAGATGTTCTATCGGGTTCAAGTCCGGGCTCTGGCTGGGCCACTCAAGGACATTCAGAGACTTGTCCCAAAGCCACTCCTGCGTTGTCTTGGCTGTGTGCTTAGGAGTGTTGTCCTGTTGGAAGTGGAACCTTTTCCCCAGTCTGAGGTCCTGAGCTCTCTGGAGCAGGTTTTCATCAAGGATCTCTCTGTACTTTGCTCCGTTCATCTTTGCCTTGATCCTGACTAGTCTCCCAGTCCCTGTAGCTGAAAAACATCCCCACAGCATGATGCTGCCACCACCATGCTTCACTGTAGGGATGGTGCCAGGTTTCCTCCAGAAGTGACACTTGGCGTTCAGGCAAAAGAGTTCAATCTTGGTTTCATCAGACCAAAGAATCTTGTTTCTCATGGTCTGAGAGTCTTTAGGTGCCACATTTTCATACTTGAGTAAAAGTAAAGATACCTTTTAAAAGAAAATGACTCAAGTGAAAGTCACCCAGTACAATATTACTTGAGTAAAAGTATTTGGTTTTAAATGTCCTTAAGTATCAAACGTAAAAGTATAAATCATTTGAAATTCCTTATGTTAAGCAAACCAGACGGCACAATTTTCTTGGTTTTTATTTACACATTTTCAGGGGCACACTACAACACTCAGACATCATTTACAGATAAAGCATTTGTGTTTAGTAAGTGTGGCAGATCAGAGGCAGTAGGGATGACCAGGGATATTCTGTTGATAAGTGTGTAGACCATTTTCCTGTCCTCCTAAGCATTCAAAATGTAACAAGTGCTTTTGGGTGTCATGGAAATTGTAAAAAAATTAAAATAATAAATAGGAATGTGGTGAAATAAAAGTTGTCAAAAATATAAATAGTAAACTACAGATACCCCAAAAACATATTAAGTAGTACTTTCAAGTATTTTTTTACTTAAGTACTTTCCACCACTGTCTGGAGGTCTGTCAGTGACCATTGGGTCTTTGTCACCTCCGTGACCAAGGCCCTTCTCACCGGATTGTTCAATTTGGCTGGGCGGCCAGCTCTAGGAAGAGTCTTGGTGGTTCCAAACTTCTTCCATTTAAGAATGATGGAGGCCACTGTGTTCTTGGGGACATTCATTGCTGCAGAAATGTTTTGGTACCCTTCCCCAGATCTGTGCCTCGACACAATCCTGTCTCGGAGCTCTACGGACAATTCCTTTGACCTTGTGTCTTGGTTTTTGCTCTGACATACATTGTCAACTGTGGGACCTTTTTATATAGACAGGTGTGTGCCTTTCCAAATCATGTCCAGTCAATTGAATTTACCACAAGTGGAATCCAATCAAGTTGTAGAAACATTTCAAGGATGATCAATGGAAACAGGATGCACCTGAGCTCAATTTGGAGTCTCATAGCAAAGGGTCTGAATAATTATGTAAATATGGTATTTCTGTTTTTAATTTTATGAAATTTTCAAAAATTTCAAAAAACCTGTTCACTTTGTCATTATGGGGTATTGTATGTAGATTGATGAGGAAAAATATTCATTTTATAATAAAAAAATATTTTCGACCATTATTTAACTAGGCAAGTCAGTTAACAAATTCTTATTTACGATGACAGCCTAGGAACAGTGGGTTAACTGCCTTGTTCAGGGGCAGAATGACAGATTTTTACCTTGTCAGCTCGGGGATTCTATCTTGCAACCTTTCGGTTACTAGTCCAACGCTCTAACCGCTAGGCTACTTGCCGCCCCAGAATAAGGCTGTACCGTAACAAAATGTGGAAAAAGTCTAGGGGTCTGAACTTTCCGAATGCACTGTATTGCGGTAAATTTTTGTTGCGATTAAAACTGCTATTAACAGTTGGCTCACTATTTAAAAAGATGGAGAACAAGCTATTGGATGAAAAATACTGTAATTCTGACGCAGGTACTGCTGACCAGCGCTAGCTAATGCTACCTACCTACCGAGTTGAAGTATCGATATAATATTGCAATATGTAACTGTATGGATTTTTGACTTGATATGGTTGCGACTGCGAGCGAGGGAGTTTTTTTGTTTTTTGCGTTAGACGTGTGGCTGTGATTTATATAAAGGACTCTTCGGACAGACTCCTTTTAGATTTCATGCACCATGCTTGTTATATCGAAGGTTCTTTGAGTCCTTACTTCAGGCATTCCTTTCCTTATTTTTTGATTTGAATGAAAAACATGCAAATCTCAGACAGAATGGCACAGCAAGAGAAGAAAAAAGTCTCTTCCTCTTCAGATACTGCTGTTTTGAAGCTCCAGTCTCGTAAAGTAGGCCAATGGCGTGGTGGGGAGTGTTTGTGTAGTGGGGGAGTGGTAGTCTTTGTAGGGTAAGATTATGGTATATTTGTACTGTAGGCCAGGGGGGGATAGCTAGTCTGTGTAGGATGAAGATTCTATTTAGATAATTTTGTATACATTTTATAAACTGTAGTCACTCAGGTTGCGCTGGGCAAAGTAGAGCTGTGAGGCTACATGAAATGAACCCCCCCGATTCTCAGAAGGGGTTGTTATTGACTAAGTCTAGCATTCCAGATAGGCTCTTATTATATTACCTGCCCATTTAATATCAGTCACCACCACTGGGCTGGGTAGAGCTGATCCCCATTGAAGGGGCTGTGTGCTGGGTTCTGTCTGCCAGGCGTGCTGGTGTAATCTCTCGTGGACAGATTCTCGTGGACAGAGGGTTTTCATCATTGATTATTTGGATGAATCAGGATTGGGTGAAGGTGGTGCTTAAACTGATGCATTGATTTTCAAGCTTGTGTTCAGATGATAAGCGGTTTCCACTAGATTCCACAGCCACAAAGTCAGATTCATTTGAAAAAATGTGCTTTTTGGCCATTTTATCAACACATGGAATTAGTGGAAGGGAGAGGTTTGGACGAGAATTTCCGTTTGCGAGGGAGATTTCGCTGCCTAATCACAATTGTTAATGGAATTCCCCCCAGAAGTAAAACAAGAAATGACAAACTTTCGCAATATAATTTTACTTCTGGGTAACCAAGATTAGTTGTGGCGAGGTGGTTGTGTGTGTGTAGTGGTCCGGCACTTCTCAATGGAACTGGTTTAGTTGGTGTCATGTCTCCTTTGGACCTGTGTGTAGGTGTTTGCGTGGGTGGTAATGTTTGTTGGGTGGTAGTGTTTTGGATTGTGTGTGTGTGTGTGTGTGTGTGTGCACGCCCCCTTTACTGCAGCTTGTTAACTCGCTGATGCACAGGCCCAGTTAATGGGGCGTCTCGGCAGAAGTGGCCCTGTATCTTTTCCTACTGTCTAGAGTAAATATTAGCTTTCCTCTGGCCACATGCTCTATCCTCATGTCTCTTCTCCTGTCTGAAGCACTTCATCCTCACTGGGTTCACAAGCGGAGAGAAAGTACAACATCTGTCCTGTTTGATTGTTATTATAATGCACCACACACATACTCTCCCATCTTGAGAAACTTATTTTATGTTCCCTATTTGGAGAAAGTATTTTTAGTGTGTATTCTTCTTAGAGCTTCTCAGTACTGCATGGACATTAAAAAGTTCAGCCTAGATAACAGAACCTCCGATGCAAGCTCCAGTTGCAAGAGGAGTATCATTTGTTTTCATGCTTGAAAATCCAGGGCACTGAATGTTTATTTTTCAGATACGGCTAAGATGGTTCGCCGTCAAACTGTGACATGAAAGTCATGATTTGATTTTATGGAGCTCTAGAAATGGTGATTCCATTCTTATCAACAAGCAGATTAAAAACAAAGGAAGGGAAACCAAGCCATGTTTCTTAGTTATTTACTTGGAGGAAACATTGAATTTATAGTAGCAGCATGAAGCCATATGTCTGTCTTTTCTGTCCGTCTGGATCTTACGCTGAAAAAGTGTGGTGGAACCGATGCCATTTCATTTTTTTTTTACATTTAATTATTTCCACTCTCAACCCCTTCACACATGTGCACACACATACGTGCATTTGCGGTCTATTATTTAAACATTGCACCTCAGGACTCAATGGCTGAAATTGCATGTTAATTTTGAACAGCAATAACTTTCCAATCTCATATCTGTGCTGCACGCTGCCTCTGTTCCCAAGGCGAACGACGGTCCAGCATTTCTAGAACGTTTGTCTTGCTTAAATGGGTCCTGGGGAGTGTGACTTAATTAAAAGCTTAAATGATATTCCCTCCTAGTGAGCACTAGGATTAGTTTTTCCTGTGGCTACTGAGCTACACTCCACCAGCTCTCCTCTGTTCATAGAAAGTCTGTTTTCTCCTTGGTGATTTGAAGTGTTCAACAGAGACTTCAGCACGTTTTGTGCAAGCTCCATTGAATTGTGACCTCCGTCTAACCATTTCAACTGTCAAAAAGACAGAAAGAGGACGTGCTCCTTTTTAAAAGGCTTTTTAGATTTAATTACGTTTTTGATTGAGGCCATTGATGTGTGGCTTTATAAAACTGTCTTACATTTTCTCTGATTCATCTTTAAAATCAAACTTTCACTCATCTGGATATTTATCCAGTGAATGTAGCCTGAACCTCCAAGGACAGTTCTTCATTTGTATTTAGAAAATGTAAAAAAAAAAAAAAAAGTTGTCTGTCTGTCTCTGTCTGTCTCTGTCTGTCTCTGTCTGTCTCTGTCTGTCTCTGTCTGTCTCTGTCTGTCTCTGTCTGTCTGTCTCTGTCTGTCTGTCTCTGTCTGTCTGTCTCTGTCTGTCTGTCTCTGTCTGTCTCTGTCTGTCTTAGGTAGGCAAGATAAAGCAAAGCAGTTTGACACATACAACAACACAGTTACACATGGAGTAAAACAAACATACAGTAGAAAAATAAGTCTATATACAATGTGAGCAAATGAGGTGAGATAAGGGAGGTAAAGGCAAAAAAAGGCCATGGTGGCAAAGTAAATACAATATAGCAAGTAAAACACTGGAATGGTAGATATGTAGTGGAAGAAAGTGCAAAGTAGAAATAATGGGGTACAAATAGAGATAATGGGGTGCAAAGGACCTAAATAAATACAGTAGGGGAAGGGGTAGTTGTTTAGGTTAAATTATAGATGGGCTATGTACAGGTGCAGTGATCTATGAGCTGCTCTGACAGCTGGTACTTAAAGCTAGTGAGGGAGATATGAGTCTCCAGCTTCAGAGATTTTTGTAGTTCGTTCCAGTCATTGGCAGCAGAGAACTGGAATGAGAGGCGGCCAAAGGAGGAATTGGCCAAACATCTCAATAGACCAGCTATTATTCTCAATACTGTTCAATTTCAGACTTGTATGGGATGTTAACGCTCGATACAGCAGTCAACTGGTCAAATCTGGTCGAGATGATAGAACCTTTGTGGGAGTACAGATGGTCACATTAGTCTGATACGTTGCTTGGTCATGGAATATTCTAAACACGGTCTTGTATAAACTTTTAATTTACAATCCAAAATGGGTAAATAACGTTTGAGTTGTCACAAAGTCAGTATGCTCATTAAAGAAGTATTTAACACTCTGGGCCTTTTGTGAATTTCCCTTAGATTACAGCTGTCACCTCTGTACAATTTAGAGTAATCTCCCGTAGTTGTTAATGGTCAGTGTTTGTGCGAGGCCAGCTGTTTGAGCCCTCAAAGGACCAGTCAACTTTAACCTTTGACCTTTACTCACCCCCTAACTGTAATGCTCCTGAAAACACTATGCACTTCAACATTGGAGGACGATGTATTGGGTCAGTGTCAGTTATTTAAAACGTGTGTTGAGTCAAGTTGCCTTTATGTATCGTTTCCCCTTATCACTTGACTGGCCACAGTGTTCCAAAGCACAACACTGGTGATGTAGAAGTGTCCCATCTGCTGAGTTCTCAGGTGCTCAGCCGTATTGATCTGGCTGTAATTGATTATGATGGAGTCTGAAGATAAAGGCTTCTGTTAAACCGTGGCTGGGCTTTTGCAGGGCCCCGTAATTGCATATGCACGCTGTCCCTGTGCTTATCGCCCTGCTTTCTCCCAGCACCATACAGCTCGGTCAGCTTAAAGACCTCGGCAACACGGCGAGTTATACCTCCAAGGACACTCCTCATCAACACCAGAGACCGACAGCCCCTGCAGCAGTTGTGCTACAACACTGTGAACTTTTTACACACCGATCCACTCCATAAAGTACACTGGTGCTCCTGCTGTCCTCCGCATGAACTTAAATAAACCCAGTGGGTTTGGCCACACGACATGCTAACAGATTGTGTGTGGTGTAGCTGACAGTGGGCTCCCACCCTCACCCCCAAACCATTGACCACCACGAATCGGAACACTTATCTTTTACCCGCAACTATACACACAACAGTTACTAAATACTTTGGCCAGAGTTGAGTTATTATTTGGTTGCTGTGGTTATTGTCATTAAAATGGCAACATTTTATCACCCAAGTCATATCTAAACCAGTTGTTCTTGTCAGCGCTATTAAATCCATTACTGTAAGCTGTTTTCAGAACAACACAGGCAGGCAGTTTACTGTTCTGAGAGTGATAAGCCCTGTCAGACAGTGCAGAGAGGAATTTGGTATCTTGTCCGGAATGGGCTGGTATGTGGATAAATCAGTGTGCTGTAGAGGGCCATATAAGGTTTCATAAACACACAGTTTATCTGGCAGGCGGACGGATGCAGTAGTATGGTACTGCCTGGCATCTCCGGGTGCTGCCGGAGTGAAGGAGAAGTTCTGTCAAAGTTGTAAGAAAATCAAATAAAGTTTTATTTGTCACATGCGTCGAATACAACAGGTGTAGACCTTACAGTGAAACGCTTACTTACAAGCCCTTAACCAACAATGCTTTAAGAAGTGAAGGAAAAAAACAAGTTAAGTAGAAAATAAAAGTAACAAGTAATTAAACGGCAGCAGCGGCTATATACAGGGGGTACAGGTACAGAGTCAATATGTGGGGGCAGCAGCGTAAGAGAGGGCTCTGGGTAGCCCTTTGATTAGCTGTAAGAAGAACAAAATGCATGTCCCCTCACTGTGTATGGCTCCCAAACCATTTATCTCAGGTAATACATTCATGTTTTGACTGGCATGCTCATCTAAATGGAAGTTTGCATGTCTGGGCCATGGTGAATGGAGGGAGGAAGGTTGGTATTTATTTGTATAATCTGGTTAGATTTGGTTGATTGTGCTAATCTGAGAGGCGTATAATCTGAAGTTTGGGGTGCTCTAATCTGGAACCAAAGACAGACCCACATTAACAACCCACTTGAGCAGACTGGAAGGAGAGCGTAAGAAGGAAAGACCGGTGGATGGTGGATGAGAGAGAGAAATGACTCCGGAAAGAGATGATTGAAAAGAGGAACCAACAAGGAGGAGGATGAGGAGAAGGCGTATTATTCTGGCAGACTGAATGGCAGAACAGACCCATCTGCCGTGTGTGGGCATATGGGCCCGGCTTGGCCCAGCCCGCCTGCCCATTATTAAGGGAAACTGCCTGTTAGCACCAACTGCAGCGTGGCCTGGATCTCTCTCTCTGCCCCCTCCGCTACCTCCCTTAGCCCCTGCTCTCAGAGCAGCAGCTGAGACAGGGTGTGGCTCCCAAGACATTCTCTAAACCTGGAGGAGGCGTTAATGTTGTAGCGCAGAATGTAAATAAGGTGGGAAATCATTTCTGGGAGATGTGTTTTTAACTTGTTCCTCTACTGGCAAGTATATGTATTTCAAAGTTTGTTGATTTTATAATAAACTTAATCTTAAGAGGTTGTTTCTAGAAATATTGGCCGTTGGCTGACCTCTGTACTAATCAAGTGATTCTATTGCGCTTCACTTGGGAAATGAATGTAGAAAATGGAGGCTGTGAATCATTTTAGATGTGTTGAGTCAAACACATTGTTCCAGATCCATACCTGTCTTTACTCTTTCCACATGCGCAGCTCTATAGCCATTGGAGCCACTCTAATCACCAGAGGTATTCCCTTCCTGAGCTCATAACTCCTCCTGGAATAGAGAAACTTTTACTTCACTTTGTTCCCATTATGCCTGCCCCTCCAATTTGTCTCCAGACATTGGGCTTTTTGTAACGCCTAATTGTGTCTACAGTCTGAAGACGCCACACCTAATGATAAGTGCATTCCCACAAGGTAAACTTGGCAGGGCTCGAGTAGAACGAACAAACAAACAACCCAACAAACATGCAGTTATTTCGGAGCCTGTTGCTCTGCATCCCAATGAGGCTGATGGATTAGCGCTCCGCTTCAGTAATGGGCTGAGAGGAGGAGTGCCAGAAGTCCCATTCTGCTTTCATCAGTGGCTCGCTGCTTCTCACATTTGTAATGGTGTCTGAGCTGGCTGTTTTCCACATTTTCCTTCCTTATCTAAACTTCTTTGGTGTGTAATTGCAGTAAATGGCCTGTTTCCCCCACAACCAACTAGTTAAAGTTTACTGCCCGAACGTGGATGCCAGATTAGATGGATGACAATAAGGATGTTATGTTTGGTTCACATGCTTACACAGAGCTAAAATAACCCAGGGGGCTTTTAGTTGTGGTGGAATGGGTTTGTGAGTCCATCCGTTCGTAAGTTTACGCGTCTTTCCAAGAGTGTGGTGTATTCTTGATGTATGTGTGTGTGCTCCCTCTCCGAGAGTGGAGTCCTCTGACTTCTACTGAAGGGTCAGGGGTCGTCTTTGAACTAATTGGGTTCGCCTCGCTCTGGTCATGACATTCTGGGGTCACACTGCTTTCAAATGTCAGCCTCCAGCCGTGTTCCATGCCAGCCAGTCCTGAGAGCAACAGAGCATCAATGCCACAGCCTCTCTACCCTTTCAACCATCTCTGCCGTAAACCTTGCCAAGGACCGTCCACCCGCACATTCTTTTGAGAACCATTCATGAATTCACCTTTTGTATACAATGACCGTACATTTCTCACATCCCAACTAAAGTCAGCGGTGAGTGTTAGTGTTAGGACATTGTTATTGCAGTTTTTAAGCTCTGTAGTTAAGAAGTTGTATTGTAAAGGCTCTTCAGTGAACTCACTTCTGATGTAGCGGAGGAGATGGCTGGGGTCTTTGTGAATGGTGGATGATCTAGAAAGGGCTGTAACATTCCGCTGCGTCAGTAGCTCTGTGATGTAGGACAGTGTGGCGTGATAAAGGGTGTTTGAAGGTAATCACAGACCGGCCATAGTGTACGGCAGCAGTTAGTCAGAGACTACGCCTGGCAGAAACCTGAAACCCCTAATTGATTCCATGGTCATGTTTTTGAGTTGACGTTTACTTTATGGCGTGCTGCTGTGCGCTTGTCTTCCGAAACATTCCACACTCTTTCAACTGTCGCCTAGCAGCAGTGAGGTTTGGCACGAACCGTCAAGACTTCAACCACTACCCATTATCTGATTTTATCAGTGTCAAACTCTCAGGCTTAAACCATTTCTCAGACCTCTATTGAATTATAAGGCCGCAGCGTTAGATAATTCTTAACCGTAATTTCCAGGCTAATGAAGCACGGTAAAGCGGATGGGCAATCACTTTAGCTGAATCAATCCGAGCTGCTTTGTTTCACGTGTCCCTTTTACTTGGCGTTGATGTGATTTAAGAGCTGCCTTAATGGACCCTGCGGCTCTCTGTTGAAGCCATATCTACATATCTCCCTCCACCTCCCTCAAGTCTTTGATCGAAGCCCACCCTCTCAGGCTGTTATCTAGGCTCACACACAATGGGGCCCTCAGCGCTCCAGGTCTTCTTCCCTTCTTTCTTTAGCTTCCTCTCTCCCCATCTCTTCCCTCTCTCTCCCTCTCTCTTCCCTCTCTCTTCCCTCTCTCTCCCCATCTCTTCCCTCTCTCTCCCCATCTCTTCCCTCTCTCTCCCCATCTCTTCCCTCTCTCTCCCCATCTCTTCCCTCTCTCTCCCCATCTCTTCCCTCTCTCTCCCCATCTCTTCCCTCTCTCTCCCCATCTCTTCCCTCTCTCTCCCCATCTCTTCCCTCTCTCTCCCCATCTCTTCCCTCTCTCTCCCCATCTCTTCCCTCTCTCTCCCCATCTCTTCCCTCTCTCTCCCTCTCTCTTCCCCATCTCTTCCCTCTCTCTCCCCATCTCTTCCCTCTCTCTCCCCATCTCTTCCCTCTCTCTTCCCTCTCTCTCCCTCTCTCTTCCCTCTCTCTCCCCATCTCTTCCCTCTTCATCTCTGGACGGGACAATGGGCTCTGTGGAGCCGCTGATGTCAGCATTTTATTCCATTTTCAACCTGCTCTCTCATGGGTCTACATTCTGTTCTTATTCTCACACACACACACACACACACACACACACACACACACACACACACACACACACACACACACACACGCCCCCTCTCCCCATCTCTTTGTTGGTGTTTGTGGTGGTGGGTCGGGCTCTGGGAGGCATCTCATTGTGAATCATGTCATATGCTCTTTCTGGGTTATTGCCTCTATTTTCCGCTGGCTGTGTTCTGAGAGGGGGGATATTTGTGTTGACCTGCTTGGAGCCAGCCTGTTTTCTGGGATTTAAATGGGAGCAAGAGGCTGAACCCCCCCCCCCGGAGTGGAGGAATGGTGTTCTATTTCCCCTCCACTGCAGCGTCTAAACGGTACTGTACTGACACTGCCAGCCAAGACAAAACGGCACAGTCACTATGTGGCCTGAAATACCCCAGCCTAAATGGGTAACTTGGTTATATAAGGGCCATACTGTAGCTGGGTCATGCTAGGCCTATTTATTCAGAATAGTCCTTCCTAGCCATGTCCCAGCCCTAGGCTTTGTCACAGCCAGGATGGACATACTGTACTATTTATTATTACATAGTCTGCCAAGATTCAGTCTGAAGTCAATCTCTGGTTTTCTAAAGCAGTACCCTCATTTGGTGTAGACCTGTTATGATCCACCTACAGTAATGTGTTAATGCTGTAGACATGTTATGATCCACCTACAGTAATGTGTTAATGCTGTAGACGTGTTATGATCCGACCGGGAAAGCATGTTTACGTTCAAAGAGAGAGAAAGTAAAAACATGGGATTCCCTCGTGCACGAGCCTCAGTCTGATGGTACTCTGACCGGCCACTATCCAAACGCGCTAATGTTTTTCAGCCAGAGGCTGGAATTACATCATTCAGCTTTTTCCCGGGTTCTGAGAGCCTATGGGAGCCGTAGGAAGTGTCACGTTACAGCAAAGATCCTCAGTTTTCAATAAACAGAGCCAAGAAGAACAAGAACTTGTCAGACAGGCCACTTCCTGTAAGGAATCTTCTCAGGTTTTGGCCTGCCATAGGAGTTCTGTTATACTCACAGACACCATTCAAACAGTTTTAGAAACTTTAGGGTGTTTTCTATCCAAAGCCAATAATTATATGCATATTCTAGTTACTGGGCAGGAGTAGTAACCAGATTAAATCGGGTACGTTTTTTATCCAGCCGTGCAAATACTGCCCCCTATCCCCAACAGGTTAATGCTGTAGACATGTTATGAGCCACCTACAGTAGTGTGTTAATGCTGTAGACATGTTATGATCCACCTACAGTAGTGTGTTAATGCTGTAGACCTGTTATGATCCACCTACAGTAGTGTGTTAATGCTGTAGACATGTTATGATCCACCTACAGTAGTGTGTTAATGCTGTAGACATGTTATGATCCACCTACAGTAGTGTGTTAATGCTGTAGACATGTTATGATCCACCTACAGTAGTGTGTTAATGCTGTAGACATGTTATGATCCACCTACAGTAGTGTGTTAATGCTGTAGACATGACACGTCTAACTGGCAGGCTTTAGTTAGCTACAGTGATTTATACACTTCCATTCTTTCTAATGAAATCATTAATTGGCCATTCAGAACCCATCAGGCTGCCATTAGGTTGAGCTCTGCTCCTTCACAAGGTCTGGGTGGGCTGTTCAGCACTCTCTCGCTCTCTCTCTCTCTCTCTCGCTCTCTCTCTCTCTGAACATTAAGCCTTTTTTCATTTTTGATTGCTGAGGGCCTCGTTTGGTCTTTCTGGTCTGACAGTGCTCCAACTTCACACTTCCTGGCTCTGTCATTCTTAGCGGGGGAGGGATTGATGCCCAGCCACACCACCAGCCTACCGTCTACCATCACATGCTGCTCTGTCATTAGGAAAGGTGCAGAGGGCATACGGAAGGTTGACTCATCAACACTGTGTGTTTTCACATATTTAGCGCAGGACTAGAGGTGTTACTGTGTGGTTCTAATAATATCTGCGCCCGCAATGACTGGACTTAGAGCAGAGGATTATGGGACAGACATGGCCTGTGCCCTGTTTAACCAGGTCTCTGTGTGTCAGACAATTTCTATTAAACATACATGGACTGTACACACACTGTGTACCAAACCATCGTACTCAGTGAGGTCGAGGCCAGGGCAGCAGCTGTGATCCTGTCGTTGACATTGTTTTAACCAGGGCCCGTAGCGCTCCACTACCCTGCGTCTGGTCGTTAGTGCAGCTCGTTCTCAATTAGTGTCGCTGTAATGCTGAGCTGTAATGCTGAGCTGTAATGCTGAGCTGTAATGCTGAGCTGTAATGCTGAGCTGTAATGCTGAGCTGTAATGCTGAGCTGTAATGCTGAGCTGTAATGCTGAGCTGTAATGCTGAGCTGTAATGCTGAGCTGTAATGCTGAGCTGTAATGCTGAGCTGTAATGCTGAGCTGTAATGCTGAGCTGTAATGCTGAGCTGTAATGCAGCGTTGTTAGGCCCTGCTGGAGTACACCAGGTTAGACTGTTCCACATCTGCCTCCCTCCCTCACTGGCTACTGTACAGGATCAGCCTGATATCATTTCTCTATGCTATTTTCCAACTGTGTGCTTTCCTTGACTTCTGTTCTGAACCAGTCCATGACTTCTGTTCTGAACCAGTCCATGACTTCTGTTCTGAACCAGTCCATGACTTCTGTTCTGAACCAGTCCATGACTTCTGTTCTGAACCAGTCCATGCACTTGTGGCAAGAAACTTCTCTACATTGCGGCACTTCCTTTTTTTCAACTTTGTCTGAGCTTTCTAGAAAAGGTGTCAATGTGGGGTAGGTAGTTTCCTACTGAGCTCTGAGAGCTGCTGAAGTGTGTGGGTGTTTTGTGGTACAGTAACTCAGACAGGGTATGTTTACTGCAGCGCTGTCACCCCCTCAGAATCTCCAGGAACTTAGCTGTAACTCATGAAAATAGCTGTATAAACAGTGCTAGAGGGATTTTATATATACTGTTTGATGAATACTGGTGATCAAATTCCTTGACTTAATGGAATCACAATGAGATGAATGGATTCCTATGTATATTTTCATGAATCCATAAGTCAGAATGAATTGGATGTTTCATCCTCCAAACTTTAACACACGTGTCAAACTTATTCCACGGAGTGCCGAGTGTCTGTGGGTTTTCGCTCCTCCCTTGTAATTGATTGATGAATTAAGGTCTACTAATTAGTAAAGAACTCACCTGGTTGTCTAGGTCTTAATTGAAAAACCTGAAGACACTAGGACCTCCATGGAATCAATCTACTTTAACAGGGCATATTGTCTGGCTTCACACCCCCTCATGTATAATACGGGTGGATTTACATTTGTAAAGTATCTAGTGATCTATCCCTCTTCAACATCAGATTTGCAATTTTTCTGTTTACACTAGCCACACCACATTCCTGCATCTTGTGAGTGCAGCTATTAGCATACCGTAAATATCATAGTATATAAACAAACAAAACAAAAATTGCAATTCAAACTATACAGGTGCTTCTCAACTAAACTGTGTTGCACACTTGTTTTAATGCAATGATTCACAAATGTGTGGATACTTTTAAAAGCAAAAATGCTTCCTACTGGTATAAATGTAATTCTTGCAGGTTCGTGTGGTGTGGGAGAGCCGTTCTCTTTGCACTGTACCACTCAGAGGGGGCTAAGTCTCCAACACTACCCCCGGAGCAGGATTCCCCTCAGGGTTCCCCTTTAGGAAAATGTGGTGCCGAACATTTGACCGGAAACATTTTGAATATACCGGACATTTGAGAAATTCTCTGGACCCATATGTAACCTGATTAAGGCGTCCACCCACAGTGCGCAGAATGACAGAAATCACATTTAGAATATGGTAATTGATATTAACGGAACATGTAAGTTGAGGATTCAACGATGTGCTGTTCTTACCGAATTCTGATGTTCACTTTGAACATGTTAGAATAACTGTTCACGTTTACTTTTCCTCAGCCAACAAGACGAGTAACAAACAGCAAAATCACTGGCATATGTCATACTATAGTAAATAAGTTTAGGCTACATATTCTATTGGTCAGCTTGTCGAGAAAGAAATAACCTATTTCAAACGGACTCTGGGACAGTTGTGGGACGATAGATCCCAAATTCATACAACCAGTAAGCCTAGGCTCAGTGGCGATTTTAGAATGTAGATCTTGGTGGGGACAAAAAAAATAATAATTTGGATCCATGCCAGCAAAGCCACTACACAACACTAAACAATACATTCATTGCACTATAACGGTGACAAACAGTGCCCACAAACTGTTAGGGCCTACATAACTGTCCCAACAGCAGATGGACTTAGTCAATATAACTTTGTTCAGCACTTTTGAAATGTACAGCGACAGTATTCATGTACACCGAGGAACTTAACTTTCCACCTTATCCACTGCTCTCCCGTCGATGTGGATCGGGGGTGCTCCCTTTGCTATTTCCTGAAGTCCACGATCATCTCTTTTGTTTTGTTGACATTGAGTGAGGTTATTTTCCGGACACCACATTCCAAGGGCCCTCACCACCTCTCCGTAGGCTGTCTCGTCGTTGTTGGTAATCAAGCCTACCACTGTGGTGTCGTCTGCAAACTTGATGATTGACTTTGAGGCGTGCATGGCCACGCAGTTGTGGGTGAACAGGGAGTGCAGGAGAGGGCTGAGAACGCACCTTTGTGGGGCCCAAGTGTTGAGGATCAGCGGAGTGGAGATGTTTCCTACTGTCGTGTCTTTGGCTATACCGGATTAAGTGATATGACATGCTATTCTATAAAATCATTTCTCTGTAATTAATATTACCTGATTAACCTCTTGGGGCTAGGTGGGACGCTAGCGTGCCACCCGTGGTGCACTCCATCAACAGCAGGTGCATTTCAAGAGCGGCAAATTTGAATCCAAATAAATGTCAAAATTCAAATTTTTCAAAAATACAACTATTTTACACCATTTGAAAGATAAACATCTCCTTAATCTAACCACGTTTTACGATTTCAAAAAGGTTTTACGGCGAAAGCATAAATTTAGAGTATGTTAGGACAGTACATTTACAAGAGTTGTGTGTAATGTTTTGTCAAGTCAAAGACAGGGTCACCAAAACCATAAAACCAGCTAAAATGATGCACTAACCTTTTACAATCTCCATCAGATGACACTCCTAGGACATTATGTTAGACAATGCATGCATTTTTAGTTCTATCAAGTTCATATTTATATCCAAAAACAGCGTTTTACTATGGCATTGATGTTGAGGAAATCGTTTCCCTCCAATAACCGGCAGTCAAGTCAGCGTCACAAATTAAATAATTAAAATTAGAAAACATTGGTAAAATATTATATTGTCATTTAAAGAATTATAGATTTACATCTCTTGAACTCAATCAACTTGCCAGATTTAAAAATAACCTTACTGGGAAATCACACTTTGCAATAATCTGAGCACTGCGCCCAGAAAAATACGCGTTGCGATACAGACTAGACGTCATGTTGGGGAGATCTAAAATCGAAAATACTATGTAAATAATCCATTACCTTTGATTCTCTTCATCAGATGTCACTTCCAGGTATCACAGGTCCATAACGAATGTAGTTTTGTTCAAAAAAGCTCATCATTTATGTCCAAAAATCTCCGTCTCGTTAGCACATGATGTAAGCCAGCCGGACTTCTCGTCATGAACGAGGGGAAAAAATATATTTCCGTTCGTTCAAACATGTCAAACGTTGTATAGCATAAATCATTAGGGCCTTTTTTAACCAGAACATGAATAATATTCAAGGTGGACGAATGCATACTCTTTTATAACGTATTGGAACGAGGGTACCCAACATGAACTCGCGCGCCAGGTGTCTAATGGGACATCATCGTTCCATGGCTCTTGTTCGGTCAGATCTCCCTCCAGAAGACTCAAAACACTTTGTAAAGGCTGGTGACATCTAGTGGAAGCAATAGGAAGTGCCAAAATATTCCTAAGCCCCTGTGTTTTTCAATGGGATAGGTTTAAAGTCAATACAACACATCAGGTATCCACTTCCTGTCAGAAAATGTCTAAGGGTTTTGCCTGCCAAATGAGTTCTGTTATACTCACAGACACCATTCAAACAGTTTTGGAAACTTTGGAGTGTTTTCTATCCATATATAATAAGTATATGCATATTCTAGTTACTGGGTAGGATTAGTAACCAGATTAAATCGGGTACATTTTTTTTATCCAGACGTGCAAATGCTGCCCCCTAGACCCAACAGGTTAAGCTAATCATGTAGATGTAATTAACTAGAAAGTCGGGGCACCACAAAATAATGTTTTATAGAGCTGTTATCTTCCGAATAAACTCTTAAAGACCTGGTCATCTTTTACCTCAATAACAGTCAATATTTAATCGTCGCCTTATTCAGTCTCATCTGAAAGTTGTAATTTCTTGGTTATCTTCACGAACCCTGGCTAACAAGTTGAATCAGCAATACAAAATTTGGTTTAATTATTTATTTACTAAATGCCTAAATAATCACACAGAATTACTTCTACACAGAATGGATCATACATTGATTACAAATGATGTCATAAAGGAAAACGTCCCTAGCGGACGGAACAGATATGACGGCTGGTTACACAAAGAAAGGGGGTTGGGTTTTGAATGAAAGAGCGGGAAGACTGAGGAACAAAAAGATTTTGTCTCTATCGGGCCGTAGGCAGCTATGCTATCGTAAATACAGTATCTTAAGCATTCTAAATAACCGCCCATTTGAAAAAGGAAAATGCAATAAATGTTTACTCTGAGCTGCGCTTCGGTAGATTGGTCATAGATTGAAGGCTGGATTGTCCAGCATGGATTTCTTGTCCTCTGAAGAATGTATAGTAGTGAACTGGAGTGTGGTAGAATGGATACTCTGTCCGTCCTCTACTAGCCCACGTTTACAGCTGCTGTTACTAACGCAACGGTTAGTAGGTATCACTTCTTTAGTGAATAAGAGTTCAAAGTTCATACCAAGTTGCCATACTTTAAGCTCATGCTATATTCTGGCTGGTATAGTCGAAATTCATCCTTTCGGCGTGTTGATCGTCAACTTCACGTTGAAATTAGATGCTAATTTTGTTAGGTTCTTGTCGTTCAACCAGAGCTCACGCTGAGGTTGGCGTAGTTCTGTTGGTGATCTTGTCCTTTTAACGCAGGGACCGCAAGTCCTCATGTCCTTGGAACAGGAAGTTGAATATTCGTCAACGGGTTTATATAGTGGTGAAAGAAGGGCGTGTTTCATAGTTTACAACCAATGTCTGTTCACTTGGGCGGGGCCTCTGAGTGAGCAGAGTTTCTATGACAAAGCGTTCACTCATTTAAGAAGCTAAAATTACATTTAATCTTTTCACAAATAGTTTCATATTTAAACATTTAAATTGCACAACAATTCCATGTGAATCTGATAACTAGAATGTCGACTTTCCAAGATACAGTTTGTCATCTTGTCATTAGTAGTAATGTCTCAGACAACAACTGATCTGAGATCATATTCATTAAGTACCAACGCATATTTTCAACTGGTTGGATTACCGAAATATGGTTCCGCCATTGTAAACCCATTGTTTGCTTGTTTGCAGACAACGTTAAAAAGCAATGAGATCAGATCAAAATGTTTAGCTTAATGTTAATAACCTATTATAAGCGCAGCAATGCGCACAAGGCAGTAGGCTACGCAATAATGTTTGTTCCATAATGCAATTAGTGGGAAAACACCATTGTCAAAAGGGCACTGAACATGCAAGCAGTTTCATGTGAAAATATCCATTAGAAATGTACAAAGTGAGGCGACCTAATAGAGGCTACTTTGAAGCAAGGTAAGACATGCCTCGTGTATTAAAACATTTCAGGTTTCAAACGATTAAGTATATGTTTTCGAAATGCATACTGCCTCCAGCTTATTGCAAAGTAGTGTGTGGCACGCCGATGAAGCCTGCCTTCCGTTGCAGTTTGAAGCCACATTCAAGACAACTTGAAAAAAAAACAAGCTCCGACTGGGGGAAAAAAAGTAAAAATTCTAACGGTCATCCAACTCGGAATTCGAAGATCCCTGAAATCATGATTTGACCTCCTTCCCAGTTGTCTTGAAAGCACAAGACCTCAGCAGCAGTGCTTGTGCTGTATGACAGATTTTCCACTCAAAGGCTCTGTATCTGTATGCTGTACGGGTGTGATAAATAAGATACATAATGAATTTAATGTACACACACCAATTCAATTCCACTCAATTATGCAAAGTAACCTATAGACCAATTTTTAAGCATGACCAGTCTAATGTATTTACATGAACTGGTAATTCCGTCAATGAATAGGCTGAAAAGCATTATTTTACATGGATTTTTTTCTCCTACCTGCGCCAATTTTATTTATTGGCTTTTCTATTTTTTGATAGGACGAAAGCCAGCTATTACCGGGTAATGGAAAACTTGTCCCGGAGGTAGTGTGAGAGACATCCCTTAAAGAGATTCTCTTGACAATTTTTAACTACACAAGTATCTATCCTGGACCTAGTTTGTGTCATAGAAGTAGTGTAAAGAGGCCTCTTGCAAATGGAATGCCTTATCTCCCTAACATCTCCCTAAGTGATGCTGGGATTAATGACTGTGTTTGTGTGTGTCTGCAAGTATTGGGTGATAGGATTAATAATCCTATATGTATGTGTCTGTCTGCAGGTATTTGGTGACATCTATCACTTCCGGCACCGTTCTGTGGAGAAGAGGTCTCTGTCGGATCACCGAGGGGGACACGTCCGTCTACAAAAAGAGCCCCAGGTAAGACACCTTGGGAGGAGGTGTGACTGTGTGTAGATGATGGTGGGTGGGTGGGTGAGTGTATCAAAGCGGATGAGGAGGTTGAGAGTGAGTGTGCAGCAAGAGAGGGTGGAGGGATGTGAGTGTAGCGGAGGATGGGTTATATCAATAACATGACTTCACCAGCCGCAACAGAGGGTGGGGGTTGGATTGGGCTTGTTGAAAGAGGATTCATTAATCTAGAGTCATACTGTAATGCACCTCCCATTAACAACACAGGCAGTGTGAGAGAGGTGAGAGGTGATGGAGGGCAGTATGTGAAAGAGGTTGAGAGTCACTGTACTGTAGCTAGGTTGGATTTGTTAACTTACATTCCATAACATGACTGGAGGAGCCGTTGGTACTACATCACCACCTGTGGAGCGGCCATTAGGCAGGCAGCGGGGGTGAGGGTCGACGCAGAGGGGACCGCGGTGAGCTAACATCCGCAGGGCAGAGTGCCAGAGACCTGAGCTCTCATTTATCACCCGCTTTTAATGGATGTCTCTGACACCCTACATCTGCCTGGTTCGTTTCCTTTCCCTGCTTTACGTTAGGGCTGGGAGGTGAGAGCATGCTAAACATGCTACTCACATACACACACGTATACAGTGCTTGGCTATACTGTGGTGTCTAATGAGCTCATTCTCAAGCCACCTCTGAATAGATTAGGTTTAGATTAGATTTCTAATGCCTGTCATGTCTGATTTCTCTTCCACTCCTATTGTGTGTATGTAGTGTGTACTGTGGCTGTTTGAGTGATGGGGCCCTGTTTAAAAGGTCTGGGATTTAAGTGTCGCTGGGGCTGTGTGTAGTTCACTCCTCTGTGGTCTCCTGGTCTCGTGTTTCCCTCTGTAGCTCTTTATGCTCTGGCTGTGTTTCCATAGCTGTGAAAGGCGAGCGTTTGAACTGCGGCACAATGAATGTTCTGCCATCTGCAGCAGCCGCTCAGAACCGCTCCGCTGTTTGTCACTCAGCGCAGCTCAGGTCTAGATGGGAAGATCAGAGAGAGAGGGCTTGTAATGCAAACCCAGACTCATGTCCAGGAAAAGCTAACATGCACGTGCAGATATGCACACACAGTCACACTCACCGCTAGTTCCTCCCCTGACTAACTAATGTTGGTGCTGCTGTGGGCTTGTTCTGCTAATGGGGGCGGCTGGCAGTTCACATGCTGTACAAAACACAGCTTTAAAGGTATGCAGGACCTGCTGATTCAGAGGTACTCTTCCCCTCCCATGTACAAAGAACAGAGATGTGTGTGATTGAGTATGGGGGTGACTTGGTGTGAATGAACAGGACCGGTGGTACTGACATCCCCTGGGAACCCACAATTGAAAATCCCCTGTAACTATGGAGTGTCATGGGAAGTCCATTGTGTGTTAAGGGAAGGACTAAGTGCTACTGCAGTCTGCCAGTGGACACCTCCCCTACCCAGTCCCGTTCCTGCCGACTGCAGAGAACCCATGTTTTGGTTTCCCAGCGTTATGGGAGGTCATTCAGCCAGCGAACTGTGTGGCCAAGTCTCACTGCTGTTTTGTCTTGAGCAGGCGTACAGGCCACACAATGCTTTTCCCACTATCTCCTCTTACCCTTAGCAGCACAGCACCAAAACAACACTGCTCCCGCCCCAACCCCACTCCTCCCCTCACCACTCAACTGACGGGATTTCCTCTCTCGCCGCCGCTCCATTTCCTGTTGTTGAATTCCTTTTCTCCCAGAGCACCTCAGAGAAAGGGGAGCCTCCTCTGCTCAGGTCAGGTCAGCCCTGTGGCCCACAGCAGTCACACTGGGGAGATGGATCCCAAACAAAAGCAGCAATAAACCCTGCTCAAAGACCCTCACATTACTGTGGACTAAACGGCCAGGGACTCTGCCAAAACTCAGTCTGGCTGACAGACCCCGCTGATCGGGGAGCTAATGCCTGGGCTTGGCCCGGCTGCTCATTCACATCTAATGGTGATGCATTGCTCTAATATTGTGCTGCTGTTGTAAGACTATTGCTGTAGTGAAATTGTGTTAGTTAAGCCTAAACGATATACCCATAGAAATGCCATCAATCCAGCCATCAGTATTACCACAAGTTATTCCTGGTCAGGGAAAACCCCTGGACCTAATCATTTTACAATCCATACAGCTACCTTTACTACAGCAATGTAACACTACAGCCATGCTCTGCCATGGTAATAGTACTCTAGCTGTGGTTGTTGCTTTGGTGTGGGCCAAAGGTTGTATTTTGTTTGGTTGTGTTCATGTTTGTATATGGAGGGGAAGAGGGCAGGAAGGAAGGCACAGAGACCTGTGTGCTCAGTATCTGCTGGACAGCAGTGTTTAACCAAGCAGCCGGGGTCCTGTATGTGAATGGTCTGGAGCGAGGAGAAAAGCCGTCTCAGATAGCTGGCATCCGGACCCATTTATAATGGAGATCTTATCTGTTAACTGCTAGCTGGTTCTCTCTGTTCTGTTCCACCTCACTCGGTCTGTTTAAGAATTCCCGGAGACTCCCTCTCTGACTCGCTCCAATTTTTCCCTTTTCAAACATTTGCTTAATTATCTCTGTTTGCGATAGGGAAACTCTGGCAAAGGCCTTTAAGCGTAATGAACATTGGAAACGTCTGTCTGTCTTGACTGAGGATCGGATGGTAATCTGTTGTAAACTATAAACTCAGAGACAAAGTTAACTTCTCTTGTCTTATTGTGTTGATTTTAAATCCATCCATTCAAAATGTTTATTCACTCCCTGTCTCAAATGAAAAACACAAGCCTCATTAATGCTGTCTTCTGGGGGTGATCCATTAGGCTAATTTCAAAAGAGCAGTGCTATGGAAAGGATTGGTTGCGCCATGTGAGTTTTAGCCTTCCCATCCTCAAATCAAATGTTATTGGTCACATAGACATAGTTAGCAGATGTTAATGCGAGTGTAGCGAAATGCTTGTGCATCCTCTATGCAGTCAGGTGCTACTGATAACCCTGTGCATCTTAAGAGCGAGGATTTAGCTACTCTGGGATGCTCTCTTTCATGACTGACCTGTTTTGATCAATAACCTAAGAGATACTGACACCCCCCCCCCCCACCCCCCCCCGCTGCCGCTGTCTGAGCTTAGCAGACGCTTCATTAACAGTCTAGAACCTCCCCTGGTTGAACTGGATGGAGGTTTTCCATCTGGAGCATCAAGGTAACAAACTATCAACAGTTATTTCTGGTGGTACTGTGGTTGGCAGAGTTCATGAAAGCAGTGACAGGCTCCATTGGTCAAATGCAGACTGTAAACAGTGTTGCCCTGAGTTACCATTTAGACTGTTGATTTCATGGAAAGTGAGTTTCTCTCTAATGTGCTTTGTGTGTTCTCAGTACACACACCACATAGTGAGCCCAGTACCAGCAGCTAATCTGCATGCCTGACTGAGTGTGCTAGAGCTGTGATTAAGAGGTCTTGTAGCAGGCCTTGTTAATGCCTTGTTTGCAGGAGAACGAGTCCAGACTGTGGCATGGCACAATTACAGGGGTCCTCTCCCTCCCTCGTTTGGCCCTCTCACTCTCCGCATGGTTGACCTAGCCTCATTCTGTGGCCGCCAGTAAATCGCGGAGTAAGAGACTAACAGTAAGGGGAAAACCATGTTCCTTCTGGCCATGCAATATCACTGTTTCCTTTTTGAACGTTATTTTTGATGTCGCCTCAGTCGTCATTATTCTGTGGGGAGCTGGTGAGTGGAAAGCTGACTGGTGAGTGGAAAGCTGATGACTGGTGAGTGGAAAGCTGATGACTGGTGAGTGGAAAGCTGACTGGTGAGTGGAAAGCTGATGACTGGTGAGTGGAAAGCTGGTGACTGGTGAGTGGAAAGCTGATGACTGGTGAGTGGAAAGCTGATGACTGGTGAGTGGAAAGCTGATGACTGGTGAGTGGAAAGCTGATGACTGGTGAGTGGAAAGCTGGTGACTGGTGAGTGGAAAGCTGATGACTGGTGAGTGGAAAGCTGGTGACTGGTGAGTGGAAAGCTGGTGACTGGTGAGTGGAAAGCTGGTGACTGGTGAGTGGAAAGCTGATGACTGGTGAGTGGAAAGCTGATGACTGGTGAGTGGAAAGCTGGTGACTGGTGAGTGGGGAGCTGGTGACTGGTGAGTGGGGAGCTGGTGACTGGTGAGTGGGGAGCTGGTGAGTGGGGAGCTGGTGACTGGTGAGTGGAGAGCTGGTGACTGGTGAGTGGGGAGCTGGTGAGTGGAAAGTGTTGCTTCCTGATAGGAAGCCACATGGACTCATGGGTAATGGAGTGAAGTCGGATGGTACATCTCAGTAGTCTAACGTAGCTTCCTCATCTCCTTTCCATTACCTGCACTGACATTAAACTCGGACAGCAAATTCCTGGTAGGCATCCTGTCATTTGGCTTTCACCTACCTTAGCGTCAGTGCAGAGACGAGGAGACATGGAGGAGAAGCCTCTTGTATTGTGATGCCCCCATAGACTGACCTGGGAGAGTGGTTCAGCCTCCCTAAACCTCTTCTCCTATCCATGCCCCACTATTTCATCTGATATCCCCTGCTGTAGGACACAGACAAATCCCGCCTTGTTATCTATGTTTTCATATTGCTGCTGTGAGTACAGTAGCGCCCCACCCCCAGTCCCCCATTCTTCTTAATGTGTTGACCTTGTGAAGGGGCCACCCACTGTGGAAGCATCTGGTCCAGTGTGATTCTGTACAACTGCCAACCAGCAAGGGCCTTTCAACACTGATTCATGTAAACACATCCGATTTCTCCCCCCAATTTTTATTTTCTACTTCTGTACACCAATTATTGGTTGGAGGGCAGCGCATAAAGGTGTGTGTTGTGTCGGTAGTAACCTTGGTGTTATTGACACTTGTGGTTTGAGCTGTTGGCAGAGAGGGGGCTACTGTGGTTCCTGGTTGACCTTCATGCCTGCCTCTCTGTCCTTGCAGCAGTCTCGTCTCCCTGCTGCAGCTTCTCTTCCACACCCTTCTCTCCACTTCCCCCTCTGCCTGCGTCCCTTTCAGCCACTCCACTGTACGGGGAGACAGCAGCCCGTAGAGGGGGTGTCGTTGTGTGCAATCTGCCTCTGTCCACACTTTCTGCCGCACGCCGGATGGAACTCCCAGAGAAGAATCGCTCAAATCAAATCACATTTTATTGGTCGTTTACAGTTTCTAGCTCCAACAGCGCAGTAATACCTGGCAAAAATAATAAATAAAACACAATGAACACGTAATCCAGAAAAATCCCTCCCTGCTTACTGTTATTACCAAGGCTTTGTGTGGGGAGGCAGAGCACAGCGAGGAGGGAGACTGAGGACAAAGACTGGGTGTCGTTGTGTGTGTGTGTGTGTGTGTGTATATCCTCCTTTCTATGTTGTGTTTTTTTGGTTTGTGTGTCTGTCTGCGTTAATGTGATTTTTTTGTGTGTGTGTGGCCCCCTATCTGACCTCATCTAGCAGTTGTAATTAGTCTCAGCCTAGGCCGTCGTTAGGCTCGGTCTCTAATGAGGAGCTCCTGAAACACATGTTAGAACTGCTGTTGCCTTTATCTCTCTCTGCTGTCATCCTGCTCTGCTTGCTGAAACTAGATTTCTCTTTCATTCGGGGCAAACGGTGACCCTCATGTTCCCTCCTGCTCATCGTTATTCCTTATACCCTGTACTAATGGTCTTCCTCTGGTATATTGAGTGCCGTATTAGCACGGTTACTTCAGTAATGGCCCTCCTGGTTGAAATCCCTGTTACTAGTGGAGTAGTGGCATTCCCATCCGCATATTAGCATGGTGAGCGAGTCTACTTAAAGATGGAATCCGCAGTAGGGGAAACGGCGTCTCTGTCTGCCCCACGTTATTGTTATTGTTTTTGTTTTGATGACGAAGTGGATGTGAGGAGTGTCGCCCAATGTGGTCCAAAAATTGCAGTACACATTGCTGCTTCTCACTAGTACAATGTCTAATGAAGAAAAAAATAACAGTTTGCAATAACTTGTTGTAGTTTTGCGAACGAATGTGGTCGTTTCACCATTAAGGATTCCAGCTTTAATGGAGTACCCAAGCTGAATGTAATCACGTCTCTCTGTTTGATGTCACTTTAATGGAGTACCCAAGCTGAATGTAATCACGTCTCTCTGTTTGATGCCATGACTGATGCCTCTCTCTCCGTGTGTGTGTGTGTTCCTCAGGTGACATGGGCAGAACAGCAGGTGGTGAAGAGTAGGAAGAAGAGAGACATCTACACAGAGCCCTCAGACCCCAAGTTTACCCAGCAGTGGTACCTGGTGAGTAGACCAAGTCTGGCTGACGTTTAACAGTCTTTATCGCTTTATTATCTCTCAATAGGAAAAATATGAGGAAGAATGTGTCTCAAATGCGTAGGGAGAGAAATCAATACCCACTCTCAGCGCTTCATTGCTGTCATAAATAAGCCACAATGGCTTCCTCAGTGTATGGACTGACATTTCAGAAACATCCTCTCGGACAACTTCAGACTACTGCCCATCACTGAAGCCACGGTGTTGTCAGGAGACACAGTTCAAACCTCTTCTCAGTTGATCAGTAATTCCTCCTGCTCTATAGAGCCAGTCTCTTTATTAAAAGGGAAATGACATAAGAGCCCATACAGTGGCACAGCAGTGCCCAGCGCTCTGTTTGATCGCTCTGCCCGTTCTCAATAACTCAGTGGATAGTTCCCTGTTGGCTGAGTAAAAAAATAAACTTTGCTCTATTCAATAGACTGTATTAATACATGGCGGCTCTTTGTCTGAAGGAGTGGATGCGATTAAGCGTCTTGGTTGATGCAGAATGGACTGCTTAATGACCATGGTCTTTTAGGAGTCCATTATCAGAACGACATACACATTTGGGTTTCCAGTCTTAAATTGAATTCATCTATTTATTTTATTCCCCAGACAATGGCACAGTCCCCGAACGAGGCAGTGAATACAAATAAAGGACTGAAAGTAAACCAGTCTCAGTTATTGACTGTATGCATCATCTTAAATGCAAAGTGATGCACTTTGACTTAGAGAAGGTTACACAGTCTGATCCAGTGGTCCGTGAACGAAACGGTGAGATAAACAAGTTGTGATTTCTCTTCACTTTGCTCCACCTTTAATTAGTCTCGAAGAAGGTTCAAGGCAATATAAAAGAGTTGATTGTAATTCTCAACAAACAAACATTCCTCGCTTATTCTACAACACGCTCACGCTGGAGCTGAAGCAAATCCAATTTCGCCCCATGTCCCCGAGCTGTTGTTGGGGGGGGGGGCGGCTGACTTCACCAGTGTGACTAGCTACATTTAATTCCCCTCCGGTGTTCACAGCTCTGTCGCACACAGCTCTGTCGCACACAGCTCGCTAGCGAACTCTCCAGGCACACTGATTTGACTTAAGCAGTTTACTATCACACTACAGAGGGAGGCAGGGAACCCGGGGCCCTGCGATGGAGAAGTATGGAGAGGTACAGCTGGTGCTGCTTGTGGTTAGTGGGTTTAGTAAGGCTACTGTGGAGTGAGGTATGAGGAGTAGAGAGTATGCAATGAGATGGTTGTGAGGGTGTAAGGAGTGTAAAAAGGGTATTTAGTTTTAGTGGGAGCATGTAGCTGTAGCAAAGGTATAATGTTGTGGTGTTTATAAGGGTGTAGTGTGCATGTAACAAGGGTGCAGTCAGGCAAAGCAGTGTTCTAGATGGGGTGCTGTTGTATGAGCATCTGAGAGCCGAGTCTGGGAGCCGAGTCTGGGAGCCGAGTCTGGGAGCCGAGTCTCAGCCCAGGTGGTTCTCGGTGGCAGATAGGATCTATGTCATCAGTTTACACTGTCTCTCTATGATAAGGACTTGGATAGACTCTGCTGCTACTTCCTCTGCTTATTCTTATGTATGACCTCAGCTCATATCACTGGTCTGTCCCTCATGGATAAAAAAAATGCTCAAGGCACAGTGTGAGATTTCGAAGGCAGGAAAGTTTGTTCATGTGCCAATATTTAATGCAGTAAGAATGGTCAATTTAGGTATAGGAAAAATACAGAAATACCAATGTCCAAGACCATTACAAGAACCTGGAGAATTTTCAGGGTAATTTCCAGATTTGAGCAGGATTTTCTGAGTGAGACGACACTGAGGGGGTTTGGTATCCGACACTGAGGGGGTTTGGTATCCGACACTGAGGGGGTTTGGTATCCGACACTGAGGGGGTTTGGTATCCGACACTGAGGGGGTTTGGTATCCGACACTGAGGGGGTTTGGTATCCGACACTGAGGGGGTTTGGTATCCGACACTGAGGGGGTTTGGTATCCGACACTGAGGGGGTTTGGTATCCGACACTGAGGGGGTTTGGTATCCGACACTGAGGGGGTTTGGTATCCGACACTGAGGGGGTTTGGTATCCGACACTGAGGGGGTTTGGTATCCGACACTGAAGGCCTTGGATGAGAGGAAAATAGTAGGACAGTTTTCAGACAAATTACATTAAATTGCGGCAGCATTCTAGAGAAATGGCTGTGAACTGCAAGGCATCAAACATGGTATTTGACCAAAGGTCAAGTATGATGTGGAGAGAATACCAAAAGGCTTGTGTAGAAGTCTCTGTACCATTACCCTGCTAGCTGGTTGTCCACTAACAGAGACCCTCGGGGTGGCTCTGATGAGAGATGTATGCTGGGTCTGGTCTGGGACTGATGCTACATGCTGAGTGACGAGTCTGTCTGCCTGTCTGTCTGTCTGTCTTTGTCTGCCTAGCACCACAGGATGTTGTAAGCCTGTCTAGTGCCACAGGATGCCGTCTGCCTCCCGTGGGGATTTAGTCATATTCTGTTATGATTGATGTCTAATGCAGTCTGACACATTTCTCATGGGACACACCACCCAAACACTCATCTATATATTTCTGTTTGGAGACGATCGCGGTATATTTTTTTCATTTCATATAAACAATTATAAACTGGGTGGTTCGAGCCCTGAATGATTGGCTAACAGCCGTGGTATCAAAACATGTATTTTTACTGCTCTAATTACGTTAGTAACAAGTTTATAATAGCAATAAGCTACCTCAGAGATTTGTAATATATTGCTTAATTTGATGATGCGAAGATATGTTTGATCATTTTTGTCATCTAACATGTGTCTTGTAATGGATCTTTAGACTCCATTGACTGTTCTTGGTGTTTTCTACTCCACAGTACAATGCTAATCATCGTGACCTGAATGCTAAAGGTGCATGGGAGCTGGGCTACACTGGGAAGGGAGTGGTGGTGTCCATCCTGGACGATGGTATAGAGAAGAACCACCCAGACCTTATATCAAACTATGTGAGTATCACCGTCATATTACTCCTAGCTTCAAGGCTGGGGCTGCTGCATCTCAATAGTTTAAGGTGGCTTCCTTTCCATGATCCATGTTGATGAGGAGAGGAGGCCATTTTGGACTATTGGTATTCACCCCTAGACTTTTACTCCTCTTATCATAGATGAGTGATTCTGATTGTCTCTGTCTGCCTGTAGGACCCAGACGCCAGCTATGATGTGAATGACGGAGATCCAGACCCTCAGCCACGATACACACAACTCAACGACAACCGGTAAGACCCTGATTTTAAAAAGACACTGTTTCAGTGACAGCAGAATTTCATCTCCCCGTGCCTAACTGGATTCTTTATACAGATCTACCATTGACGTCAATGCATGATTTAACATGGAAATACGAGTCACGTCGTGTGCCCATGCCACATTATGATTCAGTTCTGAGAGAAGAGATGTGTAGGATGGTTCTTATATTAGGCAATACTTAACGCAACACACAGGAAACGTCATGCCTCGACATGAATAGGTTGTTTCATTGTGGTGTCCTCCATAAAAATACTGTCATTTCTCATGCAGTCAGCTGGGTGTGTGGTTCTATTGGAGAGAGGAAGGGAGCTGGAATAGCTGGGGGGTAATGGAGTGAGTTATGGGCACCGTCACTCTGGCTTGGGTCCAGGTCTGTCAGCTGTTAGAGCAGAGCTTCTCTGAGTGAAAAGAGAAAGGGAAATGCACTCAATGAATGTGTTGAATGTGACAGTTGAGATATTTTAATAAACCGGGAGACAGATTGAAGTAGTAGACTCTTAGAGGGTCGGAGAACATCTCAATGGGTTTTGGGTCTCCCCCCCAATTGAGAGCAAACGCATGTGCTTTAGAGTCTTAAATCACCCAGCTGCTACCAGGGCATTTCTGTGGCCTAGTTAAGTGGAGTCAATCTCCTGGGATTAAGTGAATTTGAAGAAAGCAGCTTTACTGCAGTGGCCTGAGCAGATGGCATTAAGACTTGTTTACTACTGCCCCCGATGTCTTCTCTGCTGCCCCCGATGTCTTCTCTGCTGCCCTGAATTGATTGAATTAATTTCATCAGTGTTAACGAACACATCAAATCTCCTGGCTCTGGAAAGGCCTGCTCCTCTCATTCAACTCCCCTGCATGCTTCCCCTTTCTGACTTAAATTTGTGATTTTCCGTAATCTGCTGTTTTCGGGCTGCTAGCCAAATCCCCTTTTTTTTATCTTGAAGCTAACCATGCTTGGTGATGACAGGCAAAGAGGGTTATAGTTAGACGCTGGTGGAAATCAAAGGTCTCCAACTGAGACTGCATGGGTCTGGAGCAGGCACTGTCCACATGGAGGCCAGACTGGTGTAAGGAGAGATGGAGATGGCCTTAAGTAAAACGACAGTGCATATATTACTTCCTACACTAGTGTGTATAGCCATGGATCTTGAGCCTCCTGCTGTCAAGGCGAGAAAGTGAAACGGTGGAGTAAGAGCTAACGCCAATGGAGCTCTGCCACTTACCACACACACACACACACATACACACAGAGCCATCCATTATAATTCCCCCAGCATACACACAGAGCCATACGTTATGATTCCCCCAGCATACACACAGAGCCATACGTTATGATTCCCCCAGCATACACAGAGCCATACGTTATGATTCCCCCAGCATACACACAGAGCCATACGTTATGATTCCCCCAGCATGCACACAGAGCCATCCATTATGATTCCCCCCAGCATACACACAGAGCCATACATTATGATTCCCCCAGCATACACACAGAGCCATACATTATGATTCCCCCCAGCATACACACAGAGCCATACGTTATGATTCCCCCAGCATAAACACAGAGCCATACGTTATGATTCCCCCAGCATGCACACAGAGCCATCCATTATGATTCCCCCAGCATACACAGAGCCATCCATTATGATTCCCCCAGCATACACACAGCCATCCATTATGATTCCCCCCAGCATACACACAGAGCCATACATTATGATTCCCCCCAGCATACACACAGAGCCATACATTATGATTCCCCCCAGCATACACACAGAGCCATACATTATGATTCCCCCCAGCATACACACAGAGCCATACATTATGATTCCCCCCAGCATACACACAGAGCCATACATTATGATTCCCCCCAGCATACACACAGAGCCATACATTATGATTCCCCCCAGCATACACACAGAGCCATACATTATGATTCCCCCCAGCATACACACAGAGCCATACATTATGATTCCCCCCAGCATACACACAGAGCCATACATTATGATTCCCCCCAGCATACACACAGCCAACAGACAGTTGATTCCCCTGTCCCCCACACACAGTGCAGTAAATGCCTTTGGACTGAGAATCCTCCTGGCTTGTACTCTCCTCCCTGCCTAGCTCACCCCATCCCTTATCTCCAGCCGCCCAGCTCTGCCTCGCTTCCCCGTGGCAGGACTGAGGTGTGTGTAACTGCGTGGGGTTGGTGTAGGCGTGTGTAAACACCCTGTGGGCAGGCTGGAGCTCTGTAAGGCTGTGTAAGGGTCTGTTCCCTGCAGAAAGCCCAGCTCTGTTCACCTCCATAAAGCTCCCTTTCTTCCCCTGCGTGAGGAACACTCCTCTGCAGCAATGTGGCCATTCAGTCCCGTGTTTGTCCAAGTCAACATGTGATCTGGCCCTGTGGCTCTGCAGCCATACTGTCTTAGACCAGGATGCTCAGTCTCTCTAGGGGACTCTGCTGCGAGCTAAAATTGGAATTGAGGGGGTTTTCTTTTTATGTATTGAATGTTTCCCAAAATGCCCATCCTCAGCTGGGAGTGGCAGGCTTTAAAGCTAGGTCTAGCGCAGGATAATTTCTATAAGATTTGAACTGAGGTTCTCTTGTTATTGATTTTGCCAATGGAGGCTTTTCTGTTATTTGAGGTATTTTGGTAAAGCAGTGGGAAGTAGACTTGAGATTATTTTTTTTACATCCTGGAGGAAGTTGATTTTATCACGCGGTGCTGTAACTGCTGTACTATGGCTGATATCACGTTATTCATATTTTTAATTAAAAAGAGCCAGGGAGTTTGACTCGTGCATTACATTAAATTGGCTTGCTGCAAGATACCATCAAGGACAAGAAACTTAGATTAACTGTACTGTAGTTGTACACACATAGTAATGTAGCTGTATATTGGGTGAACATTGTGGGGATATTGCTGGTAGCAGTAAGTGCAGGTGATCATCATCTGATCACCTTTTCTCAGGCCTCCAGGGTGCCAGCGCTCTGTGTCTGTTAGTGCAAGACTGAAAGACCTCTTGCTTTGTAACAGGAGGCATGTGTGTTTGTGTGTAGTCTTTGCTTTCAGTTTCCGCTGTATCACTGTCACATGTCAGGTTGTGTGCTCACGGCTTGAACTGTCTAGTACACACACATGTTTGTGTCTGTGCCAAGGCTGCAGGGGCCAAGGAAAATAGTTCAATTGATGTTATATAAGGTTGCATTCTGACTTATCAAATATTGCTATCAGTTAGAGGAGGAGAATGCTTGTTCTTCATTACAGCCCATCCTTCCTTTGGAACGTTAAATCCCTCTTCCTAATGTGACCGGTCGTCAGTGTTGGGAGGAAGGCTCTTTATCAGGAGCACTCCACAGAACAACCCAGGTTGATTCATTTTACAGCGTCTCAGATTAGTTACACAAGATGTTTGCTTTGTATTCCCCCTCTGCCTCTGTTCCATAAACACTGAGAGACCTTTTGTCCTGTAGGTCAACTCATTAGTCAGCTGATTAAGTAGGAGCGGGGCCAGAGCAGTTGTCCAGATTTACCTCGGGGCAGGCAGGCAGGCTAATGATCAGCTGGGGCCACTGGCCCAGCCTCAGAGAACACAAATGATTTTCTTCTCAGTAATTAATTCATGTTAGGAAAAACAGCGAGTGGAAGGAGCACCTTGTCAAGCTATCAATAGCCCAATATGGCATCTGAGAGAGAAGAGCTCTCACACAAAGACAGTCTACGGCCCAGGCTCAAATGGAACCCTATTCTCTATGTAGTGCACTGCTTTTGGCACCATTAAAAACTAGTGCACTATGGGTAATAGGGTGTCATTTTGGATTTTGAACCAGGACTTCTGTGGACTGGATGGTATTTTACAGCTTCCAATTGGACCTGCCTTAGGAAGTTTCATCATAATAGGTCTAACTTCATGTATGACCTGAAAGGACGTAATGGCTGTTAGCACTGTGCTTCTGCTCTGTAGGAAACTTTAAGTTCCACCTGTAGTTTTTCCCACATAAAAATATTTGTCTCGCTAATCTCTTTTCTTATGGTTCCGTTTGAAATATTGTGTCTTTATGGAAGTTCCACCTGTGGTTTCCCCTCGTATAAACATTTATTGTGCTAATGTTAAGACCTTTCAGGAGGCAGCTGGTTGCCATGGGGATGTGAGCACCAAATTGGCTGCATCATCCCGAAAGTTCATCAAACTGTAGCCTTATGGTTTCAGCACAACAGTATGGGAGCCATGTTCTTTCAAAACTGATAACTATGAAATATGAGTTCCAGCTAAGGAGAAAGACAAATCAGCATTCTCACAGCACAATGATGTTGTTTTAGCTTACCATGGAAATCAGCTTTCTTGTTTTATTTTAATATGCCCTTCGGTTAAGTTAGTCCAAACTTCTGGGAGGTTTGTCTCGTTCCTCTCCTAGTTTATCATTCCAACACCGTCTACAGTATCCTATCCTCAGTTTACCTTTATGTATTACTTTCTGGCCAGTTCAGTTGAAAACTGGCTTTGTCAGTGGTGTTAAGACTAGCGATGGAGATGGACGTGTCTCTGCTCCAGTAGTTCTGGTCAGGCTGACTTGCAGCTCCTCAGGTACCAGCCTCATTTCCTGCTCAACTGCAGCCCAGATGAAGGAAGGATGGAGTTGCCCATTCATACTGAGCTTAAGCTTCATTTTCCCCCTACGGGTGAGGTTTTGGGCATGGTAAGCTCATCCTAGATCCGTGCCTAATGGTAAACTCTGCCAGGAGGAACGGCCAGCTAGTGGTCTGACGGAGATGGATTATTTGACCTACTGCAGTTGTCAATTAAAGCAAGGACAAAGACAATTGACCCAACGTCATTACATAAGAGTAGAATTAGCACTTGGTCTAATTCATTGTCAGTTTTGAGTTCTAGCCTAGGATTGGGGGAGCTGATCCAAGATTTGTGCCTATCTTCCAGACTACAGTAGAGCAATTACTCAGAGTTAGTCTAATGTTTCAACGTGACTTTTGTGAGGTATTACCCTATGGGTGTACCGGAGTGCCTGGACACTGCCTGTCTGCTTTCAGTTGAGTCAGTGTTTAAGAATCTTTGAGTAGAAGGTGTTTCCTCCACACAGTGATGTGATGCAAGTAGGGCTGTCTGTTCTTTGAATGAATGCTAATCTAATGGTTAGCTTTGGGCTGGCAGCCAGCTGTAGCTGTGTGTAAGTCTGAGTCTTCTCTCCAGACATGTGTGTCTGTAATCAGATATTGCCTGTTGTGTTCAACTCATTGACATGGCTTTTTGTTGCTCTTATCCCTCTAGATAAATATCACCGTTGTGTAGAGACTGCAGAGCATTGTTACACAATTAGTCAAAGATTCAGAGGATATTATTAATGCTGTGAATAGAGTTTTGGCTCCCGCCCCTCCTTGAAACCCTAAGGATCGGAATCCCGTTCTGCGCATTTGTTATTTTACGCGCGCAGTTTTCTATGTTGCTGCTGCTCACACTCCCTTCACATTTCTCTCTTTTACTCATCCTCTTCTGAACCATGGTGATAGCCTCTGCCTCATAGTTCTGAACAGCTGAAATAAAAGCCCTGCAGCGATTTGAACGAACATTCAAGGCCATTAGGAAGGCTACAACCTTCTGTCTGTTGTAACGAATATTACAGTTCCACAAGCAGGACGCAGTCCCTACACATTGCATTGGAGCAAAAACAATTAGCATTTTGTGTGATGTAGGCTAATCTTTGTAGTTGCTGCCATATTGTAGCCACAAGCCAGAGTTGCTGAAAAAGAACACTACTTCTTTGACTGCCTGTCCGCCTCCTGCTTAGCCGATGTTTGCAATGATGACGAAACAGGAACATTAAAATCGCTAATTCGACTGCGTGTCTGTCTTGTGTTTGATATGCTGCCTAAATGGCGACATGTAACTCCCCACTTGTTGATTGCTTTTTGCCCCAATGCAAAACTCAAGTTTGTACGAACATGTTGATCATTTCTTTTTTTGTACAATGCAAATAGCTACATGTAGCCTAACTCCCCGACTGAAAACAGAGCATGAAATCACTCTTATGCTTAATAACCTACTGAGGCATGGAATGCAGTAGTTGGAACATGTCCTTTGTGTACCACATGAAGTTTGTTGGCTACACCAGACAAAGGCGTTCACCGCTGATCAAGGAGATGGAAGCGGCAGTAGAGCACTGAGCAGCAGCTAGGAAGGCAGCGGAGTGGGCGGCAGCTAGGAAGGCAGCGGAGTGGGCGGCAGCTAGGAAGGCAGCGGAGTGGGCGGCAGCTAGGAAGGCAGCGGAGTGGGCGGCAGCTAGGAAGGCAGCGGAGTGGGCGGCAGCTAGGAAGGCAGCGGAGTGGGCGGCAGCGGAGTGGGCGGCAGCTAGGAAGGCAGCGGAGTGGGCGGCAGCTACCTTTTAAAAAAATCCAGCACATAAGCAGAGATCTTTAGCCACAGAAAATCGGGTTTCCAGAAAATCCAGAACCGCTGCCACTATTTTTAACCTCAAATATGAGACCATCTCGTGTGTGTGTGTGACTCAGACAGAGATTATAAACATTGTTATTCAACATGCCTGTAACAGATGGTCCAGGGATTGGATCAGAGCTGATCTCATTACAAACAGTAACCGTAAAACTGAAGGGAACTATAATCTGTTACTGATGATACACCTCCTCTCTACATACTGTAGTTTATCATCCCAGCACGGTGTGATTCAGAGTCTTTGTGTTGAACGTGAGTGTCAGTGTATTCTTTCATGAAATATAAGATGGAGGCCGACCCACTCACATGAGTCAGTGTCTGATCCCAGGCAAGTACATTTAGTTCATCTATATTATATAGCATTGATGGTTGTTTTATGGAAGGTGTTTTTAACTGCACACTTTACAGCAGTAATATAAAGTAGTTAAACTTTCTGTCCTCTGGTCTGTGACTGATGGTAAGTGAGTCTGCCAGTGTGTCAGATCAGTCCAGACTGTGTGTCAGGGGTATATTAAGGCTCTGTGATGTTAATTTATCTCACTGTGACTTGATGATGAATGATGCCCTCCTCCCCTGTGTGAGTGAGAGACGTCACTTTGTTCTGCCAGAGTGGAGCTCAGTGTGTTTTGATAGGCCAATTCATCTGAGCCCCCTCATATAGCCTACACCAGAACTTTGCTCAGTAACAACCTTTGTAACCACACCACAAGGTTGGGTTCAATCCCATGTCAATGCCAGGCTGAGGAAATGCAGGAAATCGAATCAATTGAAATTCAATTTTGCGGCAGGTAGCCTAGTGGTTATGAGCATTGGGCTAGTAACCGAAAGGTCACTGGTTTGAATCCCGAGCTGGCTAGGTGAAACATCTGTCAATGTGTCCTTGAGCAAGGCCCTTAACCCTACTTGCTCCTGTAAATCGCTCTGGATAAGAGTATCTGCTAAATGACTAAAATGTCAAATGTAAACTGATCATTGTCATAGAAAATCTTGGGAATGTTCTGTTTGTTTGTGTGCTTCCATTGCATCAGGAAATTAGTTGGAAGTGACCTTGACTCTGGCCAACTGGTTGAACCCCCAGTGGTTATTTGGCTGTAAGCCTGAAACATAATATTATGTCAAGACAATCATCCAAAACACACAATCAAATTTGAAGTTTTGTAATGGCCTAGTCAAAGTACAGACCTAATCCCAATTGAGATGTGACAGGACTTGAAACAAGCAGGTCATGCTTGAAAACCCATAGATGACGCTGAGTTAAAGTAGTTCTGCATGCAAGTGTATGCCTAAATTCCTCTACAGCGACGTGAGAGACTGATCAACGACTACAGGAAGCATTTGGTTGCAGCGGTGGCACAACCAGTTAGAGTGTAAGGGGGCAATTACATCGGAGCATGGACTCGACAAGGTATCGAAAGCTTTCTACAGCAATGCTGCCCCATGTTGACACTGCTTCCCACAATTGTGTCAAGTTGGCTGGATGTCCTTTGGGTGGTGGACCATTCTTGATACACACAGGAAACTGTTGTGTGAAAAACCCAGCAGTTTTGCAGTTCTTGACACAAACCGGTATGCCTGGCACCTACTGCCATAACCCATTCAAAGGCACTTAAATATTTTGTCTTGCCCATTCACCCTCTGAATGGCACACATACACAATCCATGTCTCAATTGTCTCATGGCTTAACAATCTTTCTTTAAAACCTCCCAAGGATAGGCGTCCCGCCAGCGGGACAACTTTCGGTGAAACTGGAGGGCGCGCAATTCAAATAAATAATCATAAAAATTATGGATAGTAAACATTTAGGAACATGAGTGTCTTATATCGGTTAAAAGCTTAAATTCTTGTTAATCTAACTGCACTGTCCGTTTTACAATAGACTTTACAGCGAAAGCATGCCATGCGATTGTTTGAGGACGGCGCCCCACATCAAAATATTTTTCCACCAGCACAGGTTTCATAAATTCACAAATGGCGATTTAAATATTCACCTACTTTTTAAAAATCTCTCTGATTTGTCATCCAATGGGTCCCAGCTACAACATGTAGTGTTGTTTTGTTAGATAAAATCCTTCTTTATATCCCAAAAAGTCTGTTTAGTTGGCGCCATTGATTTGAGTAATCCACTCGTTCAACATGCAGAGAAAGGAATCCAAGAAGCTACTGCTAAACTTTGTTAAAACGAGTGAAAATACATTTCTATTTAATCCTCATATACCCTAAAATGTAATTAAACTGTAATATTTCATAAGGAAAGAAGTATGTTCAATAGGAAAACGATATTAGCAGGTGCGCGTCCTCTTCGTCGCGCGCATAGTCTGATTTCCAAGTCTGTATCCCAGTACTGAAACTCATAATTCTTCCTCGTTTAGGAAGAAACAAGCCTGAAACCTTGAACAAAGACTACTGACATCCAGTGGAAGCCATAGGAATTGCGTACTGGGAGCTAGATTACATTTTTTCCCTATACGTTCTATTGGAAGAGCATGGGCTCTCCCCCCCCCCCCCCCCCCAAAATATCTGCTTGGTTTTTCTTTGTATTCTCTCCTACCATATCTATTGTGTTATCGTCTCCTACATTATTTTAACATTTCTACAAACTTCAGAGTTTTCTTTCCAATGGTACTAATTATATGCATATCCTGGCTTCAGGGCCTGAGCAACAGGCAGTTTACTTTGGGCACGTCAGTCAGGCGGAAATGGGGAAAAATGTACCTTAGCCTGAATTAACCTGTCTCCACTTCATCTACACTGATTGAAGTGGATTTAACATGTTTCATTAATAAGGCATCATAGCTTTCAGCTGAATTCACCTGGTCAGTCTGTCAGTGTTCATTCCTCCATTAAAGAAGACTTCACAAACCATTTCTTCAGCAGTTCCAGCACCTCCAAAAGCCCACTTTCACCCTAGACCAGACTGGATGACCGCAGCATGTTTGCTTTGTTCCCTCTCCATTGGCGCAGCAACCCACAGTCTGTAAAGGCCCACTCACTCGGAGGATGTGATTGACTGGGCTGCTGACCCAACCAGTTATGTCTTTCACATTCTCTGAATGAGGAGGCCAGATAAGCACATTGTGTGGCTCTGAGATGGACTGCTGCTGTGCTGCGTTGCTGGCCAGTCGACACGCCACCATTGTGTGATTCCTGGCCCTAAGATGTCTTGCAACACGAGTGACACCAAATGGTCTCGCCTGGATCATTTTCAACCTTTTTAGATATGTTCATACGCCTTTAGTGGTGCAAATGGATCAAAATGCACTTGTCTCGTGGAGAGAACATTTTGCATCAAAAGGATAGCATGTCTTAGATTCTGGAAGGTGCTCAGATTGGGATATTTTCCGTGTCCTTTGATTTTACACTAGCAACATCACATGCCAGAAGAACGTGTCAGGTCTAGGTGGATATGTATTTGTCAGAGGCAGATATGACTGGGCTCAAGACAGACTGGTGTTATAAGCTTGGGCTTGCCCTACATCCTTTCAGACATCTGAGCTGTGCCTTATCTGCTGCATCGCTGGCCTGCTTTCCTACCACTACAAAGGGATGGATCACTTACAAACATTGCCTGGACAGACTAACATACCTGCCCTGGTATGAAAGTGGAGATTAAGTTCATTGCCAATCTTCCATTGTCAGTTCACACTGATAGCGGTGTACTAGCTGCCAGCCTACATGTGTGTTTGTGTGTGTGTGTGAGTGAGAGAGTCATTCTTTAGGTGTAATCTTCAAATTTTCTTTAAATTACTTCTACACATTCTACCCTTCACTATTCAAGCATGTCGTTAAAAGGCCCTCTGGTCCTGCAGTTAATCCAGGTTCCATGACACTTGTTAGCACTCAGGGGTAACTCTGACATTAATCTTTGACTCGCAGCTCATAGCTGTGTCTAAAGAGATCTCAGATGGATTGGTTGATCCACTGCCACAGTGCAGCGTTCTCTGATCCTCTTGTTTAACGGGGCCTGGTCTCCTCCCTGTGGGTTTAATGAAGGGAATACATTAGCCTAGCCTATCGCCCATCAGTCAGGCCTGGATAAATGAGGTTAAAGTGTTGCGGAGGTTGTTTGAGTACAGCTGACCCCCCAGAATTAAATGGCAGTTACTAGACGTCCCACAGGTACTGGAGGCATTAAGTCCCTTTCATATTCTTTAATTGCTCATCGAGGGCCATGGCTAACAGCTTGCATATGCTGCTGCTTTCATAGAGCTCTGGTGGCTCAGTCTCAGTGCTCCATAGAGCCACATGCTGAGACCACATGCAAGTTATCAATGGAGGATGTCAGTCTCTTTCAGCCCACTGGGGTATTTCCCCTGGGCTATGATAGAACACCATAGTACTGGTTTATTTACTCACCCTGAATGGGAGCCTGCTGGCTGGGCTGTGTTCCTGGGCAGTGGAGCTGCTCTCTGCTGATCTTGCGTATCCTACCCCTGGCATTATCCGCTCCCACTGATTGTCCTGGGGAGCTGGTGGTTTGGAGGACGTTTAGTGTCCGTGTCCATCCGGTGGAGCAGAGCAAGCGGAGGAATGAACCTGACTGGAATGTGGTGGTCCACATTCTCCACCGATCCCCTGCAGCGCTGAGAGGGAGAGATCAAACCGGAGAGGCACAGACCCAATGAAAAGCCCTTTTGTGGAAATGGCAAATCTAATTTGTTTCCCCCACCGTAAGATGGTAGCATGTCAGCTCATTTTGCCTTTCCTTGTTGCCGGCAGGCCCCGCGGCCCCAGACTCAAGGTCAGGCCTGCTGGAAGGGAACAGTCTAGTGTTTCATGACCCTTGCTCACTGACTGACTGACTGACTGACTGACTGACTGACTGACTGACTGACTGTTTTCCTCTTGGCTACAGCTGAGAGGCAGCCAGAGCCAAGGACTTGTCTACATGAGTTTGTTTTTTGTCGATGGCCATCTCAGACCACAGTATCGCAGGGAGTGCATTCCTACACAACCTCCTGAATCTGTTAATTTACTCTCTCCAAGAGCTCCATTCATAGATAATGCACACTGCCTGGAGACAATTATGTAGTTTGTAGCTAATGTACACTGTGTTTATATGGATAAATCACATCAAGATGAGGACTTATATTCTCTCCTTCCCCCCCGTTCTCTCCATCCCCATGTTCTCTCTCTCTCGTTCATTCGCTCTCTCTCGTTCTTTGTCTTTCTTTCTCGGTGTCTGTCTCTTTCCCTCCCTCCCTCCCTCCCTCTCTCCGCCTCCTTCTCCCTCCAGGCATGGGACTCGTTGTGCTGGCGAGGTGGCAGCGATGGCCAACAATGGGATCTGTGGAGTCGGGGTGGCCTACAATGCCAAGATTGGAGGTACAGTACCGTAGAACAGAGGGTGATTGATTGTCATCTCTCTCTGTTTCTCCTCCATTTTATCTTTCAATTATTCATGTTTTCTGACTGCTATGACAGCTGAAATACGCATGTGTGCTGCCTCCGTACTATTCTGAGCTCAGTTTGAGCAGGAGTTGCTCAAGGGTAACTCTTCCTCCTCCACTTCTCGCCCGAGATGACAGTGAGGCTCACATTAGGTGTGTGTGATAATCGGTGTGCAGCGTGGCTCCTCTGAGCCCATGCCTCAGTGTAAGCGTGTGTAATCCCTTTAATTAGAGCCATCTCTTTTATCCAGTCAGTTCATGCTCATCTCATTACCCCTCTGCATGTTTTATCTCTCCATGCCGCTGCAAGTTTCCAGCTGTCACAGCCCGGCAAAATCCAACTCATAGTTTTAGTCCTTATTGGTCACATCCAATATCTGCCTGCCGCCTCTTCTCTACTGTCAGGAGTAGTACCGCCTCATTTAAACCATGAACATACATACAAGTCTTATTCGGTTAGTCGAAAAAGAAAGTCTAACAACAGAAGTTTAACAACAGTGTATGCCTCCTGCATTCAGCCTCTTCAGCACGGCTACTTCCTTTATAAAGGTAGACTCCACACTGGGCAGTGATTAACAGTGTCTGCCTTGGAACCTGCGTGTTAATGAGATGGTTAATGAGCAGCAACTTCTGCTCACCTTCCCTACTCAGAGGACAGAAACTTTCTGACCAACCACAGTCCTTCCAAGACTGCAGCAAGGGTGCCCTGTCAGGCGTAAAGGAGAGTGAAGCAGAGGAACAGCAGGGTGTGTGTGTGTGTGTGTGTGACCTACCCGCAGGCTTGGCCCAGTCTGGCAGCTGCCTGTTAATAAGTGAGTAGAAATACCCACTGCTAGAAATAAATATTTGTTTTATTTTTTTATTTCACCTTTATTTCACCAGCTAGGCTAGTTGAGAACAAGTTCTCATTTACAACTGCAACCTGGCCAAGATAAAGCATAGCAGTGTAACACAAACAACAACACAGTTACACATGGAATAAACAAACATACAGTAGGAAAAAGTATATTTACAGTGTGTGCAAATGAGGTAGGATAACGGAGGTAAGGCAATAAATAGACCATAGTGGCGAAATAATTACAATACAGCATTTAAACACTGGATAGATAGATGAGTGTACAAGTGGAGATACTGGGGTGCAAAGGAGCAAAATAAATAACAATATGGTGATGAGGTAGTTGGATGGGCTATTTTACAGATTGCTTATGTGATCTGTGAGCTGCTCTGACAGCTGATGTTTAAATTTAGTGAGGGAGATATGAGTCTCCAGCTTCAGTGGTTTTTGCAATTCGTTCCAGTCATTGGCAGCAGAGAACTGGAAGGAAAGGTGGCCGAAGGAGGAATTGGCTTTGGGGGTGACCAATGAAATATACTTGCTGGAGCACGTGCTACGTGTGGGTGCTGCTATGGTGACCAGCAAGCTGAGATAAGGCGGGGCATTACATAGCAAAGACATATAGATGACCTGGAGCCAGTGGGTTTGGTGACGAATATGAAGCGAGGGCCAGCCAACGAGAGCATACAGGTTGCAGTAGTGGGTAGTATATGGGGCTTTGGTGACAAAATGGATGGCACTGTGATAGACTGCATCCTGTTTGTTGAGTAGAGTGTTGGAGGCTATTTTGTAAGTGACATCGCCGAAGTCAAGGATCAGTAGGATAGTCAGTTTTAGGAGGGTATGTTTGGCAGTATGAGTGAAGGATGCTTTGTTGCGAAATAGGAAGCTGATTCTAGATTTAATTTTGGATTGGAGATGCTTAATATGAGTCTGGAAGGAGAGTTTACAGTCTAGCCAGACACCTAGGTATTTGTAGTTGTCCACATATTCTAATTAAGAACCGTCCAGAGTAGTGATGCTGGGCGGGCGGGCAGGTGTGGGCAGTGATCGGTTGAAGAGCATGCATTTAGTTTTACTTGCATTTAAGAGCAGTTGGAGGCCACAGAAGGAGAGTTGTATGGCATTGAAGCTCGCCTGTAGATTAGGTAATAGTGTCCAAAGAAGGGCCACAAGTATAGAGAATGGTGTCGTCTGCGTAGAGGTGGATCAGAGAATCACCAGCAAGAGCGTCATCATTGATGTATACAGAGAAGAGAGTCGGCCCGAGAATTGAACCCTGTGGCACCCCCATAGAGACTGCCAGAGGTCCGGACAACAGGCCCTCCGATTTGACACACTGAACTCTATCAGAGAAGTAGTTGGTGAACCAGGCGAGGCAGTCATTTGAGAAACCAAGGCTGTTGAGTCTGCCGATAAGAATGTGGTGATTGACAAAATCGAAAGCCTTGGCCAGGTCGATGAATACGGCTGCACAGTATTGTCTCTTATCGATGGCGGTTATGATATCGTTTAGGACCTTGAGCGTGGCTGAGGTGCACCCATGACCAGCCCGGAAACCAGATTGCATAGCGGAGAAGGTACGGTGGGATTCTAAATGGTCGGTGATCTGTTTGTTAACTTGGCTTTTGAAGACCTTAGAAAGGCAGGGTAGGATAGATATAGGTCTGTAGCAGTTTGGTTCTAGAGTGTCTCCCCCTTTGAAGAGGGGGATGACCACGGCAACTTTCCAATCTTTGGGGATCTCAGACGATACGAAGGAGGTTGATCAGGCTAGTAATAGGGGTTGCAACAATTTCGGCGTATAATTTTAGAAAGAGAAGGTCCAGATTGTCTAGCCCAGCTGATTTGTAGGGGTCCAGATTTTGCAGCTCTTTCAGAACATCAGCTAACTGAATTTGGTTGAAGGAGAATTCTAGAAAGGCCATACGGTAGAGGGCTTATTGCACTGCCCCTCCACCAGCTCTCATACCATACACACTTACACAAACACAACTATGTCTTACTACACACGTGAGGACTTTTTGTGGACCAACAATTGATTCCCATTCAAAATCCTATTTTACGCCTTACCCTAAACCTAACCCTAATTCTTAACCTAACCCCTAAGATCCTTTTTTTTTTTTTTTAACAAGTGAGAGACAGAGAAATGTCCTCACTTCTCTGAATTTGATTGGTTTATTATTCTTGTGTGGCATTCTGGTACTCACAAGTATAGTAAAACATGTACACACACAGGGAGAGATTAATCTAATATCCTATCACTCTATGGCAGTGACTACCAATGAAAGGCAGGTCTTTGTCATCCCACCAGAAATCCTACCACTATTCCAGAGCACAAACTGTAAGCTCAAGCTTTGACCTTAAGATTTAGAAAGCTGTGTTGGCTTCATCCCACCAATAGAAGAATCCCTGTGTGTTGGTGGAGCTAAGGGGTAGCAGAGATGGGCGCAGGTCTATCTCCTCCTATAAAACTATTTGCTTGTTTCGTTCTGAGCTCTACGGGAACCCTGAGTCAGTGCCCTCGCCGCTGGATGCCTTTGGAGAACTTCAAAGGGCCGAACTTTGTTTACTTTAACCGGTATGAGAGCAGTATGGATAGCTTGACCCTCCATGCATCAAAGCAGCCAACACGTTTGTTTTGAAGATGTCTGCCTTCGATATCTCAGCTTTCTGTCTGCTGGGATGGGGGTGCGGAGAGAAAGAGGATGAGGAGGCTCCGAAAACTGCCCTAGAGGCTGGCGCTAGAAAACGTTCTAAATTAAATTCAGAATCGATGGCTTTAATATACAAAAAGCGCTGGCATATCCCAATTCAAGTGTCCCTCTTCTGCAGAGGGGATTTGTGCAAAGCAAAGTCCACCCGGATTCAAACTTTTCATCTGTTTTCTTGGGAGGGAAACAGAATGTTCTCATTTATCACCTGTAAACGAACCTTCAGTATCAGCGCTTCTTCAGATCTAAGGCTTATTTATCACCAACTCTGCTGCTGACTGTTTGTTTTTCTGTGGAACACTTCCTACCAGTGGCTTTGGTATTTGAGTTTAACCTCACCTGCATTTCTCTTCAAAGAAAAGGAGTAGATGGTTATTTGTGTGTGTGTGTGTGTAGGAGTGCGTATGCTGGACGGCGAGGTGACCGACGTGGTGGAGGCCCAGTCTCTCAGTCTGAACCCACAGCACATCCACATCTACAGTGCCAGCTGGGGCCCCGAGGATGATGGGAAGACGGTGGATGGGCCCGCCAAGCTCGCCAAGGAGGCCTTCCTGCGTGGAGTGACCGAGGTGTGTGTGTGTGTAAATATCTGTGTGTTCTGGGCCTCAGTTGTGTGCTGCGTTCCCCCATTTCAATGCCTGCCTCACCATCAATAGTTTGTGTGTGACTTCCTCTACACACAGCCAGTAATTATGTAGTAAACTATTCAACCATTTTGAAGGACAAAGGTGGCTTGAACAACGCAAGCGCACTTCATGACCCAGTCGATTATGAATGGGGAAATTTGATTTGGTCACAGTGGACGTATCAAGCTTTCTAAACTCCACTAAGGATAAAATAATAAATGGCCTGAACAAATACTGTAGGAAAAATAATCCTCAATACAAAGCACTGAAAATATTGTACATTCATAACCACCTAAAGTGCACTTTACACAATAATTTCCCTTCACATCACTACTGTACCACAATTGTAGAAGTGATTTCAGAATCTGAGTGGGAGGATATTTGTGTTATGAGAATATCTCAATAAAACGCCAATGAGCTCAGGTCACGTGCACAATTTTTAATTTGAATGTGTAATAACAGATGTAAATAGTTGATGGGGCTTTAACGTTAGTGTGGCACGATTCAGAGAGACCGAAGTCTTAGCTACAGCTCCTCCATCTCACATGGGCATCCGGGCAGAGCATTGGCATACTGCCAACCCTGAGACAGTGACATACTGCCAACCCTGAGACGTTACCTGTGTGTGAGAGAGACAACCGCTTTTAGGCATTTTGATAACTACTTAAAGAACAGGATGCTTACTGGTCCTGGTCTTTAGTGTCAATATGAAACAGTAGCTGGTTTGCTGAAGGCTCTGTCTTTAATGGGCTTCTTACTGTATACAGCCTCCACCAAAAAAATGGGATTACAAACGCTTATACTATAGTTAAGCAATAAGGCACGAGGGGGTGTGTTTGGTCTTTGTATGTGTGAGTGGAGGGAACAGTAAGCATCCAGACTGCAGACGTATAGGGACCATATGCCAGGCTCTCTGTAGTGTACACATGGGAGCCTGCATCCATCTGATCCCAGATCTGAAGGTAAGAGGGTGTGAGAGAGCCAGTCATAAAGTAATGTAATTAAATGTAATGTAATAAAGCATAGAGCCAAGCCAGGGCCAACGGGCCATTCAGACAAAGAACCATCAGACCTTATGGGGCAAACCCCATCTGAGGGCCGTTACTGGTGCTCTGTCTGCCTCCCTTTATTACAGGCCTGTCAAATAAAAAGCATATGGCATGTAAACACATACTATTCTATAGGGAGCCATGGCGTCATCAGTAGCTCCAGTCTGTTGTTTACACTGTTCATGATGGTTGTGTGTGATGGTCAATGTGCAGAGGCTGCACCACCCAGCACAATGGAGCATTCTGTGGGACTTTGATATTTATTCACTGTGAATGCTGAATAGCACAGATGATTTATTGCTCCGGGTTTGTTGACATACGGTCCCTGTTGTGTTGTATTGCTGCCGTGGTACATTAAAGCTCTTTGGATTGAAAGCGTCTGAGTGATCACACGGTCCTGTGATGTATGGATGAGCTGAGGCAGGCCTTTCAGAGATGGACCCTGGAAATAGTTGTGCTGTAGTATCAATGGGAATCTAATTTAGATTGAATGACACTGTTCTCCCTTCTTTCATTAGCTGCACCACACCAAGATGCATGTGGTCATGTACGTCAGAAAGGCCTGTCTAGAAGTGGTTGTCTAGGTTTGTTATTGACTCTTCTGTCGGTCCCTCTCCCTCCTCTAGGGTCGTGGGGGCCTGGGCTCCATCTTTGTGTGGGCGTCAGGGAACGGCGGGCGTGAGAAGGACAGCTGTAACTGTGACGGCTACACCAACAGCATCTACACCCTGTCCATCAGCAGCTCCACCCAGAACGGTAACGTGCCCTGGTACAGCGAGGCCTGCTCCTCCACCCTCGCCACAACCTACAGCTCTGGCAACCTCAACGAGAAACAGATAGTGAGTTCAGTAGACACGTGCTCGCGCACACACATACACACATAAACACTTACAGTGGCAAACGTAGCGGGAAACATGGATTTTGATGAATAAACATGCTGAACACTCTCATTCACTCCCAGTGTGAGCGTCATGAGGAGAGCGGGAAGCATTCGTCTGTACAGTCTGAAAATGGGCATGTCAGAAAGCAGAACATTAAACTGAGTGGTGGTGTGCATGCAGGGTGGAGGAGAGTGTGAGTCGGGGCTCCTGTCCTGTGAGAGTCTTGTGCTCTGTGGTTCCAGGGCCTCAGTGGTATTATGTTGCTAACTACAATGGGAGATCACACAGCTTCCACTGAGCTTTGAAGAGGAGGAAGTCTATTTTACAGCATATTAGTCAGGGGAATGATGTGTGTGCGCTTCAGTGAGATGTAAGAATGGATGCATGGAAACTTTTGATGTATAGCCAGGGTGTGGATGTATAGAACCAGGTTGACTTGGCTCCTGGGATCCTTAGAGTATCTCAGGTGGTTGAATCCGGAGCCAAAGCACTAGTCCAGACTCTCTAGCTGTACTCTAGAGGTTTGAGCGTTTCTAGATGTCCTAGTTAGCCTGTATCCTGTTGCACTTCTTTGTCGGTGTTCCTATTGGTTTTAGTGCTCCTCCTTCCAGTCAGATCGATTCTAAGCCAAATGCTTACTGGACTGTTTAGTGCTTCAAGGCAGGTTTTGTGTGTGTGTTCAGTCTAGAGGGATGACTGAGTCAGTTCTCACTGGCCTGCCTCACAGCCAGGGGCTGCAGTCTTCTCACATTGAGCAGTGACACTCTCTCTTTCCTGCCTTCCTCCTTTTCTCTCTCTTCATAAACTCTTTCTCTTCGCACTCTTTCCCACCCGCCCTCTGAGGCCCATTTGAATGAAGAACTATAAAACGTTAAAATCCCATCTCCACTGTCTCCACACACACACACACACACACACCACACACACACACACACGGGAGGAAGGAGAGCCTCTCACTAGGAGAGATTACAGTACAATACTGTATAATGGATGTTCATCCCAACCTCTTGCCATGAGGCATGCTGTGCACACATGATTAATGAATTGGTGTATGTTTCCACATTCATGATTAATCATGTTAAGCATGTGTTGATACATAAACATCTATCAAAGTAGATGGGGCTGAGTAGAATATGATTTTTATAGTGTATAACTTACTCTTACTGATTGCGTCAATAGAAAGTTCTTTATTTGCCCATATATTAGGTGTTAACATTTCAGCCCGGTATGGGCAGCACCATATCTAACTGTAAACTCTCTTCCTGTCAGGTGACAACGGATCTCAGACAGAAGTGTACTGACACCCACACGGGCACCTCCGCCTCGGCTCCACTGGCTGCTGGGATCATCGCCCTCGCACTGGAAGCCAAGTGAGTGACTCTTACCACCTGTCTGTCTATTTCTCTCTGTCTGTCTTCCTTTGGTTGTCTCCGTTTGTCTCAATGTCCCCTTGCTTGTTCCTATTTTTTTCTCTCTGATCTTGCGCTGTCTGTTTCTCTCCCTCCTTTGTGTTTTTTTTTGTCTGTTCACAAATATTTGCCATCTGAGCACACACACACACACACACACAGCGAGATGTCTCAGAAGTTCGACAAACTCTTGGGGGAATTATTACAACTGTCTTGTAATAATGCATTGTGGATCAGAATAGATTAGTCCGTTATCTCCTATCATTCTGCTATGAACGTGTCATCAGCTCAGTACTGTAGTCTGGTTGGGGAACGGGCCACTTGTGACCAGTAAAAACCTCTAGTTCCCTGTCCATTAAAAGTGTCTGACTGTACTGCAGGGCTTTATGCAGAGCTGATGAGGTTAAAACTCACTGTTTCGCTGGGGTACTGTACACTATTTGACTGTTTTACTGTAGGCTTTTACTGTTGCTCTGCTGGGTGGAACTGCAGTAACACAGGGTTTTATACGGAGAACAGAGGAGAGTGTGGGAGAGCAGAGATGTGACTGACAGAGGGATCTCTGGTCTCAATCTTTTCAATGCAGTAACATTAAGCCTGATGTTCAACTCTTCTAGCGCACTTGGGCACCTAATGCCAATTCCTTTGCAATTTGTCGCTATGCTTTGTGGTACAGTAGGATATGTTGTAATGTCTTCATAATCATGTTAAGTGTATTTCAGATCTGGAATCTTCTATATTGATGAAAGATATGGTTTGTGTGTGTGTGTGTGTGTGTGTGCGCGCAGTAAAAACCTGACATGGAGGGACATGCAGCATTTGGTCGTGAGGACCTCTCATCCTGCCCACCTCCTCACCAACGACTGGAATACCAATGGGGTCGGCCGAAAAGGTACAGCGAGGCGTCCCATTAGCTGAGCTCGGCTGACCATCACTCCCGTGCCCTGCCAGTTGCACAATGGAGACTGATCTATATTGTATTTACATCAATTGATTTAAAGTTGCCTACATTAAGCAATTACAGAAAGCCAAGGCTCCAAAGTTCAAGGAGAGGTTTTACTGGGCACACAGCAGGGCACATGCAATAATCTAATAGTGAAGAGGCCCTTATTGAGTTGAAACTGGAATCGTGATGAAGTAGCCTTTCAGCAGTCTATCGATCTCTCTCTCTTTTTCCTTCTCTCTCTCTCTATCGCTCGATCTCTCTCAGTGAGCCACTCATATGGGTATGGTCTGCTTGATGCCAGTGCGATCGTGGCTCTGGCTGAGAACTGGACCAACGTTGGGCCCCAGAAAAAATGTGTGCTGTCCATGGTGGCAGAGCCCAGGTGAGCTGCACACACACACACACACACACACACACACACACACACACACACACACACACACACCAGCTCTACCTGTAATACCACTCACTGTTTGGCTGGCAGGAGCACCAGTACTAGCTCTTAGGGATTCCACTGGTTTTGAGTATAGTACAGTTCACCTACCAGGTGATTAACATATAATAAACCTTTGTGATCCTTATTAGAATAGGATGCTTCAGATTGTGTGTGAGAGTGTGTCTCATCTGGGGGGGTGTTGGCTGTAGAGGTGATGAGCGCTGCTGTGTGTGGGCTGGTTTGTGATGGGCTGTAGGTGTGACAGGTGCTCATGTGGGACCAAGCTGTCATACCCCAGTGTGACTGCATGTCATGTTTCCATTCTGAGCCTGGCACCGGGGGCCCATTTGATATGCTCTGCTGGGTTCTTGTGTGTGTGTGTGTGGTAGGGTGATGATCTTTTGAGCCTGGGGGAACATGTTTAAGGGAAATAATCACTTACAGATGAGTCTCTCTCTGCTTCCATGTTCTCCACGCTTCCCTGACTGTCTCTAAACCTCTGTCGATATTTTACTCTTTCACTCTCTCACTCCTTTGCTCTTGCTCTCAGTCCCTCTCTCTCATTCTCTTTCCCTGTCTTGTGCTCCTATCTCTTCCTCTCACACTTTCTCAATATCTCTCTTTCTCTCTTCCACTCTCTCCTGTCTTTAACCCTGCCTCTGCTACATACAGTAGCTGACAGGATCCCAGCCCTGTTGTATTCTCTATGTACTGGTCCCCAGATCACAGCCTACCACTGGAGCCTGTGTGCATTGTACAGTACAAGAGGTGTTGCTTCTCCTTCACACTCTCTGACTGCTGCGGATTGGATCCTAACATTTTAAGGGCTTTAATTAGGAGGACGCGGTGTGTTTTTACACCCAGTTCACCGATTATGGCCCGTATTTTCTATTAGCTGGGCGCCACGGCTTTTGTAAAGCCTCATGCCCTCCTCTCTCTCCCCAGCCCTCCTCTCCTCCTCTGGGTTCAGTTGTTGTGGATGTGTGTAAGCTGCTAAGCGGATTGAGGGGAGTCTAGGGAGCCTGGTACTTTTCTCCTGTAGAGGACAGGGCTGCTAATCCTGTTTCAAGGCCGCAAACCCTGTGCCCTCAGCAGTCTCTCTCTCACACACTAGTCTCTCTCTCTCTCACACACTAGTCTCTCTCTCTCTCACACACTAGTCTCTCTCTCTCTCACACACTAGTCTCTCTCTCTCTCACACACTAGTCTCTCTCTCTCTCACACACTAGTCTCTCTCTCTCTCACACACTAGTCTCTCTCTCTCTCACACACTAGTCTCTCTCACACACTAGTCTCTCTCACACACTAGTCTCTCTCACACACTAGTCTCTCTCACACACTAGTCTCTCTCTCTCACACTAGTCTCTCTCTCTCTCACACTAGTCTCTCTCTCTCTCTCACACTAGTCTCTCTCTCTCTCTCTCTCACACTAGTCTCTCTCTCTCTCACTAGTCTCTCTCTCACACTAGTCTCTCTCTCTCTCTCACACTAGTCTCTCTCTCACACTAGTCTCTCTCTCTCTCTCACACTAGTCTCTCTCTCTCTCTCACACTAGTCTCTCTCTCACACTAGTCTCTCTCTCTCTCACACTAGTCTCTCTCTCTCTCACACTAGTCTCTCTCTCTCACACTAGTCTCTCTCTCTCTCTCACACTAGTCTCTCTCTCTCTCACACTAGTCTCTCTCTCTCACACTAGTCTCTCTCTCTCACACTAGTCTCTCTCTCTCACACTAGTCTCTCTCTCTCACACTAGTCTCTCTCTCACACTAGCTCTCTCTCTCACACTAGTCTCTCTCTCACACTAGTCTCTCTCTCTCTCTCACACTAGTCTCTCTCTCTCTCTCACACTAGTCTCTCTCTCTCTCACACTAGTCTCTCTCTCTCTCACACTAGTCTCTCTCTCTCTCACACTAGTCTCTCTCTCTCTCACACTAGTCCTCTCTCTCTCTCCACACTAGTCTCTCTCTCTCTCTCACACACTAGTCTCTCTCTCTCTCACACACTAGTCTCTCTCTCTCTCACACACTAGTCTCTCTCTCTCTCACACACACTAGTCTCTCTCTCTCTCTCCCCACACTAGTCTCTCTCTCTCTCTCTCACACTAGTCTCTCTCTCTCTCTCTCACACTAGTCTCTCTCTCTCTCTCTCACACTAGTCTCTCTCTCTCTCTCTCTCCACACACACTAGTCTCTCTCTCTCTCACACACTAGTTCTCTCTCTCTCTCTCTCTCTCTCTCACACACTAGTCCTCTCTCTCTCACACTAGTCTCTCTCTCTCACACACTAGTCTCTCTCTCCACACACTAGTCTCTCTCTCCACACACACTAGTCTCTCTCTCTCACACTAGTCTCTCTCTCTCACACACTAGTCTCTCTCTCACACACACTAGTCTCTCTCTCACACACACTAGTCTCTCTCTCCCACACACACACTAGTCTCTCTCTCTCTCTCACACACACACTAGTCTCTCTCTCTCTCTCTCTCTCTCTCACACACACACACTAGTCTCTCTCTCTCTCTCTCTCTCTCACACACACACTAGTCTGTCTCTCTCTCACACACACTAGTCTCTCTCTCTCTCTCTCACACACTAGTCTCTCTCTCTGTCTCTCACACACACTAGTCTCTCTCTCTCTCTCACACACACACTAGTCTCTCTCTCTCTCTCTCTCTCTCTCACACACACACACTAGTCTCTCTCTCTCTCTCTCTCTCTCACACACACACTAGTCTCTCTCTCTCTCTCTCTCTCTCTCACACACACACTAGTCTCTCTCTCTCTCACACACTAGTCTCTCTCTCACTCACACACTAGTCTCTCTCTCTCTCACACACTAGTCTCTCTCTCTCTCACACACTAGTCTCTCTCTCACTCACACACTAGTCTCTCTCTCTCTCACACACTAGTCTCTCTCTCTCTCACACACTAGTCTCTCTCTCTCACACACACTAGTCTCTCTCTCTCTCACACACTAGTCTCTCTCTCTCTCACACACTAGTCTCTCTCTCTCTCACACACTAGTCTCTCTCTCTCTCTCACACACTAGTCTCTCTCTCGCTCTCACACACTAGTCTCTTTCGCTCACACACACTAGTCACTCTCTCGCTCACACACACTAGTCACTCCCTCGCTCACACACACTAGTCACTCTCTCGCTCACACACACTAGTCACTCTCTCGCTCACACACACTAGTCTCTCTCTCGCTCACACACACTAGTCTCTCTCTCGCTCACACACACTAGTCTCTCTCTCGCTCACACACACTAGTCTCTCTCTCGCTCACACACACTAGTCTCTCTCTCGCTCACACACACTAGTCTCTCTCTCGCTCACACACACTAGTCTCTCTCTCGCTCACACACACTAGTCTCTCTCTCTCGCTCACACACACTAGTCTCTCTCTCGCTCGCACACACTAGTCTCTCTCTCGCTCGCACACACTAGTCTCTCTCTCGCTCGCACACACTAGTCTCTCTTTCTCTCGCTCGCACACACTAGTCTCTCTTTCTCTCGCTCGACACACTAGTCTCTCTCTCGCTCACACACACTAGTCTCTCTCTCGCTCGCACACACTAGTCTCTCTCTCGCTCGCACACACTAGTCTCTCTCTCGCTCGCACACACTAGTCTCTCTTCTCTCGCTCGCACACACTAGTCTCTCTTTCTCTCGCTCGCACACACTAGTCTCTCTTTCTCTCGCTCGCACACACTAGTCTCTCTTTCTCTCGCTCGCACACACTAGTCTCTCTTCTCTCGCTCGCACACACTAGTCTCTCTTTCTCTCGCTCGCACACACTAGTCTCTCTTTCTCTCGCTCGCACACACTAGTCTCTCTTTCTCTCGCTCGCACACACTAGTCTCTCTTTCTCTCGCTCGCACACACTAGTCTCTCTTTCTCTCGCTCGCACACACTAGTCTCTCTTTCTCTCGCTCGCACACACTAGTCTCTCTTTCTCTCGCTCGCACACACTAGTCTCTCTTTCTCTCGCTCGCACACACTAGTCTCTCTTTCTCTCGCTCGCACACACTAGTCTCTCTTTCTCTCGCTCGCACACACTAGTCTCTCTTTCTCTCGCTCGCACACACTAGTCTCTCTTTCTCTCGCTCGCACACACTAGTCTCTCTTTCTCTCGCTCGCACACACACACTAGTTTCTCTCGCTCGCACACACACACTAGTTTCTCTCGCTCGCTCACACACACTAGTTTCTCTCTCTCGCTCACACACACACTAGTTTCTCTCTCTCGCTCACACACACACGAGTCTCTCTTTCTTTCTCTCTCTCACACACACACGAGTCTCTCTTTCTTTCTCTCTCTCACACACACACGAGTCTCTCTCTCTCTCACACACTAGTGTCTCTCTCACACACTAGTCCAGAGTGACAGTCACACACTCATGCAGCATCACTCACACTCGGAGGACCATTATAGTCACGCACACAGATGCTGTCACATGCTCACTCCCAGCTGTGACATCTTTCTCACAGACACCAGAAGCCAGCAACATGAAAACACAAGCCACCCCAAGCCAATTGTCATCTTCAATCACTATGCTATCTTTGTGTAAATGTATGTATTTGGTCCATATATGCTGATGTGCTGTTTATCTGTGTCAGGAACATTGGGAGCCACCTGCTGATCACCAAGACAGTGGACGGCTGTGTTGGGACAGCCAACCATGTGAGCTCCCTAGAACATGCCCAGGCCCAGCTCACCCTCTCCTACAACCGCAGGGGCAACCTGGGCATCTACCTGACCAGCCCACAGGGCACCCGCTCCACACTGCTCGCTCCCAGGTACGTACAGACAGACAGACAGACAGACAGACAGACAGACAGACAGACAGACAGACAGACAGACAGACAGACAGACAGACAGTGTATTACATACTTCCTGTCTCTCCTCTCCAGGCCTCATGACTACTCATCAGAGGGCTTTAATGACTGGGCTTTCATGACCACGCACTCCTGGGGCGAGGACCCCCGGGGGGAGTGGATCCTGGAGATGGTAAACGTGGCAGGGGCCAGCGACTATGGTAAGACACCTCTCATTTACTACCTTAACATATGCTATTGTTATGTCTGGAACATTGTCTGGGAGCTCAGAGAGAGAAAGAGAGAGTGACAGGGCTTCTGTTAGTGCAGCCGTGTCTGACTAGCAGTGTCACTGAAAGAATGTGTGTGTGTGACGGATGTATGCTTGTGATTGCATTTATCTGTGCATCATATGTGTTTGATTCATTGATGTACTGCTTGTGAAAGAGTGTGTGCATGCGCAGTAAGTGCTTGATTTATGTGTTAATGGATTTGTGTATTTCATAGTGTGCGTCAGTGCATGTACAGCATTCATGTGTTGATGATTTTGTGTGTGTGTGAGATGCTTCCAGACCGCTAACAGGGAGTGTTTTATACGCGGGGCAGCAGTGTCTGTGCCTGCAGAGCTTTCCTTTTGATCCCTTTTATACAAGCTGTCAGGCAGTCTCGCTCTAGCTCCACACACCCACTTCTAAATCAGCTTCATTAAACCAGGGAGGGTAAATCAAGCAGGGGAGTGGAGGGCCCTGCTGTCTGACCCATGCTGACCTAGGCTGAACCAGGCTGATCCAGAATAACTATGACCTAAGGCCCATCCAGGCCCTCTCAGACAATCTTTTTGGGGTTTATTTGTAGTTCTCTCTCTTGCTTTCATTTTGTTTTCTCTCTCTCACTTCTCTCTTTCTCGCGTTCCCTCCCTCCCTCTGGCTGTAGATCTCTCAGCCCCTCCCCCCCTTTCTGGGATTTAGGAAGTTGGACCCTCTCAAAGGGCTTGTCATATAAATGGCTCTCCCGGGAAGGGTTGTTCTTAACTAACGGGTCTATAGAGAAACACCTGAATGTATGCTTATACATGTAATGCTTTACTTCGAGGAATCTTTTCCTGTCATTCCATCCAGGAAATCCAAGAATATAGAAGGAGCAGGATAGAAGCTGCAGTTACAGAACCCTCCCTGAAGAGTGCCAAAGCCTTGCTGGCGTAGACGGTGGCTTGGAGATCTGTGCTGTTGTTGCTTATGTGTAACACTCTCTCTCCCTCCCTCTGTCTAGGCACTCTGACTCAGTTCACCCTGGTGCTGTATGGTACAGGCTCAGACTCTCCCAGCTCCACAGCCAAGGACCTCTCTCAGTCCAGTAACGGCAGCTGTAAGACTTTTGACCTACAGCAGATTTGCATTGGTAAGAATATTACTGTTGGTTACTGTAAGAGAATGCAGATTCTGTACCTAGGGTCTCGTAGAGCTGTGGTCTGCCCAGGCTTTTGTTTCTGCACAGCACAAATGCACCTAATTCAATCCATCATGGTCTAATGGATCAAAGTCTGCCCCACTGTGGCTCTGCAGGCCTCAGTTGCCTACCCCTAGCCTAAACCTAACCATTTAATGAACAGGTACATTTACACTGCACACTGTACAGGTAAGACCGGAGAGATGAAACTCCTATGGAAAGTGTATGGCTTGTATAGGTTAAACCCTAGAGCAGGAGGCTCCAACAGGTAGATTGTGAGCTACCAGCAGCTCGCAGTCCACCTATGATAAACTTGCCAATTAATTCTGAAAGTACATGCATTTATTTCATGTGTTCCATCGCAATCTGTCGTAAACATAAAGCTCCCGGCTACTATCCAATCAAAGGCACATTGACATTATCCCACCCCTGGTTAGCCACTGTTGACTTAAAAATCCAAATGTAACACAATATCTGGCAATTCTATTCCGGCAATATTGTTTGGTGCGCCCGTTTGTCTAATGATAGCCGGCGTCTTGTGGGTAGACAGGACTTTCCCCATAAACCTTCTCAATTAAATGTGAACAAACATTTAACCTCACAGAACTAGGCCATATCATGATTGGTTGGCCATTGCTTTGCAAACTCTGCCATGTTCTATAGATATCAAGACTTGTCTTCTGATGTGGTGTAAGCATTGACATGGACTCCATTTTTGTTGTTTCTTTATGAATAATTGTTATATTGACAGTAAAAAATACAATTAAACTGCGAGAAATGAATTCAGAAAATACAAAACATAATTTTATGGGGCCTGTTTATTAACCATTATATTACCCGGGTATATTGACAGAAAGCACAAATCTTGTTCACTAAGGATCTGGGGAATGGTAGAGGAGAATAAAATAATGTGCCTATTTGAAAGCTCTAAAAAAAGAGTAGCTTGTGACATGTTTACGTTTTTAAAAGTAGCATTCATGCTAGAGGTTGGAGACCACTGCCCTAGAATAAGACTGGGAGAGACAGGAACAGTCTGACCCCTGCAGGATCCCCTGGGTATCACAATTTAACACTTGTTGGTATACTGTATCAGATAGTGAGTGGCGTAATGGCATAGATGTAGGTTGTGAAGCAAGAACTCTGGATGGTTGAGTTTGTTGATCAGCTCGTCCTCAGAGACATCTACTGCGATAAATTAAACATGGGGGCAGATTAGCGAGGACTGCATTTTCCCAGCTAAACTGACTAAGACGCACCTCCAACAACACATAATTCTGTCCCAAAACAATACTAAAAACAGGACAGGTAAAACAAAAAAAATGACATTAAGGAATGGACAACCAATGGGTTACATTGGTTTCAAGTTTGAATCCGTACATATTTGACGAGCTGATCATAGTGAAAAAGAAAATATTTCTGCGTTTGCCGTTGTGTAAACACATTGATTCTCATTGCAAATAGGCCCAGGATAACTCCTGATAAAGTTGGGTAGCTTAGTCATGGGAATCAGGACTAATAAAGCAAATGCAACTGCCTGTTTTAGGAACAGTAGGCCTACCAAATGGATGGGCATTCATAAAATTCCATTGCAGGCTGACACTGACGGCTACGCCCCGCCGACTGACGGCTACGCCCCGCCGACTGACGGCTACGCCCCGCCGACTGACGGCTACGCCCCGCCGACTGACGGCTACGCCCCGCCGACTGACGGCTACGCCCCGCCGACTGACGGCTACGCCCCGCCGACTGACGGCTACGCCCCGCCGACTGACGGCTACGCCCCGCCGACTGACGCCGACTGACGGCTACGCCCCGCCGACTGACGCCGACTGACGGCTACGCCCCGCCGCCGACTGACGCCCCGCCGCCGACTGACGGCTACGCCCCGCCGCCGACTGACGGCTACGCCCCGCCGCCTGACGCCAACGGCTACGCCCCGCCGACTGACGGCGACATCAATTAGGTGTCTTTTTTTGGTCCTGTCCAGACCAGTCTTATTTTTTATTTTTTCACACCCACGGATGTAGATTTTTGGTCGGGACCAAATCTGAACTAATTATAGACGTCTATATTTGGTTTGCTCTGGGCCTCCCGAGTGGTGCAGTGGTCTAAGGCTCGGCATCGCAGTGCTAGCTGTGCCACTAGAGATCCTGGGTTTGAGTCCAGGCTCTGTTGCAGCCGGCCGTGACCGGGAGACCCATAATTGCCCCAGCGTCTTCCAGGTTAAGGGAGGGTTTGGTCGGCATGGATGTCCTTGTCCCAACGCGCACTAGCGACTTCTGTGGCGGGCCGGGCGCAGTGCACGTTGACATGGTCGCCATGCCCTCTGACACATTGGTGTGGCTGGCTTCCGGGTTAAGTGGGCATTGTGTCAAGAAGCAGTGCGGCTTGGTTGGGATGTGTTTCGCAGGACGCACGGCTCTCGAAATTCGCCTCTCCCGAGTCCGTACGGGAGTTGCAGCGATGAGACAAGACTAACTATTAATTGGATACCACAAAGTTGGGGAGAAAAACGGGGGTGGGGGGGAAGAGACTAACAAGTTTAAACATTTGGTTTGGTCTGGACCGACCTTCATTTGGTCCAAACATAGACGGCTGGCTATAAATTACGTTTTTTCAACTTTCATTAAGAACTGAAATTTTACCTGATTTCAACGTCTGGAAAATATGTATTTTCACCTTTCATTCAGAACCTAAAATGAACCTCACTTCAACGTCTGGAAAATACTTAATTAATGGGACTATTCTAGTTTTGTGGGGGTATAGGAGGTGGGCAGGATTTTTTTTTTGGTCTCATCTAGAGCAGCAGAACGGCCAGGACCGGGCCTGGCTGTGATCAACACATTCAGCCAGTTAGCCGATGACAACTCTTATTAGTGCAGCCAGACCAGCTCTGTAGACATACTGTGTCATTTGTTGGAATTTAGTCCCTACTCCTCCCTCTTGCCTCTGTCATCAACCCCTTCTCCCTCAACACTCTGTCACTATTCCCACCCTCTTCCTCTCTCTCCCTTCCTTTTTTCCTGCTGTCCCCTTTCATTTGATCCTTCCTCTCTCTCCCACCCACTTCAACTCTTTCAACAGGGAGAGAATGACAACTGATTATGAACCAAGTAATTAGATTGGGATAATGGTCTGTCTGACCGTGTAGGCTGGGGGGAATGGGCCTTGGGTGGATGCGGAGGGGGGGGGGTGGGGCCTCAGTAGCTGTGTGTGTGAGATTAGCTTTCCAAATCATTGGGGGAGATAAGGAGTTACAGGGTGCTGCTACTGAAACTACTGCGGTGATAACACACCGACACTAATGCCACTGCCAAACTGTCCACGTGGATGTGCAGACTTAGTACAGATAAATGCTTCAGAGCTTATTAGAAAGTCCATATATCTACGATATTATTTCCAACTGGGTTGGCAAAGCACTGCTCAGGGCATAGATATGCTACAGTGCATTTCTCCTCAGACTGATGAGGGATTTACACACGCTGCATTTGTCTCAGCACACAATCTGCACAGCTCATCAACACATTCACACTCTAAACAGTTTGCAGCAGGAAACTGTTAATTCTAGCAGAAGCTACATGAACATTATGCAGCTTAAGTTGAGGGAACATTCACAGGCTCATGATTTTAATGCTCCAGAATGAGGCGATGCGTAATGTGCTGCATGATTGTCATGGCAGACTATTCAAATACAGTTCACATATTTGAAGCTTTGTGCGAACTATATCCATTTATTACCGGTGGTTGTGCACTAACCGTGTTAAATGAAGAATTTGAACACCAGCAGTACTAAAATATGTCTGTTTCTCCTCTTGTCTCCTTGTATGCAGAGTGCAATGGTGGCTACTACCTCTTCCAGCAGGGCTGTGTGAGGGACTGTCCAGCCGGCTACACCGCAGGCTCCCAGCTCCTCAGTTACACCATGGGGAACTCTGTGGATCCAGCCTCGGTCCCCTCCTGCCTGCCCTGCCAAGCCCCCTGCCTGACCTGCAGCGGCCTCAGCCCCAGCGCCTGCCTCTCCTGCCCCCCTCACAGCCACCTGGACCCTGTGTCCAGCACCTGCCTGCACCTCAACCAGATCCAGAGGGAGTCCCCCGGCAACTACATGGTGGGCCAGGGCAACACCAGTCCCCGCCCAGAGCTCAGCTCGCGCCTGCCCGTCACCATCGCCGTGCTCAGCTGCATGATCATCATGGCCACCTTCGCTGGGGTGTTCGTTCTGCTGCAGCTGAGATCTGGAGTCCTGGCCAAACTGCCCTCACTGGAGGAGGCCGGCTCAGGCCTGAGGGGGGGCTTCGGCCTGGGGGGCAGCAGCAGAATGGTGTCGTACCGCGGTATCCCTACAGTGTGGGGCGACGAGGGGGTGAACACTGACTCCGACAATGATGAGTTTGACGTCCACAATGAGAAGACTGCCTTTATCAAAACACAAAGTGCTCTTTAACCCCCTCCTGTCTTCGTATTCCTGCTTTCTACAGCCTTCCCCCAATCACTCTGAGTCGTCTAATTCCGGGCTCCCTGTCCTCCTCATGGTCCCCTCTGGTTTCTCTTTCCCTGTTTCGCTCCCTCGTTCTTCCTCTCATCGGGTTTCATCCTCCAGGTTTAGTGTTCCACTCTGTAGTGGGTGACCTGATGGGAGACTGGAGTCACGCGGAACAGGGATGGCCTGGGCGCGCTCGGCGCTCGCTTCACACTCGGGTGCTTTTCTATTAAACTGTCTCTCTGTGCCCTTTCGCCCTCAATCACCATCAGACAGAGTGTTTTCTGAACACAGCCCATTTCCCGAACGGCTCCAGGGTTTCCCTGTCACAATAAACAAACCATTATTGTTTGCTCTCTCCCTGCTTTTTTTCTTCTTCATCTCCAGTTCCAGTGCAGTAGCCAGATGAGATTGTAAATTGGGGGTACACTGTGTGTGTGTGTGTGTGTTGAGTGGACAGCGAGATCGGGGTAGGGTCAGGTTCTGAGAAGCCACAGCAGAGTCCTCAAAGTCCCACTGTTTTGGTGAATCAGCCCCAGGCCCTCCCAGAGCTGCTGAGTGTGTCCATGCTGCAGTATGAGACTGTATCTCTCTCTCAGCTCTGGCTGGATACAAGGCTATGAGTCCATGAGACTAGCAACGCCCACTCTACCCCCAGCATGGGGGGATGGGGTTCGGGCCGAGTGCTCGCTCGTTGCCAGATCCCCAAAGATAGGTCAGCAGTTCACCCAGCTACGCCTCCACACTTTACTGGGACTCAGAATTTTGACCAAAATAATATTGCCTCTATGATTAAAACCCCATTCCCAAGAAAAAAGTACCTAGGAATAATTAAATTGGCTTTCCACTTTAGTCTTTTAATTGCTCAGCTTCTGAGGGTGAGAGTGTTAGTGAGATGCATTGTGGATGGGGCTCAGTACAGTAGAAGTGACTTAACACAAGGGCTTCTCTGAGTAGCTATACAGGTAGTGAGAGGACTGTGATAGAGAGAAGGGTTTTACGCACTGCAGAGGAGAGAGAGAGAGAATAACAAAGTCTGGCCATGATTACCAGACGGGGCACTCCACTCTCCCTATTCTGCTGCTCTTTTAATGCTGTTCATCACACACACTTAGCACTATGTTGGTCTTGTGTGTTTTTGTGTGTCTGAGTGTGTGACGGCCAAGTGTGTGAGCAGGTGTCCAGTTGAGCAAAAGGAAGGAATGAGCACATTAGGAATACTAAGGATGTGGTTGTGTTTGTAGGCTGAGTTATGATACTGGTTGGTCGATGTTGTGTCCCTGTCTGCTGTTCTTTAAAGAACTGAGGTTGGCTATAATAAGCAAACTTCTTTTAAAATGTTTTATCTGTCATTGAGACTTATCACTGCTTCTCTCCAGTCGTCATCAGACTTATCACTGCTTCTCTCCAGTCGTCATCAGACTTATCACTGCTTCTCTCCAGTCGTCATCAGACTTATCACTGCTTCTCTCCAGTCGTCATCAGACTTATCACTGCTTCTCTCCAGTCGTCATCAGGGATGTCGATGCAAACCAGAGATAATCTGTTTCATATACTTGCCAATGAATTATATCCTGAATGACACTACAGCTCAGATGTGTTCCAAGGGATTTTTTTTCTATTCAAACTATCTTTATTGAAAAACTTAAGTGAATGTTTGGCTGCATATCTTCCTTCTACAATCTGTACCTCATTAATTCATCCATTGGACAAATATTGGATCCATCCATCTTTAAAAAAAAAAAAAATTGTTGAAGTTATTGTTCATTTCCAGCAGATAATAGGGGGCTTCGCTGAGAGGGGTTGTCATAGTGACAACATGCATATAAGATTGATGCAGCTGCTCATCCCGTCCTCACTCAGATCACACAGCAACGGCAGCAGAGTATATGTGTTCCATAGCTATGATGAAGGATTATATAGGTCAAAGAGAAGGATATTTCTTTTGAACCGTAGGAGTTTTCCTTTCACTGATTTACACTTCTACAGTAATAATAAGACTGAAATGTCTTTATCTACAGTGCCAGGGCTGTAGGGCTGCGGTCTCGCTCATCTTTTTCTCTCTCCTCCCCTACTCTGTCCTGGCACAACTTAAATGTAATTTAATATATCCTGATTTATGCCCTCTGAATGGATTGTTTTTTAAGGGGGAGGGGGGGTGATCCCTATGCTTTAAATCTTATGTAATTAAAAGCATTGCTGAGGAAGAATTAATCTTCAATACACAGATTGAGGAGTTGCTATCCTCTGAGAGCAAAGTAATGACGGCCAACTTTGAGCAAAATATGTAATTATTACAAAGATGGAATAGTGTGCCATTTAGCCCTGGCTGATGTAAGGTGCTGTAATGCTGTCATTGATGATAATTTTAAGGGAACAAATTAAGAAGTAACAGAAATCCTAAGAGATTTTTCTTCCCACCAGAATTATATTTGAGCCGCTGCTGAGGCAATCATTTGAATGACCCAACGTACTTTCCCCATTTACATTGTTTCCTCTAAGTTGGTCACGCCTGAATGTGGAAATCTCTATTGCATTATAACAGTATGTCTAAGGAAACGGACAGTTGCTGGGAAAGAGGTTGTGTCCCTTGCAGTGCAGCCTCAATACTACATCTGACTGCAGCAGAGTTTCTGGCATTACCAAAGACAGGGCAATTTAGAGTTGTGTTCAGTACAGTTCTGCTCCAGATTGCTGAGCCTGAGTTAGGGAGATGATGCAATCTGCGGTTTTCTATATGCATTGATTCATAAATCAGATGAATATGTCCTTTTTTTAAGCTCTTTCTGTTATTCCTGCTTTTTAATGCAGCGAGACCTTTCCCTCTCCACCCCCTGCTTGGTGACGGTGGTGGAGCAGAGACATTCTGTATGCTGAGATACAGCGTTGGATGTGGAGGGAGCAGATTGAGAATGTGTCCCATCCCCATACACTAAAGGGCTGAATGAGGCTGTGTGTGTGTGTGTGTGTTATAACTACAGAAGAAACACACTCTTGGGGGTTAAACAGAGCTCTGGATACACCGCCCATCCAGCTCTGTCCACCTCTCCACACCTCTCCTTATGAAGTCTTTGGCCTGGGACTACATATTATACCTTACAGAAACCGTGACCTATGAATAATGTCAAAGAATGACTACCTTAGATGGGACATAACTCTAAAATAAGGCCTATTTTTGTACTATATATATATATATGGTGCAGTGTAATTTTCTTGTAATTTAAAGATTTCTTTTTGCTCTTGTTAAATTTGTCCTTTTTATTTAATTGATAGATTCTATGAAAAATAAAGATCTATGCAAACTTCAGGATTTGTCATGTGCTTTTCTATGTGATTAATGGTTGGCTGTATTTCAAGAATCAATATCTTCTGTCCAGCTAGATTGAATTGAGTAGAGTACTTTATTTCATCTGAGTGCTGTGCTCCAAGAGGGTACAATGGCAGTTCATATATAGAGTCAAAGCATAGCTCTACAGGAGTTGGACAATTGTGGTAAATGAAAGTAAAAGTATAACCTGTTTCTTACATCCGCAGTACTGTGTATCGCACCAGAAGAGCTACAGTCAGTGTCCTCGACCCAGGGTTGGGTAGGTTACTTTCTTAACAGAATCCGTAAATTACTAAACTCAGCAAAAATAGAAACATCCCTTTTTCAGGACCCTGTCTTTAAAAGATAATTCGTAAAAATCCAAATAACTTCACAGATCGTCATTGTAAAGGGTTTAAAGACAGTTTCCCATGCTTGTTCAATGAACCATAAATGAACATACACCTGTGGAACGGTCGTTAAGAAACTAACAGCTTACAGACAGTAGGCAATTAAGGTCACCGTTATGAAAACTTAGGACACTAAAGAGGCCTTTCTACTGACTCTGGAAAAACACAAAGAAAGATGCCCAGGGTCCCTACTCATCTGCGTGAACGTGCCTTAGGCATGCTGCAAGGAGGCATGAGGACTGCAGATTTGGCCAGAGCAATAAATTGCAATGTCCGTACTGTGAGACGCCTAAGACAGTGCTACAGGGAGACAGGACGGACAGCTGATCGTCCTCGCAGTGGCAGACTACGTGTAACAACACCTGCACAGGATCGGTATATCTGAACATCACACCTGCGGGACAGGTACAGGATGGCAACAACAACTGCCTGAGTTACACCAGGAATGCACAATCCCTCCATCAGTGCTCAATCTGTCCGCAATAGGCTGAGAGAGGCTGGACTGAGGGCTTGTAGGCCTGTTTTAAGGCAGGTCCTCACCAGACATCACCGGCAACAACGTCGCCTATGGGCACAAACCCACCGTCACTGGACCAGACAGCACTGGCAAAAAGTGTTCTTCACTGACGAGTCACGGTTTTGTCTCACCAGGGGTGATGGTCGGATTCGAGTTTATCGTTGAAGGAATGAGCGTTACACCGAGGCCTGTACTCTGGAGCGGGATTGATTTGGAGGTGGAGGGTACGTCATGGTCTGGGGCGGTGTGTAACAGCATCATTGGACTGAGCTTGTCAATCTCAACGCTGTGCGTTACAGGGAAGACATCCTCCTCCCTCATGTGGTACCCTTCCTGCAGGCTCATTCTGACATGACCCTCCAGCATGACAATGCCAGATACTGTTACTTTTGACCCCCTCTTTGTTCAGGGACACATTGTTCCATTTGTTAGTCACGTCTGTGGAACTTGTTCAGTTTATGTCTCAGTTGTTGAATCTTATGTTCATACAAATATTTACACATGTAAAGTTTGCTGAAAATAAACGCAGTTGTCAGTGAGAGGATGTTTCTTTTTTTTGCTGAGTTTAGTTGTCCAAAACTGTAATCAGTAACGTAACTTTTTGGCTAACGTTACCCAAACTCAGTAACGTACATTGTTACTTCTGGAATACTTTACCCTTAAGAGGGACAGGTTAACGTTTTTCGTCATGAATCTTGTTCTGGAGGCAGCTATGCAGAGTGGTCACTAATTGCCACAGTCATAAAATATGATTTTAAACCTAACATTAACCACACTGTTAATGCCGAAGCTTAAATTAAGAACTAAAACATTTTTTTTGTTTCATTAACTTGTACAATATTGACTGCAGCTGACCCATTTAGCGGAAATCGCTCAGCTCTGCGTCGAGGACAAGACTCATCTCAATAAACGTCAACCTGTTAAGATGCATTAGAAAAAAACAAATGAATATTACCAATTGAACAACATCCATTGCAGGATAAATTACAGAGTTGGCCATAAATGGATGCTGCATTTTACTTAATGGGTTGGTTACGTAGGCTTCCTCTAACCCATTGCTTTCTACTACAGATAATACGATTATGCTATATCTTTACATAAAAAACACCAGTCTGTCGGATTTCCGGTCATTCCAATGAATTTAATACCCCTTGATCTTCAAGAATAGGATTTGGAAATATAGATTAGCCAAATTGTTTTACCTCAGCATAAACCCAAAACTAAGGACTAATTAGCCTACTCTGTTGTCTATGATTTATTTTGTTGTCATGGAGGATTAATTAGGCTCATTGCTTTGAGTTGAAAAATAAATGCTGCTCTTGGAATGGCATGCTTTGAACACTCCCGAAAAGCGCTTTTTTGCATGTGAAAAATGGAACTGAGGTAAAGACAGTTTCAAGTTGGATATTCACGCTTTCAAACCATTTGAGCCCCAGACTCCAAATAAGTGTCATGATGTTGGAAAATTTGCGCACAACTTTGCACAGGTCTTATCTTCACGATTTGGACATTAATTCGCATTCCAAAGCTAATAAACATATGGAAATGTGAGCAGCATTTTGTATTCCTAGTTGAATTAGTTAGGGAGCATAAACAAAGTACAAACTTTTTATACATTCAAAATTCAATAGCTCCTTGGTCATGTGACCTGACTTTAAACAAGGTTCAATGTACGCTGACTACCCTTATATATTGCACAACCTTGAGTTTGTCCATTTTCATCTCACTCGATTTTACATGAATTTTTCAAACTAAAATGTCAATAGCTCCTTGGTCATGTGACCTACTGACCTCCAAACAAGGTTCAGAATGTCCACCGACTATGCCTTCATATTGCACACTATTGTTTGTCTACTTTCATCTCATGCTATTAGACTTAAATCTGTAAGCCTGAGACCCAGTGGGTGTGGACATTGCTGTACAGTGGACACCCACACTCAGAAGTCATTTGGAGAAAAAGAGAGTATCTGACTGAGAGTAGTTAACAGTGATTACTATTATCTGTCTAACACTCTTGTACCCTCAAACCCTTCCAGGATATTACAATCTCACACCACAGGATATTCCATGGTCCCTAGACTCCTTTCTAACAGTCCTCAAGCTTCAATAGGATAGTCAATGACTGTGTAACTGTTGAAATTCAGAGTCAATGTTATCCTTTTAGTAAGTCTTCTGGTCAGGCATAAAATGTTATCTCCAGTTTCTTGCTTTCTCAGGTCCTGCTGAGTGGACGGTATTGATGCCTTTTCAGTCTAGCTCCAGTTAGGTGTCGTCATGTGATAAGCACCACGCCACCCCTCTCCCGTTTCATAACACCCTCAAACCTTCTACCATTTGTCTACACTCCAAGAACCATGAGAACCCTCTAGCTGTAGACGCCCCCAGATCCATGACAACGGAGATTCCCATATCCATAGCCTTCTTAGCTTGTAGGTCTGAAAGCGTTTTTGTCAATATTATGTTGAAATATCAAAGACTAAGCTTTTCCTTTCAAGTCAAAGCCTTGTTTGCCTTTATACATACACATATACTACTAACTAGTTCTGTTTATTTTGACTTTGCAACATAAAAATCTTGTTGGGAGCTGTAAAAACACTTCTACAGATGTATGTTAATAAAGAAATACTACAGCTCAGTGCAATGGTAAATGTTAAGTCAGCTGTGGGATATGGACAGTAGAGGGGGATGCTGTTGTACTGACAGTCAGCACTATTTTCAGGACTTTTCTTTATGAGGGTCACAGCACTGGAGAATAACCTGGTTCTGATCCAGATGTACCAAACTCATTTGCCTGAGGGTGGCCTCATAACTGTATTTACTATTTTAGTTTGCTTGTACACTGGTCAACCTTAGGCACTGCATGCAATACTTGCTGTTGTTTGTAATAATTAGTCATGTTTTTGTCCACATTTGTTTGGAAATACGTGTAACTGTCTTTTGTCGTTGGCAAATTCAGCTGCATGGTACTGTGCCGTTAGTTGTCATGTTGTCACTAAGCTGGTTGTTGTTAGTCTAAAGCATACTTTTACAAGTTTGTTTAATATTTGCATTTATCACCCAGCTCTTTGCCTCAAGAGTCCAGTCTGCCTTTCACGGCCCTTATCGAAAAAACGACATTGTAATTACTTTGGTGTTCGAACAGAGGTGCTTAAAGGAAGGAGCACAGGTAGGCCTCATGAAAAACAATGTTTCATATGCTCTTTTTAATCACAGTAATAGGCAGGGATTTGTCAGAGTGAGCTTGATAATGTGAAATAATCCTTTTCATAGCATCACTTTCATATACTGTACATTAAGACAAATCCTTCTACTGTGAGTATTAGCACTCAGTTTACATAACTTATCCAATTTGTGAGTGTCTGCTAAATGACGTAAATGTAAATAACCTGATAATGACTTGATATTTGAGTGCATTCACAACAAGCCACCTGCAGACAACTTACAAAATGCAATAGTGCATTTGAGGGTTCCTTTTTCTGATGAAAATAGTTGTTTGATGCATGGCCTACTATTTCTAACTGGGAAAAATGAATTCCCACATCTTTTGTGTAACACCAAAATGTATAACATTCACACAACTACACGTTGATAGCTACAGTTTTTTTCCTGTGCAGTGATCAACTTACATTTTGATATCTTTTTGTATTTCTGAGTGACGTAAAGGTATCGACATAGTGATGAATTAAGTTTTAATGTCATTACAGAAAACATACAACAAAATGAAGGAGTTAACAACACATTACAAACAGAGCATGTCATGAAACTGGCAAATAAAGTTGACAATGGAAAGGAAATATTGATGATGGACAGAAATTCAGTCAACACCAACTAGATCATTACTCCAGAGACAGAGGGACAGAAGGTGAGGCAGAGGCTCTAGAGGACAGGAAAGATGACATACAAGGACGAAGAGTACTCCGGCGACAGGGACAGAACAAGTGAGTGATGCTAAAAGAATGACCAGACCAGGGGCAAAGTAATTTTACATTTCTATTAAGATGGACAGGTGGAAGAAAATAAAGCCCTTACAGGTACCTCAACTCTACAACAGCCATGGACAGATGTGCTTTATTCTGAATGTAGTAAGGTCAATCCATGCTGCACCTTGGCATTCAAATACCAGCAAATCAAAGCTAGTCACAGCCGGAAAAAAGCCTCACCTTACTTCTGTGCCTCGGCCACCTGCACCTTTCAGTCGTGTAAAGCATAATACATGTTTAAACAACAAAAAAGACCTAGCAAATATGTCAACATTGTATTCTGATTTGGTGAGGTGACACCAACGAAGTGAGAGAAGATGTAGGCCTGTAAGATATAATCGCAGAGGTGCAGTAGCAAAGGCAGCACAAAAAGGTGTCCGCAGCTACCACTACAGAGAGTTTAAAAACACATGTACAGAAGAGATGTTGGCAGGCAACATTACAAGAAGCCCTTCAAAAGATATTCTCAGTGATTGGGGCTGAAATCAGAAAGAGCACAAGGCTGCACGATGACATGATGCTAGAGCTCATGCTTGCACAAAAGGTTTTGAAGGGGTGTGCCACAACTTCAGCTACTACATCTGGATACATGCAGCACCTCTAAGTCGAGCCATTTGGCATTCACTTGTACACAGAAGAGGGTTTGAAGATCCTAGTTGAACATCTGAGAAAGCGCAGTCCAGTGTCTCTTCATCTTGATGCCACTGGTGAGGTTGTGTCTAAGATTAGCAATCAAAGTAAAATAGTTCTGTACTATGCTCTGTTCCTGCCCAGAATGGGCAAGGATAAACCCCCCTCTCCCCGTATCCGAGATGATTAGTGTTCAGCACTCCATCCCAACAATAACCTTTTGGTTAATGGAGACAGTACGCAAGGTCTCACAAATGACAAGCTGCAAGGTGAGACAGGTGGAGGCTGATTTCATCTGGGCGCTGATTGGAAGTGTATTTCTCTCATTTAACAAAGAGCTTCACTTCTTATCTAAACTGAGCCCACAGCATAGTTTGCTTGGAGGAAAAAGAAGATTGCGAAGACTTCAGTGCTCCATCTGTGCTCTGCCCACATCCTTAAGGCTGTCGGCCAGGGATTTGGGAAGAAAACAAATGACAAAGGGCTCAAAGAGTATGAAACGTTTTGCTTTGCCTTGTTGCTCAACAGCACCTCTTTCTTCAAGGCACTCAATGCCTTTAGACAAGTGTGTGCTTTTCAAATCACAACATAAAAGTCATCTTGTGGATGAATCGCAAAAGCATTTAGATGAGAGTATTGAAGTCAGACAAGGTGAAAGTGGAGGACGTGATGAGAGATTGCACTTTCTTCATAACTGTCATATCAGCAAAAAATAAAACTATGTGGACAATCTCCCTTCACACGTGAATTCATGTCAGTTCTTATACATTCGCAAAGTCTTCTGCAGGAGACACAGGCAGGGCCTGAAAATAGGTTTTTCTGCCCTGGGATAATCAATGTTCTAAAGGACACTTACATGGCCATTTTCGCCCCTATGGAGTGGGTTACTGCTGGGTGACCTTACAAGATATTGTAATGTGACCAACACAACATCGCAATCAGTGAAGTCACGGGACACCAACTGCTATGTGGAACAGTGGTTCTGGATCCTGAAGCATTCCCTTTTGCAAAAGAAGAAATTCCTCTGTCCAGCTGAATTCATTTTGAAAATGCATGCCACCCTCCAAGGAAGGTATAGGGAGCACATAATAAAACATGATCTGCCAGAATCACTGTTCACCAAATCCTCCTACCACAACAAGTCGTTGGACCAGGAAGAGGAGCAGTGGGCCATGAGACAAAGGAAAGACTCACCTCACAAGTCCAGGTCAAAGTATTCCCAGCCTCGCAGACAATTACCTGAGCCAAAGAAGAAGGGTAAAAAGAAACCAGCAGGGAAGGCACACCACGAGAAATATGAAAGCAGGGATGAGGCAACATCACTCCAAGACAGAGGCTGCAGGCCAGGTATGTTTTTTTTTTCAAATGTTAAAGGATTGTGATAGTTTGTTTTCAGTTCTTGTTTAAGCAGACAATAACTCATGCAAATGAAACACATTTAGAAATTGCAGGTCACAGCTCTGTGGCGAAGAAACAATTGCAAGGTGGTGGTTGCTGTTGTGAGGTCTACAGACAAAAAGTCCTCTTTCCTTCTCCATCATTCAGAGTTTAAAACTCTGCAGCCCCATAAATGGCTTGTGGGTGAGGTAAATACTAGTCATAACATGACAATAAGCATTTTTTTCAATCACAATTCTAAACATATCGTGGGAAAAAAATTCATACAGTATGAAGGATGAACATAGAAGTACACTGCTCAAAAAAATAAAGGGAACACTTAAACAACACAATGTAACTCCGTCAATCACACTTCTGTGAAATCAAACTGTCCACTTAGGAAGCAACACTGATTGACAATACATTTCACATGCTGTTGTGCAAATGGAATAGACAACAGGTGGAAATTATAGGCAATTAGCAAGACACCCCCAATAAAGGAGTGGTTCTGCAGGTGGGGACCACAGACCACTTCTCAGTTCCTATGCTTCCTGGCTGATGTTTTGGTCACATTTTAATGCTGGCGGTGCTTTCACTCTAGTGGTAGCATGAGACGGCGTCTACAACCCACACAAGTGGCTCAGGTAGTGCAGCTCATCCAAGATGGCACATCAATGCGAGCTGTGGCAAGAAGGTTTGCTGTGTCTGTCAGCGTAGTGTCCAGAGCATGGAGTACAGTACATCAGCCAGTACATCAGGAGACGTGGAGGAGGCCGTAGGAGGGCAACAACCCAGCAGCAGGACCGCTACCTCCGCCTTTGTGCAAGGAGGAGCAGGAGGAGCACTGCCAGAGCCTTGCAAAATGACCTCGAGCAGGCCACAAATGTGTCTGCTCAAACGGTCAGAAACAGACTCCATGAGGGTGGTATGAGGGCCTGACGTCCACAGGTGGGGGTTGTGCTTACAGCCCAACACCGTGCAGGACATTTGGCATTTGCCAGAGAACACCAAGATTGGCAAATTCGCCACTGGCGCCCTGTGCTCTTCACAGATGAAAGCAGGTTCACACTGAGCACATGTGACAGAGTCTGGAGACGCCGTGGAGAACGTTCTGCTGCCTGCAACATCCTCCCGCATGACCGGTTTGGCGGTGGGTCAGTCCTGGTGTGGGGTGGCATTTCTTTGGGGGGGGCCGCACAGCCCTCCATGTGCTCGCCAGAGGTAGCCTGACTGCCATTAGGTACCGAGATGAGATCCTCAGACCCCTTGTGAGACCATATGCTGGTGCGGTTGGCCCTGGGTTCCTCCTAATGGAAGACAATGCTAGACCTCATGTGGCTGGAGTGTGTCAGCAGTTCCTGCAAGAGCAAGGCATTGATGCTATGGACTGGCCCGCCCGTTCCCCAGACCTGAATCCAATTGAGCACATCTGGGACATCATGTCTCGCTCCATCCACCAACGCCACGTTGCACCACAGACTGTCCAGGAGTTTTATAAAATTTTTGACATGCGTTTTTCTGGATTTTTTTGTTGTTATTCTGTCTCTCACTACTCAAATAAACCTACCATTAAAATTATAGACTGATCATTTCTTTGTCAGTGGGCAAACATACAAAATCAGCAGGGGATCAAATACTTTTTTCCCTCACTGTACATGACTAGAGGATATGCAATATGGGTGTATATCCACTGCATGCTTCTTAGGTGTGTAATTGACATGACCAAGGAGCTACTGAAATTTAAAACTATGAAAAATGTACGTTACTCCATGTGATTTTACAGTACACAAACAGTGTGCAATTTATACAGTTGAAGTCGGAAGTTTACGTACACTTAGGTTAGTCACAGCCCTGATCAACTGGGCTAATTGATCAGTTCAGTGATTGCCTAAATTCAATACACCTGGTCTTCCAGATTGGTTAAATTGAAAACATGAAGTGCCTGCAGCCTACCCCTGCCCTAGAGGTATTAATCAATGCCTATGAACTGAATATTGTATGTGAATTTCCATATATCAGTGACACTAGGGTTAAATTGTTCAGCAACATGTGCAGTAAATGCTAACATGGCTTTGGTGATGAAAGGTACATAATCCATTTATTGTCATCTTCCTATCAGGTCACTGCATGCTGTGACATGGACCTGGATGGTGACAGTCTTCAAGCCAGGCAGGCTTGAAGACTGTGGCCTTCAATGGTACCAGAAGCAGGGGCCTTATGTGGGAGTACAGCAACAGTCTCTCTCTCCATGCTGTTAACATGTATTGTATGTAAATTCATACAAACAGCTACGGACGCAATCACTGACTTACAGTTGAAGTCGGAAGATTACATACACTCTGGTTGGAGTCATTAAAACTCGTTTTTCAACCACTCCACAAATTTCTTGTTAACGAACTATATTTTTGGACGTCGGTTAGGACATCTACTTTGTGCATGACAGAAGTCATTTTTCCAACAATTGTTTAGACAGATTATTTCATATATAATTCACTGTATCACAATTCCAGTGGGTTAGAAGTTTATATACACTAAGTTGACTGTGCCTTTAAACAGCTTGGAAAATTCCAGAAAATGATGTCATGGCTTTAGAAGCTTCTGATAGGCTAGTTGACATCGTTTGAGTCAATTGGAGGTACCTGTGGATGTATTTCAAGGCCTACCTTCAAACTCAGTGCCTCTGCTTGACATCATGGGAAAATCAAAAGAAATCAGCCAAGACCTCAGAAAAGAATTGCAGACCTCCACAAGTTTGGTTCATCCTTGGGAGCAATTTCCAAACACCTGAAGGTACCATGTTCATCTGTACAAACAATAGTACGCAAGTATAAACACCATGGGACCACACAGCCGTCATACCGTTCAGGAAGGAGACGCGTTCTGTCTCCTAGAGATGAACGTACTTTGGTGTGAAAAGGGCAAATCAATCCCAGAACAACAGCAAAGGACCTTGTGAAGATGCTGGAGGAAACGGGTACAAAAGTATCTATATCCACAGTAAAACGAGTCCTATATTGACATAACCTGAAAGGCCGTTCAGCAAGGAAGAAGCCACTGCTCCAAAACCGCCATAAAAAAGCCTGACTACGGTTTGCAACTGCACATGGGGACAAAGATCGTACTTTTTGGAGAAAGGTCCTCTGGTCTGATGAAACAAAAATAGAACTGTTTGGCCATAATGACCATTATGTTTGGAGGAAAAAGGGAGACGCTTGCAAGCCGAAGAACACCATCCCAACCGTGAAGCACGGGGGTGGCAGCATCATGTTGTGGGGGTGCTTTGCTGCAGGAGGGACTGGTTCACTTCACAAAATAGATGGCTTCATGAGGAAGGAAACTTATGTGCATATATTGAAGCAACACCTCAAGACATCAGTCAGGAAGTTAAATCTTGGTCGCAAATGGGTCTTCCAAATGGACAATGACCCCAAGCATACTTCCAAAGTTGTGGCAGAATGGCTTAAGGTCAACAAAGTCAAGGTATTGGAGTGGCCATCACAAAGCCCTGACCTCAAACCTATAGAAAATTTGTGGGCAGAAGTGAAAAAGCTTTCAGGGCTGTGTTCAGCACTTAAAAACCTAATAGAACGTTAAACGGAACGGAGCTCTACTGAACGACCAGTTGAAAAACAGGGAGGGGTTGGGTTGTGGGTTCAAAACGCACCGCTGCCATTTAATTATGTCACTCATTGCTTCAAGCCACACCCACTGAATGGCACAAACGTATCTCAGTCTGTTTAAAAATGTTTTGGGAAAACGTGTTCAGTACAAACCGTCCACAACTTCGCAAACGTTCAAGTGAAGTGAACGCAAATCTGGTGTACGGCACTTCAGGAACAGGGTTGCCTACCCCTGCTCTAGGGTCCTGTGGTGCAAGGTATTGGGCAACAGCTTTCTTCCAGGGCCCATATTCCCAAAGCATCTCACAGTAGGGATAATGATCTAGGACCTCCCCCTTGTCAATGTAAACTTATCATAAAATCAGTACTCTTTGTGAATATGGGCCCTGGCCTGTCAGCAATGTCCCTTCACCTGAAATACAACAAAGAAGTCATCTTTTCCTAGAGAGATTTACACTTATCAAAACGTCACGCCAGGGTAAACCTACATGAAACTCCCTTCGGGAAAATGAATGGAGGACAACGATTGGAACAATTTCCCTGTTTGCCCGCTAGGTTTTATGGTTATTATGACTCATACTGTGGTGCCCTATTCATGTCATTAACAAGTCCTTTCATTTATATTTATGGTGCATTCTTATGCATGTACATTTCATACTAATACATTTCATTGTGCTGTAGGCTGGTGTTCTGTATGTGTTGCAGGTGTTCTACAGCATTTTCAGAAAGTATAATTTTGGATCACGCGTGTCACTAAGGCAGGTAACTCTAGGCCAACCGCTGCTCAAGCTAATGATGCGTCCAATTTAGCCACCTGCTTACCTCAATTATTGTCTTCGTTTATCCACCCAGTTAATGAGATGTTATGTTCTTGAACTGTGCTGTACCAAGCCTTCCGTCCCGAAGAGGACGCAGTCACTCACCTCCCCAGTCAGTCCCGCTGTGGTAGGACAGCGCTAGCTTCCTGCTTTTATGTTTCTGATGCGAGTATGGTCGCGGAGCCAGACCTGTGATATCAGTACTAACTCACTGTAACAGTTTCTGTCGGCACAATTAATGTCTCCTCGATAAGAATCGTCATAGCCTTAAATATGCTATAAATCATTGAAACGTAGGAGTGGACTGCTTGCAATAACCTGAGGTGAGAATATTTTTTCGGACAACGTAAACTCATAGTACACTACAGTATACTTTATTGAACTATTTTAATGATAGCCTACATGGGCTATTGATAATGATACAATTTGTATCGGATTCAACAGCAAGCTACACATGCACATCTCCCTATGTAGTTAGATAAAGGATTTCGTGTGATCGAATTTAGATCAAGGTAAATTCATCAGCAGGGCGGGTTTACATGTTCAGTTGTAGGTTTCTTCAACATATTACTCATCCCTGCTGTATGTACGCAGAACAAATGTATGAATTCAACGTGCAACAATTTCAAAGATTTTACTGAGTTACAGTTAATATAAGGTAATCAGTAAATTGAAATAAATAAATTAGGCCCTAATCTATGGATTTCACATGACTGGGAGTACAGATATGCATCTCTTGGTCACAGATACCTTAAAAAAAGAAGGGGCGTCTTTTTTTTTAAGGTATCTGTGACCAAGAGATGCATATCTGTACTCCCAGTCATGTGAAATCCATAGATTAGGGCCTAATATATTTATCTGGTGTGACCATAATTTGCCTCATGCAGTGGGATACATCTCCTTCAAATAGAGTTGATCAGGCTGTTGATTGTGGCCTGTGGAATGTTGTCCCACTCCTCTTCAATAGCTTTGCGAAGTTTCTGGATATTGGCTTGAACTGGAACATGCTGTCATACACGTTTCTCCAGAGCATGCCAAACATGTTCTATTTGGTGACATGTCTGGTGAGTATGCAGGCCATGGAAGAGCTGGGACATTTTCAGCTTCCAGTAATTGTGTACAGATCCTTGCGACATGGTGACATACGTTATCATGCTGAAACATGAGGTGATGGCAGCGGATGAATCATATGGCAATGGGCCTCAGGATCTCGTCACCATATCTCTGAGCATTCAAATTTTCCATCAATAAAATGCATTTGTGTTTGTTGTTCATAGCTTATGCCTGCCCATACCATAACCCCACCGCTACCATGGGGCACTCTGTTCACAACGTTGACATCAGCAAACCACTACCCCACACGACGCCATACACGTGGTCTGCGATTGTGAGGCCAGTTGGACTTACTGTCAAGTTCTCTAAAATGACATTGGAGGCGGCTTATGGTAGATAAATGTTCTCTGGTTCAGTTCTCTGGTTACAGCTCTGCTGGACATTCCTGCAGTCAGCATTCCAATTGCACGCTCCCTCAATTCAAGAGATCAGTGGCATTGAGTTGTGTGACAAAACAGCACATTTTAGAGTGGCCTTTTTTGTCCTTGGCCATCAGGTGGATGGATTATCTTGGCAAAGGAGAGTGGTTATGGATGATGCCAGAGTTCTACAGTAGGCTGCATTATGTTAAGCCTCAAGTCCAACTTATTTTACCGTTCTTCTCTGTAATAGTATAATAACTCACTTAGTAAAATTATACTAAAACGAAAAAACAGTTTAGAGCCATGTCACACTTCTCAGCACTTCTGTATTTCAAGAGGAAGTGTTGCCTAAATGTTTTCTCCCTTTGAAATAAATCACCCAGAAGTGAAAACCTCCACATGCCACGTTTGCTTAGTTACACAAATACAACTTGTTTAAATAATCAGTTGTGTAGTTTTGGAATTATTATTTAAACACCTTAGCCTCACTAAGTTTAACTAATTCAAAGAAAGTACACCCAGAGTCTAGACTGAGAGGATAAATCCCATGCATTCTCTTTCAGTTTTTCTTTTCATCTTCCTGCACCTTATTAGCCAGGTCACGTGTGTGGTTCATTCTCTCACATCCACTCCAATGTCTACTGTCTACAGTTTGACTGGGCTCCCACTGCTCTGGGTGCAGATCTGATGGGGTTTGGGGAGGACCTGTGGTGTCCCCAGGCCCACGCGGCCCTGATGCGGCTGCAAGACTCAGAGCTACGTCTGATGGAAGTGATGAAGAAGTGGATGAGCCAGCGGTCCAAGAGCGACCGGGAGTTCTCTGTTCAGCTGCATCAGATGGCTGCCATGGTTGAGAAACTGGAGGGGCCCCAGCCTGGGGGAGGACTGGACTACATCAGCCAGCTCAACCAGGTCCTTTACGGGTCCTTCCATTTGATTGACATTTTGTTGTTGACCACACCTCTTTTGTTTTGAATGAAACTTTTTATACATATTTGCCCATCATAGAAGTGGTCAGAAAGTAACTTTTTGGACCTGAATGCCAAAATATTTAGAAGATGGAAGTGCTCAGTGTTGACCCATTTTGCATACCCCACCCCAACATGAGACATCCATGTCTTAATCACTGGAAAATATAAACGGTTGGGTTTGATAGTGACAGTTGTTTTTAAATTATACGGTCAATCTTCCATAGGAAACCTATTGAATATAGACAATAGAATAGCCATTCCTATTTAAGTTGACATTCCACGGTGGGTGGATCAGTGGCCATCTTTGTGGTTGTAATAGGAAGTATTATATTTCAATGATGTACCATCTAAATTGCAGTGGTCTGGGATATGTCCGTTCTATGAATTCTATTTCTATAATTGAAATGACACCCACCCTGTATACAAAAGTATACTGCGTCTCAACCGGTGGCGGGCACAATATAAACATCTCAGATTATGTAAAATAGGGTCTAAGCTACAACATAAACCAAAATAAAAAAACAGCGTAATTTCCTTGTTTGTAGGTAATTGATGTTAAAGGATAAAAAAGGACATTATTTTTTGTTTGACAACCCTGTTTACGTTTTTAAATTATGTCAAACTCAACCGTTTATCTTTTCCAGTGATTAAGACATGTACAGTATGCCTCATGGTAGGGTGGGGTAGGCAAAATGGGTCAACTTTGAGCACATCTCCTAAATATTTTGGCATTCCGGTCCAAAAAGTCCCTTTCTGACCACTTACTTCTACCGTGAGCAAATATGAATGGGAACTTTCATTCAGTGATTGAAATCAAATGGAATGACCCCTACACTATATCACTGGTTTTAGCAAACTCACTGGTTTAGACATTCGACCACATCCACCCCCAGCTGCAAAGTGGACTTGACATTTCAACAGTATTGATGAATTAGCATTACGTTTGATCAGTAGATAGTGATACGCAGAGTATTCTCTTTATTAATTCTATCTCTCTCTCTCTCTCTCTCTTTCTGGCCTCCTTCCTCTTTCAGTCGTGGGGTGTACTGGTGGCTCAGACGGAGAGTTTGAGTCGTGTGATGCGGCGGCAGTCTGAGGACCTGCAGGTTGGGCCTCTCAGCAAACTGACCCTGCTGATCAGAGACAAGCAGCAGCTCAGGAAGACATACGCAGAGCAGTGGAGCCAGCTCAGCCAGGAGCTCAGCAGGGTCAGCCCCACACACACACACACACACACGACTGTACACACACACCCACACACACACACACACACACACACACACACGCACTGTCACACACGACGACACACACACACACACACACGACTGCACACATACACACACAAACAGATGAACATATCACTCTGTAAAACTCAATTTGCCCTGATAAATATTACCAGGCACTTTGTAGTCCTCCACCAAAACACCTTGTCAGTTTGCTTTCAAAATGGGAAGTAGCTTCCACTTTCACATGCTGGCTTTCAGCTATATGCTTGTGCTGGAGAAATATGCAGTAGCCTACAGTGTTGAAAAAAATCACACAAATTTACTGAGAGTGGTGCTATTTCTGCGTCTTGTTTGTACAGTGCCTTGCAAAAGTATTCATGACCCTTGGCGTTTTTCCTATTGTGTTGCATTACAACCTGAAATTTAAATAGATTTTGGGGGGGATTTCAGGTAATGGACATACACAAAATAGTCCAAATTGGGGAAGTGAAATGAAAAAAATGACTTCTTTCAAAAAATTCTAAATAAACTGAAAAGTGGTGTCTGCATATGTATTCACCCCCTTTGCTATGAATCCTCTAAATAAGAGCTGGTGCAACTAATTACCTTCAGAAGTCACATAATTAGTTAGATTGTACACAGGTGGACTTTATTTAAGTGTCACATGATCTCAGTATATATACACTTGTTCTTAAAGGCCTCAGAGTCTGCACCACCACTAAACAAGGGGCACCACCAAGCAAGCGGCACCATGAAGACCAAGGATCTCTCCAAACAGGTCAGGGACACAGTTGTGGAGAAGTACAGATCAGGGTTGGGTTATAAAAATATCTGAAACTTTGAACATCCCACGGAGCACCATTAAATCCATGAATAAAAAATGGAAAGAATATGGCACCATAACAAACCTGCCAAGAGAGGGCCACCCACCAAAACTCACGGACCAGGCAAGGAGCGCATTAATCAGAGAGGCAATAAAGAGACCAAAGATAACCCTGAAGGAGCTGCAAAGCTCCACAGCGGAGATTGTAGTATCTGTCCATAGTACCACTTTAAGCCGTACAATCCACAGAGCTGGGCTTTACGGAAGAGTGGCCAGAAAAAATCCATTGCTTAAAGAAAAAAGTAAGCAAACAGGTTTGGTGTTCGCCAAAAGGCATGTAGGAGACTCTGCAAACATATGGAAGAAGGTACTCTGGTCAGATGAGACAAAAATGTAGCTTTTTGGCCATCAAGGAAAACGCTATGTCTGGCACAAACCCAACACCTCTCATCACCCCGAGAACACCATCCCCACAGTGAAGTATGGTGGTGGCAGCATCATGCTGTGGGGATGTTTTTCATCGGCAGGGACTGGGGAACTGGTCGGAGGAATGATGGATGCTGCTAAATACAGGGAAATTCTTGAGGGAAACCTGCTTCAGTCTTCCAGAGATTTGAGACTGGGATGGAGGTTCACCTTCCAGCAGGACAATGACCCTAAGCATACTGCTAAAGCAACACTCGAGTGGTTTAAGGGAAAACATTTAAATGTCTTGGAATGGCCTAGTCAAATCCCAGACCTCAATCCAATTGAGAATCTGTAGTATGACTTAAAGATTACTGTACACCAAGTTATGTTTTTTTGTGTTATTTCTTGTTTGTTTCACAATAAAACATATTTTGCATCTTCAAAGTGGTATGTTGTGTAAATGAAACGATACAAACCCCCCAAAAATCTATTCCCATTTCCAGGTTGTAAGGCAACAAAATAGCAAAAATGCCAAGGGGGTGAATACTTTCCCAAGCCACTGTAGCTCATACTGTATTTGGTTTGTTTGTTATGAGTTCTGATGGTTTCTTTGGTTACCACTCTATTTTAGAGACCGTATACATCTCTATGTAGAGCCTTTTGCCACTGATCTTGTCAAACAGGAAATGTACAAATAACAATCATCAAAGATCCTGTAGCACAAAGGGCTATTACTGTAAGACTATTAATATTACTATTATTAAGGCTTATTGCGCCGAAAGACCTTACTTAGGAATACTGTTATCACCTGAAACAAACAGTCAAAACAGACGGTCACCTTGTACTAATCTCTGTAACATGATGTGCTTAATACGAAGATCATGGCATAGGTTGCAAAGAAAGCTGTTTTAAACTTTGGGCTTGAAATAGTTAAATTAATCACAAATGTGTGAATTTAATGCATTCCCTTTTCACCAGTGTGGATATGCAGTAGGCGCTCCTTTTTGAGATGCAGAGCTGCACAGTTATTGTAACTTCATTAACAGACAGCACTCAGTTGAAATGAAAGCCAATGGGCTGTAACTGAGTTTGGCCATTGTTGTCTAATTGAGAATTGCTCTTGCATAGCAAATGCATTTTGATGAACAAAAGCCATCGGGGACTTTAATATGACAATAGTTTTTGCCCTTTCCGTGGTTTCTATCATTACCATATTACGGCGAGCAAATTATGTGTTCATCTTTAATGAATTCCTGGTTTATGGGTTGCAGTTTGTACATTTCCTGGGTCAGGTTTTGCCTTAGTACCTTGTACAGTGCACTACAAACAAGTCACAGGCCTAATGCAGACATCCTCTGCACTTTTGTAGTGCAAGGTATAATTAACCTTTTGTGAACTTTTGTGAAACGTCACAGCACAGTTGAAAAATATATGGCAAATAGAAATCAACTGGATGGTGTTCAGAGATAGATGGGAGGGGTTGAGTGGAGTTGAAGGATGGGATTAAAAACAAACAAGATAACTATTGTAAAATATACTGTGTCCGTAAATCAATCAATCAATCAAATGTATTTATAAAACCCTTTTTACATCAGCCGATGTCACAAAGTGCTATATAGAAACCCAGCCAAAAATCCTAAATGGCAAGCAATGCAGATGTAGAAGCACGGTGGCTAGGAAAAACTCCCTAGAAAGGCAGGTATTTAGGAAGAAATTGGAAATGATGCAGACAATTACATTGATGGAAGCCACAATCTATCTGCAATATTAAAGCTGATCTACCCCCTAAAAAATCAAAAAATCAAAAATAGTTATAATTAACCTTAGGTCAGTGGTCACCAACCGGTCGATCTCAAGGCATTCCTCGTCGATCACCAAACATTTCTGTAAATAAAACTACGATAAAGCCTTGTTCCTATTTTTTTAAGATTTGTTGGCAGTAGGTGCACTTCATTTAGCAGACCCAGTCCCGGGAAGGCAAAGTGTTCCCATTTTGAACCATTTCATGTCTGAAGGTAGAACTCTGCCTACCCGGCGGGCCTAGAGAGCAAATCAAGTGCACCGGCGTCTTCACAGAAAAGTTGATACCGTGAAATGTAAAACTTTTAAAACGATGACTATGAAGACTCAATGAGTACAGCAAAGAGCTGCTGTTTTCATGAGTAAGTTCTTGTTTAAGTTGTTATTCAGCACTGTCAACACTTTGTTCAACACTTTTTTATAAGCCATAAAATACACTTTCTCCCTACTTCCACTCATGCTACAACCAGCACTGCAGCTGCAATGAATGAGTGTAGCAAATTTTTGATAAGCTTGCATTGTTGTTATTATTAGCGGCTTGTGTCTTTTTTAATATCAAGGAATATTTCTCTTTCTCTGGTCATAGGAAGAACAACATGAATTGGTACATGAGGCAGAAATAATGCAGTGTGACTTGAGTTTTGCCATCAGCTAGAAGACTGTCCTCTTTTCTAAGCGGAGGGACTGCTGCTCCCTCCCTCTCCTCAGACTGACCATCAGATGCAGGCCATCAGTCCAGTAAAAAATATATAATAATATTATGTTCACTCAGCTCACTGCCCTACAAGTACTACAACAAATGATCTATTACCAGTGTGATTATATACCTACATTTTTTAAATATAATTTCAAAATTGTCTGAGAAGAACATAATTGGCAGGGCAATTCAAGCAAAGCCAATATGCAGTGACAATGTATTGGGCCATCCAAGCCTACTGCACAAACATCATTGCTACAGAACTGTTTTTAATTGGTTAATGTTACGTAGGCTTATCTTTTTAAAGTCATGTTTAAACAGTATTTTTACCATGCATGCTCAACTTGCATTTAGACTCAGAAAGTGATCTTGACTCAGAAAAGGTTGGTGACCACTGCCTTAGATGGTGGCTAATAGAAATGTTAAGGGTAAAAAAATGCAGTCAAACCAGTTTCTGTTACCAGGGCCTCTCTGACGTCACCGACTTCCTGTGTGCTTCTACCTCTGAGTTGAGAGGTGTTGGGACTCAGGCCTGTAGGGTCTGGGTCCCGGTCTTTCCTGTCTGGTCTTTCTCCTCTCTCTTGTCTGTCTGTGTTGTCTAAGAGGTGGCAAAGCTGGGGTCAAACAAAACCTTGCATTGTGAAGGCACTCCCGCTTTTAACAAACCACACCCGTATCACTTGTTTGTACAGTATCATCTCCACTCCATCTCCCCTCCTTTCCCTCTCTGAGGACAGTGCTCTGTGGTTAGATCACAGGATGAGTAGAAATGTATTTGAGGACTCTCATTGTCCTCAGAGAGTGGCTGAATATCTCTCTACTCATCCCATTTGTTCTTCAATTTATGCACCTTGTTTGGATGAGGTAACACTAATATACCCTTTCCATTTGTCAGGTGACCCAGACAGAGCTGGAGAGGCTGAAGGCCAGCTACAGACAGCTGGTGAGGGATGCAGCGCAGGCAAAAAGGAAGTACCAGGAGGCCAGTAAAGGTGGGGAAGCTCACTCTGTCTGGCTCTGTCTCATTTCTCCAAACAGCACAGAGATACTCTCACTTTGACTGGCTGAAAGGATTACATTCTGGACAACAGATGCTCTTTACCTCCTGACAGGGGCGAAAATCTGATATCAACTTTGGAGGGGACAATTACATGAAATTTTCTCAAGAGCAATTCCTGAGGGGGACACCAAAAGTAGTGCTGTAACACATAGCCTACATTGTAATATGGTAAATGTATATTGAGGAACCAAAGAAATAAGGTGTTTGCCGTACTCCTAACTACCGGTACCCAAAACTACACAACTAATCACAACAGCAATACCATTGCCTTTAACAAATCTTAGTTCAGTCACCAGTTTAAGTTGAGAGTGGGGGTATCCATGGCATTTTCCAATTATGTTCCTATTTTACAAGTCAAAAAAATTGAGAACCTTTCATAATGTTGCCAAACAAAGACTCAACAAACTTACCTGAGACTCCCTGTCTCTGCCAGTCTGTCCCTGCATATCTGTCCCCAACTCTGCTGTCTGTGTGCCATCTGTTGCCTGCTCTGCCTAATGACATCATTGTGAAACATTTCCATTAGAATTTCATCTGACTTACATCTTGACTTACATCATCTGCATGCTGATCTTGGAATAAATTGACGATAGCAAAGATTCCATCTTTGACGATGCCACATAAATGGAATAGGTACTAGCTAGCTTAATAGTTAATATTTGCGCGCTAGCTCTGCATATTCAGCTAGTGTGTGTGCACGATTGACTGGATGAACCTCACGTCAGTTACGTGCATTGAGTGCCTTTCAGACAGTAGACACGACCCCTCTGTTATCTTGCCAACTAAGGAAATGGCAGTGGATCAAACCATTGTGAGGCAAAGGGTGGGGGGGTCGCAATCTTTTGAAACTTAAAAACGCGCTATTAAGTGTCTATAATCAGCACAATTGCTTTCATTGCGTATTATTAATATTATTTAAGTTACATAGTTATGTTTCAGTGATATATTGGGGGGGACAAATCATATTTTTCCCAGGATGGGGGGGTCGTGTCCCCCCTGACCCCCCCCGGGATTTCCGACCCTGCCTCCTGATAGTTCTGTTTAGACAACTGGTGTCCTAATGATTCACCAAATTAACACAGTTGATCATATTAGTAGTGACTATTTGTCATGTGTATTGTTTTTCCATTCTATGCTACATTTGTGTGTGTTCTACTGATATATATATATATAGTGTCTTATGTTTGTTTAGATAAAGAGCGTGAGCGTGCGAGGGAGCGCTATGTGAAGGCTACTCTGAGGCTCCATGAGCTTCATAATGAGTATGTGCTGTCAGTCAGAGCAGCCCAGGTGTACCATCAGCACCACTACAGCCAGGCCCAACCTGCCCTGCTCATGGCACTACAGAGGCTACAGCAGGAGATGGTACTCGTACTGTAAGTGTGTGTGTGTGAGGGGAAAGCACAACTCTGTCAGTGATGATCATATTGCGTGTGTGTCCAGCGTGGAAGGAAAGTACTGTGACTATGGTCATCCCATTGTTACACTGCATGGTTTTGTATCTCACCTAATATCCTTCCCTTTTGATAAGAATTCAAGCACTCTCATGGGAAGTTTGATATAATCGTTTTTGGCTGTTGTCCAAACCCACGTAATGTAGTCAATACTGGCCCTGGAGACCCACAGGGTGTGCAGGCTTTTGTTTCAGCCGAGTACTATACATACAGTGCCTTCGGAAAATATTCAGACCCCTTAACTTTTTCTACATTTTATTACGTTACAGCCTTATTCTAAAATTGATTAAATAAAACAATTTCCTCAGCAATCTGTTTTTTATACATTTTTGCACAATAAAAACTGAAATATCTTATTTAGATAAATATTCAGACCCTTTGCTATGAGACTCGAAATTGAGCTCAGGTGCATCCTGTTTCCATTGATCTTCCTTGATGTTTCTACAACTTGATTGGAGTCCACCTGTGGTAAATTAAAATGATTGGACATGATTTGGAAAGGCACACACCTGTCTATATAAGGTTCCACAGTTGACAGTGCATGTCAAAGCAAAAACCAAGCCATGATGTCGAAGGAATTGTCCGTAGAGCTCTGAGACAGGATTGTGTTGGCACAGATCTGGGGAAGGCTACCAAAACATTTATGCAGCATTGAAGGTCCCCAAGAACACAGTGGCCTCCATAATTCTTAATTGGAAGAAGTTCGGAACCGCCAAGACTCTTCCTAGTGCTGTCCAAACTGAGCAATCGGGGGAGAAGGGCCTTGAACGGGAATGTGACCAAGAACCCGATGGTCACTCTGACAGAGCTCTAGAGTTCCTCTGTTGAGATTGGAGAACCTTCCAGAAGGACAACCAACTCTGCAGCACTCCATCAATTAGGCCTTTATGGTAGAGTGGCCAGACAGAAGCCACTCCTCAGCAAAAGGCACATGACAGCCCGATTGGAATTTGCCAAAAGGCACCTAAAGACTCTCAGACCATGAGAAACAAGATTCTCTAGTCTGATGAAACCAAGATTGAACTCTTTGGTCTGAATGCCAAGTGTCACGTCTGGAGGAAACCTGGCACCATCCCTACGGTGAAGCGTGGTGGCAACATCATGCTGTGGGGATGTTTTTCAGCAGCAGGGACTGGGAAACTAGTCAGGATTGAGGAAAAGATGAACGGATCAAAGTACAGAGAGATCCTTGATGAAAATGTGCTCTAGAGAGCTCAGGATCTCAAACTGGGGTGAATGTTCACCTTCCAACAGGACAACGACCCTAAGCACACAGCCAAGACAACGCAGGAGTGGCTTTGGGACAAGTCTCTGAATGTCCTTTAGTGGCCCGGCCTTGAACCCAATCGAGCATCTCTGGAGAGACCTGAAAATGGCTGTGCAGAAACACTCCCCATCCAGCCTGACAGAGCTTGAGAGGATCTGCTGAGAAGAACGGGAGAAACTCCCCAAATACAGGTGTGCCAAGCTTGTAGCGTCATACCCAAGAAGATTGAGCCTGTAACCGCTGCCAAAGGTGCTTCAACAAAGTACTGAGTAAAGGGTCTGAATACTTATGTAAATGTAATATTTCCGTTTTTTTTGTTGATGAATTAGCAAAAAATGTCTAAACAGTTGTTGCTTTGTCATTATGGGGTATTGTGTGTAGATTGATGAGGGGAAAAAATGATGTAATCAATTTTAGAATAAGGCTGTAACCTAACAAATGTGGAAAAAGTCAAGGGGTCTGAATACTTTCTGAAGGCACTGTACCTATTTAATAACGGATCTTCAAGCCTTTGATTAGATGAAGCAGGTGCGTTAGTGCTGAGCTAGAAGAAGCCTGCACACCCAGTGGGTCCCCAGACCAGGGTTGAATTATACTGCCCTGACCTCTCTACCTGACCTTAAACTTTTTCCCTGTAACCCAGGAAGGAGATCCTGCAGGAGTACTATGACATGTCGAGTATGCTCCAACAGGAGGTAGTATCTGTCCACGAGGAGATGTCTACTGCTCTGAAGGCCATAGAGCCACACAGAGAGTACGAGAGCTTCATCCAGCAGAACAGGTATTCAGCTGCAAGTTGCTCTGGATAAGAGAATCTGCTAAATGACTAAAATGTAAATATTCTGATCTTAGTGCAGTCAAGAGGCTGAAAAGTTTCACCATGTGTGTTCAGGTCTGTAGGGGAGGTTCCGGTGTGTGTGGAGTTTGACTCTGGTCTTCTGGAGAACACAGATCGACTAAAGACTGGAGAGCTGGAACTAAATGAGCTTACAGTGGAGGGGATCCAACACAGGTTAGTTTATACGCACACACAGAAACAGCGCAATCAAAAAGTATTCAGACCCCTTGACCTTTTCCCCATTTTGTTAAGATACAGCCTTATTTTAAAATGTATTCATTATTTTTTCCCCTCATCAATTTACATACAATACCCCATAATGACACAGTGAAAACAGGTTTTTATCATTTTTTGCACATTTATAAAAACAGAAATACCTTATTTACATAAGTATTCAGAACCTTTGCTATGAGACTCGAAATTGAGATCAGGTGCATCCTGTTTCCATTGATCATGCTTGAGATATTTCTACAACTTGATTGGATTCCACCTGTGGACATTATTTGGAAAGGCACACACCTGTCTATACAGTATAAGATCCCACAGTTGACAGTGCGTGTCAGAGAAAAACCAAGCCATGAGGTCGAAGAAATTGTCCATAGAGCTCCGAGACAGGATTGTGTCGAGGCACAGATCTGGGGAAGGGTACAAAAACATTTCTGCATCTTTGAAGGTCCCCAAGAACAGTGGCCTCCATCATTCTTAAATGGAAGAAGTTTGGAACCACCAAGACTCGACCGAAAGCTGGCCACTCAGCCAAACTGCGCAATCAGGGAATAAGGGCCTTGGTCAGGGAGGTGACCAAGAACCCGATGGTCACTCTGACAGAGCTCCAGAGTTCCTCTGTGGAGATTGGAGAACCCTCCAGAAGGAGTCTCTGCAGCGCTCCACCAATCAAGCCTTTATGGTAGAATGGCCAGACGGAAGCCACTCCTCAGTAAAAGGCACATAACAGCCCGCTTGGAGTTTGCCAAAAGGCACCTAAAGACTCTCAGATCATGAGAAACAAGATTGTCTGGCCTGATGAAACCAAGATTGAACTCTTTGGCCTGAAGCATGATGGTGGCAGCATCGAGCTGTGGGGATGTTTTTCAGCAGCAGGGACTGGGAGACTAGTTAGGATTGAGGGAAAGATAAACGGAGCAAAGTACTGAGAGATCCTTGATGAAAACCTGTTCCAGACTGCTCAGGACCTCTGACTGAGGCGAAGGTTCACCTTCCAACAGGACAACTACCTTAAGCACACAGCCAAGACAACGCAGCAGTGGCTTTGGGACACGTCTGAATGTCTTTCAGTGGCCCAGCCAGAGCCCGGACTTGAACCCGATCGAACATCTCTGGAGAGACCTATTCTCCCCATCCAGCCTGACAGAGCTTGAGAGGGTCTGCTGAGAAGAATGGGAAAAACTCCCTAAATACAGGTGTGCCAAGCTTGTAGCATCATACCAAGGAAGACTCAAGGCTGTCATCGCTGCCAAAGGTGCTTCAACAGAGTACTGATTACAGCCCTTTAGGGATAGGGGGCAGTATTGACAATTTCGGGAAAAATATGTGCCCATATTAAACTGCCTCCTACTCAAACTCGGAAGCTAGGATATGCATATTATTAGTAGATTTGGATAGAAAACACTCTGAAGTTTCTAAAACTGTTTGAATGATGTCTGTGAGTATAACAGAACTCATATGGCAAGCAAAAACCTGAGAGAAATCCTACCAGGAAGTGGAAATATGGATGCATGGGCTCTCTTCAAGTCATTTCCTATTGAACACACAGTGACGTAGTAATAATTGTGCACTTCCTAAGGCTTCCACTAGATGTCAACAGTCTTTAGAAAGTTGTTTGAGGCGTCTACGATGAACAGAGACCGAATGAGAAGGCTGGGAAGTTGGTCACCCAGGGAAGGACATCACTTCATTGGCGCGCATTCACGAGAGAGGTAGCTCTGTTCCAAAACGTTTTTCAAGACACAGGAACTGTCCGGTTGAAATATTACTGAATCTTCACATTCTAAAGGCCCTAAAGATTGATGTTTTACAACGTTTGACGTGTTTGAACGAACGTAAATATAACTTTTTTTTAACTTTTCGTTGTGACATTGTCCGCGCGCTTCCTACATTTGGAGTAGCTGAACTGAACGCGCGAACAACAAGGAGTTATTTGGACATAAATTATGGAGTTTATCGAACAAAACAACATTTATTGTGGACCTGGGATTCCTGGAAGTGCCTTCTGATGAAGATCATCAAAGGTAAGGGAATATTTCTAATGCAATTTATGATTTTAGATGACTCCAAAATGGCGGCTATCTGTATTGCCTAGTATATTTTTCTGAGCTCAGTACTCAGATTATTGCAGTGCTTTCCTCGTGAAGCTTTTTTGAAATCTTTCACAGCGTTAGCATAAAGGAGATGTTCATCTATAATTCTTTGAATGACAGTTTAATATTTTATCAACGTTTATGACAAGTATTTTTGTAAATTGTGGCGCTGATTCACCCTCAGTATGAGGTAAAATATTTTCTGAACGCGCCAATGTAAAATGCTGTTTTTATATATAAATATGAACTTTATCGAGCCAAAAAATGCATGTATTGTGTATCATGATGTCCTAGGAGTGTCATCTGATGAAGATCGTCAAAGGTTAGTGCTGCATTTAGCTGTGTTTTGGGTATTTGTGATGCATGTAGTTGCTTTGAAAATGGCTGTGTGGTTATGTGTGTCGATGTACTCTCCCAACATAATCTAATGTTTTTGCTTTCACTGTAAAGCCTTTTTGAAATCGGACAACGTGGTTCGATTCAGGAGAAGTGTATCTATGTTTGAGAAAAATAAATTATTAGATTTGTGGTTTTGCATATGGCACTCTGATTTTTCACTAAACTCGGTCCCGGTTACGGGATTGTTGTCGCAAGAGGTTTTAAGGGTCTGAATACTTGTGATATTTCTGTTTACATTTTTTTATAAATTAGCAAACATTTCTAAAAACCAGTTTTTGCTTTGTCATTATGGGGTATTGTGTTTAGATTGATGAGGATACTTTTTTTTATCCATTTTTGAAAAAGTCTGTAATATAACAAATATATATATATATAGGGAACACTTAAACAACACAATGTACCTCCAAGTCAATCACACTTCTGTGAAATCAAACTGTCCACTTAGGAAGCAACACTGATTGACAATACATTTCATATGCTGTTGTGCAAATGGAATAGACAACAGGTGGAAATTATAGTCAATTAGCAAGACACCCCCAATAAAGGAGTGGTTCTGCAGGTGGGGACCACAGACCACTTCTCAGTTCCTATGCTTCCTGGCTGATGTTTTGGTCACTTTTGAATGCTGGCGGTGCTTTCACTCTAGTGGTAGCATGAGACGGCGTCTACAACCCACACAAGTGGCTCAGGTAGTGCAGCTCATCCAGGATGGCACATCAATGCGAGCTGTGGCAAGAAGGTTTGCTGTGTCTGTCAGCGTAGTGTCCAGAGCATGGAGGCGCTACCAGGAGACAGGCCAGTACATCAGGAGACGTGGAGGAGGCCGTAGGAGGGCAACAACCCAGCAGCAGGACCGCTACCTTCGCCTTTGTGCAAGGAGGAGCAGGAGAAGCACTGCCAGAGCCCTGCAAAATGACCTCCAGCAGGCCACAAATGTGCATGTGTCTGCTCAAACGGTCAGAAACAGACTCCATGAGGGTGGTATGAGGGCCCGACGTCCACAGGTGGGGGTTGTGCTTACAGCCCAACACCGTGCAGGACGTTTGGCATTTGCCAGAGAACACCAAGATTGGCAAATTCACCACTGGCGCCCTGTGCTCTTCACAGATGAAAGCAGGTTCACACTGAGCACATGTGACAGACGTGACAGAGTCTGGAGACGCCGTGGAGAACGTTCTGCTGCCTGCAACATCCTCCAGCATGACCGGTTTGGCGGTGGGTCAGTCCTGGTGTGAGGTGGCATTTCTTTGGGGGGCCGCACAGCCCTCCATGTGCTCGCCAGAGGTAGCCTGACTGCCATTAGGTACCGAGATGAGATCCTCAGACCCCTTGTGAGACCATATGCTGGTGCGGTTGGCCCTGGGTTCCTCCTAATGCAAGACAATGCTAGACCTCATGTGGCTGGAGTGTGTCAGCATTTCCTGCAAGAGGAAGGCATTGATGCTATGGACTGGCCCGCCCGTTCCCCAGACCTGAATCCAATTGAGCACATCTGGGACATCATGTCTCGCTCCATCCACCAACGCCACGTTGCACCACAGACTGTCCAGGAGTTGGCGGATGCTTTAGTCCAGGTCTGGGAGGAGATCCCTCAGGAGACCATCTGCCACCTCATCAGGAGCATGCCCAGGCGTTGTAGGGAGGTCATACAGGCACGTGGAGGCCACACACACTACTGAGCCTCATTTTGACTTGTTTTAAGGACATTACATCAAAGTTGGATCAGCCTGTAGTGTGGTTTTCCACTTTAATTTTGAGTGTGACTCCAAATCCAGACCTCCATGGGTTGATAAATTGGATTTCCATTGATTATTTTTGTGTGATTTTGTTGTCAGCACATTCAACTATGTAAAGAAAAAAGTATTTAATAAGATTATTTCTTTCATTCAGATCTAGGATGTGTTGTTGAAGTGTTCCCTTTATTTTTTTGAGCAGTATATATACATACATACACACACACACACACACACACACACACACACACACACACACACACACTAACACACACACACACACACACACACACACACACACACTCACTCACTCTACCGGTCAAAAGTTTTAGAACACCTACTCATTCAAGGGTTTTTCTTTATTTTTTACTATTTTCTACATTGTATAATAATAATGAAGACATCAAAGCTATGAAATTGCACATATAGAATTATGTAGTAACCAAAAAAGTGTTAAGTAAATGAACAAATATTTTAGCTTCTTCAAAGTAGCCACCCTTTGCCTTGATTACAGCTTTGCAGATTCTTGGCGTTCTCTCAATCAGCTTCACCTGGAATGCTTTTTCAATTGGGTTGAGGTCGGGTGATTGTGGAGGTCAGGTCATCTGATGCAGCACTCATCATTCTCCTTCTTGGTCAAATAGCCCTTACACAGCCTGGAGGTGTGTTAGGTTATTGTCCGTTGAAAAACAAATGGTAGTCCCACTAAACACAAACCAGATGGGATGGCGTATCTCTGCAGAAACTGTGGTAGCCATGCTGGTTAAGTGTGCCTTGAATTCTAAATAAATTACTGACAGTGTCACCAGCAAAGGACCATCACACTTCCTCCTCCATGCTTCACGGTGGGAACTACACATGCAGAGATCATCCGTTAATTTACTCTGCATCTCAAATTTGGACTCATCAGACCAAAGGACAGATTTCCACCGGTCTAATGTCCATTGCTCGTGTTTCTTGGCCCAAGCAAGTCTCTTCTTCTTATTGGTGTCCTTTAGTAGTGGTTTCTTTGCAGCAATTCGACCAGCAATTCGTCTGATTCACGCAGTCTCCTCTGAACAGTTGATGTTGAGATGTCTGTTACTTGAACTCTGTGAAGCACTTATTTGGGCTGCAATTTCTGATGCTGGTAACTCTAATGAACTATTCTCTGTATCAGAGGTAACTCTGGGTCTTCCTTTCCTGTGGCGGTCCTCATGAGAGCCAGTTTAATCATAGCGCTTGATGGTTTTTACGACTGCACTTGAAGAAACTTTTAAAGTTCTTGAAATTGTCCAGATTAAAGTAATGTCTTTGCTTATTTGAGCTGTTCTTCTGTATACCACCCCTACTTTGTCACAACACAACTGATTTGGCTCAAACGCATTATGGAAAGAAATTCCACAAATTAACTTTTATCAAGGCACACCTGTTAATTGAAATGCATTCCAGGTGATTACCTCGTGAAGCTGGTTGAGAGAATGGCAAGAGTGTGCAAAGCTGTCATCTAGGCAATGGGTGGCTACTTTGAAGAATTTCAAATATAAAATATATTTTGATTTGTTTAACTCTTTTTTTTGATTATTTCATGATTCCATATGTGTTATTTCATAGTTTTGATGTCTTCACTATTATTCTACCATGTAGAAAATAGTTTAAAAAAAGAACTGTTATAAGTAGGTGGGTTTAAACTTTTGACTGGTACTGTGTGTATATATATCACACACACACACACACACACACACACACACACACACACACACACACACACACACACACACACACACACACACACACACACACACAATCTCAACACCAACAACACATTTCACCCCTTCATCCCCTTTCTCTCCCCATGTCTCTCCCCCTCTACCAGGTTGACTGCAGTGGAAGAGGAACTGCTGTCTCTTGCTGGTAATGTGGTTTCCCAACAGGCCGCAGTCAACCAGCTGGAGTTGGAGCTGGAGGCAGAGGAAGAGGGCATCAAACGGGGTCAGAGGTGAGGTGATATCCACAGGAAGGTCCAACTTTACATGGGCAAGTGTACTTGGTAAGCACTTAGGCAGATGTAGTGTAATTAGATAGTACTTACAGCTGTTATACATAATAATATGATAATTTATCCTGGGTAAACAGAATAGAATTCTATTTCTTTGGTCTGAACCAGGATAAAGTTGGCTCTGGCTGCACCAAACCACTGACTGGGAAAAAAAAGAGTAATGAATTTTGGCATTGATCTGCATCATTTTTTGCAGTGTGTTGGTATTTTTGCAGTGTGTTGATCTCTCAACGGTGGTGTTCATCTGCAGAGTAGTTTAGGCTGCTCTCCGCTCCTCTCTGCTGTGGCTGGCTAAGCTGGCTGCTCTCTGGGGACAGACTCATTATGCCTTATATATAACATGGTGGGTGATATGAGGAGACTTTTCAAGTTCTCCTCTCATTTGTCTTGGTTTAGATGCCTGTCCGTTGTTACAGTGAGGGGAAAAAAGTATTTGATCTCCTGCTGATTTTGTATGTTTGCCCACTGACAAAGAAATTATCAGTCTATAATTTTAATGGTAGGTTTATTTGAACAGTGAGAGACAGAATAACAACAACAAAAATCCAGAAAAACGCATGTAAAAAATGTTATAAAATGATTTGCATTTTAATGAGGGAAATAAATATTTGACCCCCTCTCAATCAGAAAGATTTCTGGCTCCCAGGTGTCTTTTATAAAGGCAACGAGCTGAGATTAGGAGCACACTCTTAAAGGGAGTGCTCTTAATCTCAGTTTGTACCTGTATAAAAGACACCTGTCCACAGAAGCAATCAATCAATCAAATTCCAAACTCTCCACCATGGCCAAGAGCAAAGAGCTCTCCAAGGATGTCAGGGACAAGATTGTAGACCTACACAAGGCTGGAATGGACTACAAGACCATCGCCAAGGTGCTTGGTGAGAAGGTGACAACAGTTGGTGCGATTATTCGCAAATGGAAGAAACACAAAATAACTGTCAAACTCCCTCGGCCTGGGGCTCCATGCAAGATCTCACCTCGTGGAGTTGCACTGATCATGAGAACGGTGAGGAATCAGCCCAGAACTACACGGGAGGATCTTGTCAATGATATCAAGGCAGCTGGGACTATAGTCACCAAGAAAACAATTGGTAACACACTATGCCGTGAAGGACTGAAATCCTGCAGCGCCCGCAAGGTCCCCCTGCTCAAGAAAGCACATATACATGCCCGTCTGAAGTTTGCCAATGAACATCCGAATGATTCAGAGGACAGTGTTGTGGTCAGATGAGACCAAAATTGAGCTTTTTGGCATCAACTCAACTCGCCATGTTTGGAGGAGGAGGAATGCTGCCTATGACCCCAAGAACACCATCCCCACCATCAAACATGGAGGTGGAAACATTATGCTTTGGGGGGTTTTTCTGCTAAGGGGACAGGACAACTTCACCGCATCAAAGGGACGATGGACGGGGCCATGTACCGTCAAATCTTGGGTGAGAACCTCCTTCCCTCAGCCATGGCATTGAAAATGGGTCATGGATGGGTATTCCAGCATGACAATGACCCAAAACACACGGTCAAGGCAACAAAGGAGTGGCTTAAGAAGAAGCACATTAAGGTCCTGGAGTGGCCTAGCCAGTCTCCAGAACTTAATCCTATAGAAAATCTGTGGAGGGAGCTGAAGGTTCGAGTTGCCAAACGTCAGCCTCAAAACCTTAATGACTTGGAGAAGATCTGCAAAGAGGAGTGGGACGAAATCCCTCCTGAGATGTGTGCAAACCTGGTGTCCAACTACAAGAAACGTCTGACCTCTGTGATTGCCAACAAGGGTTTTGCCACCAAGTTCTAAGTCATGTTTTGCAGAGGGGTCAAATACTTATTTCCCTCATTAAAGTGCAAATCATTTTATAACATTTTTGACATGCGTTTTTCTGGATTTTTTTTTGTTATTCTGTCTCTCACTGTTCAAATAAACCTACCATTAAAATTATAGACTGATCATTTCTTTGTCAGTGGGCAGACGTACAAAATCAGCAGGGGATCAAATACTTTTTTCCCTCACTGTATTAGAAGTTACTAATAAGCTCTTAGTGCATAGATGGAGCAGCTGTGTTGACTGACACTAGCCTAATGTTCACCGGTGCTGAGGGAAACATGCCTCTCCTTAAGGAGTCATGGGTTTGATGAAACACTTTGGAAATCAACAGATACAGACTGAATGCTTCCTGGATTAGTAAATAACTGTTTTACCCAAGTGGTGATGTTAGTTAATGTAGCAGTGTAATATTTGAATGCTAAGTAAGGAAGAATTTTGTCCACAAATATACACACATTTCTATTATATGTAAAATGTTTATGATTAGTGAATGCCATCATGTATTTATTTTGTTAGATACTCCCTATTAGCTAAAATGTATATTTTTATTAAGCCATTTTAGCTGTCGCGCTAGCTGTTTGGTTCAAACAGATTCACAAATCATGGGAATTTGTCACACTATGAAGACGTCTCTCTACAAGGCACTTGCCAGGGCTGGTCTGCTCCCGCCATAGCTAAAGCCAGTGTGAGAAACGTGCTAACAAACATTTGTGCTTTGAACTAAATAAATACTGCACTCTGACCCAGAAAACCTCTTCACTAGATTCATGATAGTGTTGTTAGACAAAGCAAGGAAAGTGAACTTCAAAACCTGATGTAGTTTTATTGGAATTTGCAGCTGTTGTTAAGTAATACATCTGCTACCTTCTGACATGACTTACTGCATCTTTAATCCTACTTCTCCCATATAGAATATCTCATTTAAACTATACTGTTGGTGACTGCCCTGCGGAAGTGATATGGCTAAGGTGTAGGAGATGGGCCAGTTAACCAGCATTCTTGTGTAAAAACATCGGGCATGTCAGTTATGCTGTAAATATGTTGACAGTGAGGCGACAGTTGCTAAACATCACTATGGACCGCATTGCATCATGTGTTTCTCGATCATATACCTGCATCAAATTATGCTCTTATTTGGGTTTCAGATCTTTTTTAAATTACCGCAGTTTCTTCACTTGTGAAGTTGATTGATCCATACCTCATTGAAAATGAATTTGTGTATTTTGTAGAATTGTTGCTATATGTTGTAATGGAAACACATTGTTCCACAGTATCATCACAATGCTTTAATTGATGAGCTGACAGGCTGCTTCTCTCTCTGCAGGGTTTACCAGTTCAGTAAGAGGCATGCGCTGGAGGAGAGCCGACAGCAGGTGATGCTGTCCCTGGGAGCTAGAACCAGGCTGGAGGCCCAGAGGTTGCTGCTGAAGGGGAAGCTGGAATGGCTGGGATCCAGTGAACCCCCACCTGCCCTGGGGCTGGAAGAGGACCGTATCTCCCTCTCCTCCATCACCTCTAGTGTAGGTCTCCTCTCTCACTCTCTCTCTCTCTCAAACACACGCACACACACCCTCTGCATATCTGATCCCTGCCACTCATCTGAAAGAGATACCATGCTTCCTGTGGTTGAGATGATCTCTGTCCCTTGTGTCTGTTTCATTGTCTTGTCTCGTATGGGAACCTGACCTGTGATTGCACTCATTGTGTAAGATGTTGTAAAACATGTTGTTATTGGCTCTTGTTCGTTTCTAGTTCTCCATTGTGTGTTCAGAATTCAGGTTCTACTCATTCATTACAGTGCCTTCCAAAGTATTCACCCCCTTGGCGTTTTTCCTATTTTGTTGCATTACAACCTGTAATTTAAATGGATTTTTATTTGGATTTCATGTAATGGACATGCAGAAAATAATCCAAATTGGTGAAGTGAAATGAAAAAAATAACTTGTTTCAAAGAATTCAAAGAAATAAAAAACAGAAAAGTGGTGCGTGCATATGTATTCACCCCCTGTGCTATGAAGCCCCTAAATAAGATCTGGTGCAACCAATTACCTTCAGAAGTCACATAATTAATTAAATAAAGTCCACCTGTGTGTGTCACCTGATCTGTCACATGATATCAGTGCATATGTACACCTGTTCTGAAAGGCCCCAGAGTCTGCAACACCACTAAGCAAGGGGCACCATGAAGATCAAGGTGCTCTCCAAATGGGTCAGAGACAAAGTTGTGGAGAAGTACAGATCAGGGTTGGGTTATAAAAAAAATATCAGAAACTTTTAACATCCCACGGAGCACCATTAAATCCATTATTAAAAAATGGAAAGAACATGGCACCACATCAAACCTGCCAAGAGAGGGCCGCTCACCAAAACTCACAGACCAGGCAAGGAGGGCATTAATCAGAGAGGCAACAAAGAGACCAAAGATAACCCTGAAGGAGCTGCAAAGCTCCACAGTGGAGATTGGAGTATCTGTCCATAGGACCACTTTAAGCCGTACACTCCACAGAGCTGGCCTTTACGGAAGAGTGGCCAAAAAAAAAGCCATTGCTTAAAGAAAAAAATAAGCAAACACGTTTGGGGTTCGCCAAAAGGCATGTGGGAGACTCCCCAAACATATGGAAGTTACTCTGGTCAGATAAGACTAAAATTTAGCTTTTTGGCCATCAAGGAAAACGCTATGTCTGGCACAAACCCAACACCTCTCATCACCCCGAGAACACCATCCCCACAGTGAAGTATGGTGGTGGCAGCATCATGCTGTGGGGATGTTTTTCATCGGTAGGGACTAGGAAACTGGTCAGAATTGAATGATGGATGGCGCTAAATACAGGGAAATTCTTGAGGGAAACCTGTTTCAGTCTTCCAGAGATTTGAGACTGGGACGGAGGTTCACCTTCCAGCAGGACAATGACCCTAAGCATACTGCTAAAGCAACACTCAAGTGGTTTAAGGGAAAACATTGAAATGTCTTGGAATGGCCTAGTCAAATCCCAGACCTCAATCCAATTGAGAATCTGTGGTATGACTTAAAGATTGCTGTACACCAGCAGGAACCCATCCAACTTGAAGGAGCTGGAGCAGTTTTGCCTTGAAGAATGGGCAAAAATCCCAGTGGATAGATGTGCCAAGCTTATAGAGACATCCCAAGAGACTTGCAGCTGTAATTGCTGCAAAAGGTGGCTCTACAAAGTATTGACTTTGGGGGGGGTGAATAGTTATGCACCCTCAAGTTTTCTGTTTTTTTTTTGTCTTATTTCTTGTTTGTTTCACAATAAAAAAGATGTTGCATCTTCAAAGTGGCATGTTGTGTAAATCAAATGATACAAACCCCCCAATAATCTATTTTAATTCCAGGTTGTAAGGCAACAAAATAGGAAAAATGCCAAGGGGGGTGAATACTTTCCCATGGCACTGTATCAGATGTGATTGTTGTGTACTTTAGTTTGTTAGCTTGGTAGTTTGCTGCTTTCTAAGTTCTACAAATACATCATCACTAAAACATGAATGTACTGTGGGCTGATGAAAATCACTGGGCGATATGTAAAAGCTTTTGAAATCCCATTGTTTGAAAACGAAAGAAATTAAACAAAAGGTTAATTGGTTTGTCGTTCCCTATATATACACACACACAGTAGTACCAGATGACTAAAGTGAATTGCATCAATGTTCCCACGCAGGTTGTGTTGTAACCCTGATGTTATGGGTATTTGTAAAATGCCACCATGTAAAATGCCACACAAGCACTAAAATGTGAAGTTCATTGGAGCACATCAAATTTGGTGTGAAATGAAAGCTGAGTCTATTGTTATAAAGGTATTTATAACATGTTCAACCATTTTCCATCCTAAATATTAGGAATAAGCAAAGGCTGCTAAAGATGGCTAAATAGCCATAATACTGCTAAATGGTTACCTGGACTATCTGCATTGACTCTATCTTGCACTGACTCTATGCACACTCACAATATTATATACACACTATGTATAGACTCACCCATAAACATTACACTGACAGGCTCACACAAACCCATTCACATACACTACATACATACACACACACACACATACACACCGACGCCATACACACATCATTTCACAATCATCATATGCTGCTACTCTGTTCTTTATTTTACTCTTATTGTTATCTATTCTGATGCCTAGTCACTTTACCCTGCCTTTATGTACACATCTACCTCAAATACCTCAAATACCTTGTACCCCTGCTCAGTGAAATGTATGAAATTGTATGAAATGTATGCATTCACTACTGTAAGTCGCTCTGGATAAGAGCGTCTGCTAAATGACTAAAATGTAAATGTAAAAATGTAGTGGTACTCCCTTTATTCAGCTTCATTCTTGTGTTACTATTTGTATTTTTCTTATTTTCTTCTAACTGTGCATCGTTGGGAAGAGCTCCTGAGATAGAGTTTCACAGTAGTCTACACGTGACAAATACAAATTGATTTGATTGAGTACAGCACAGTACAGTAAAGAAAAGTAGAGTATAGGTCAGTACTGTACTTTACAGTATAGTAGAGTTTAGTACAGTACAGTAGAGCACACTAGAGTAGAGTACAGTATAATTTACTGTATAGTACTATACTGCACTGTACTGAACTCTACTCTGCTAAACTGTGATGTACAAACTTGTGAAACATAGACGTCTATGATTGGTACAGATTTGGTGCGGTCCGGACCAACCAAATGTCGTCTTGTTTTGGGGCGGCGCTCATTAGAATAATAGCCAGTATGTAGAATAATACCCAAACATGCAAAGGAGGATATAAAATGTTTCTACCTTTGTGTACCTATTCAGGATACATCACCATGAAGAGAATGCCATTCATGATTATGCATTTCTGTATAGTACAGTTCAGGCACCCATGATGTCATTATGTTACCATCACTCTGTTACTGGGTGGGAATCCACTTCACTTACTGTAGTTCAATATCCAAAATATAGATTTTTTTCAAACTCAAGGTATCATGTTATAGCTGACACCCCAATCTTTCTGCAAACATCTTAGTAGATATTTAGTAGAGTATTTAAGAGTTTTTGTAGTATTTAGTAGATATTTAAGAGTTTTTGGAAAACGTGGTCACATAAAAAAACTGAAGTGGATTTTACCGTCATTCTGTTAACAAACTTTACATCTGCACTGTTCTTCCAGTAAATGTGTTTTTGTAAAATTCTGTGGAAATGTTTAAAAGTACTGCTTGTGCATAGAGTTGTATGACTTGTTTAACTTTGCAGTCAATGGTTTTTGTTTGGCATACTTTTAAAGTAAAAAATCTCAGCGTCATTCTGCTGCCATGGAATTGCCCTTATGTAACCTTCCAGTTCAACTAGAAGGCATCTGAACTACAGACTGACTCAACCAGTCTGTTCTGTACTGAGGACAACCTATCCTCCTGTCTCGTTCAGACACAACCAGTCTGTTCTGTACTGAGGACAACCTATCCTCCTGTCTCGTTCAGACACAACCAGTCTGTTCTGTAATGAGGACAACCTATCCTCCTGTCTCGTTCAGACACAGCCATCTCTATTGTAACAGAGGCATGATTGAGGATCTTGGTGATTTGCATACTTTGCTGTCTGTCATGGTGTTGACTCAAGTGCATTCCTTCACTCATTTTCATAGTGCTGTTTTATCCAGATCCGCCCTAAAGCAAACAAGTATTTTCTTCTTTGATATTCTCTACTCATCATTTTTGTAATGTTTTGTGAAATTCTCTCCTCTGTGGATTACGTTGTGTTTCTGAGTGCTGTTGCATGTTGTTGTTATTATTAACACAGTGATGATGAGCATTCCTGGTGATGATGAGCCTTCCTAAAAGAGAGGTTGAGGATGGTTGTGCTCTGTGTTGTTTCAGGAGAGGGACGGCCTCAGAAACCTCAGTGTGGACGGCGTCATAAGCCACCTCAGCGGCCTGTTCAAACCCAAATACACGGTCAGTGATGTAACATACAGTGTTCAGAAATAGTCAGCTATGGTCATACATAGTACACAGTTATGGTCATACCGCTGATGCAGCATACACAATCTGTTATGTTCATCCACGGTCAACTGTGGTCATTCATTGTCAATGAGGCGTCAATTGCGATCACCCCTGTCACAGATGGACCTGTTCTGTTTTCACCCACCTGCTGCCTTTGATGTCTCTGTCTATTCAAACAACTCAAGTCAGACAAACAGTTCCCTTGTCAAACAGCGATTGGCCGTGTTTTCTCTGTAAGCCTAACTGTTCAGAGTAGGACTCCAGTAGTAAAACGCCTTGTTTCTCATCTGGCTTTCCTCTTTATCTATCTTATCTCTAGAGTTGTTTGTTTACAATGTTGTAGTATGCGTTATCTTGTCATCTGAACAGTAGTATCTTTTTGAATTGGCGCCATGTTGTCTGTAGTAAAAAAAATTACTAGGTATCCGTGTGTGGTCTTCAGAGATACAAAATACACTGCTCAAAAACAATACAATGTATCTCCTGATCAATGTTGTTGGTAGCTGTATCTTCCTTGTATCTAGTCTCTTTAGCAGTGTATTGTTACTGTCTATGTATTGTTCTGTGATGTAGTGGTAACAAAGTTGATGGGTAAACTCTGATCGCCGGTTGTGGTGAAAAATGTAACCCTTCCTATTCTTTCAATGCATTTTTCCGCAAAAGGTGTGTAAACTGTTGGGCAAACAAAGGTGTGTAACTGTGTTGACTTGTTTACCCTCCACTACACCACTGGATGTACTTTAGTAGTATTTGTTCCCCTGTGCTGAATCTCATCTAGAGATACACGTGTGAGACTCATGCATCTCAAACCGCACTAATCTCCCATTGAAATCAATCTATGGTTTATGAATGAGTCTCACAGTGGGCGCTGCATGCGCAGGTCCCTCCTTACCTGGCCCCTCATTGACCTTGCTGTGTGAACCCCCTCCAGGTGCCCCCTGCCCTGTCCCCAGTCCCAGAGGTAGAGCGCCCCCTGGAGCAGCAGAACTGGTACCACGGAGTCATTCCCAGGCTGGAAGTCCAGGAGCTGCTGAGGAGTGATGGAGACTTCCTGGTCAGACAGAGTCAGGGCAAACAGGAGTATGTCCTCTCTGTCCACTGGGCTGGCTCTTGCAGGCACTTCCTTATCCAGAGCACAGACGTGAGTGTGTGTGTGTGTGTGTGTGTGTGTGTGTGTGTGTGTGTGTGTGTGTGTGTGTGTGTGTGTATTTACAGTATGATCATGTCTGTACAGTTTGTATAGTTATAAAGTGTGTGTTTAGAATATGTACCGCCTGGATGGAGAGGGATTCCACACCGTTCCCATGCTGATGAACCACCTGGTCTCGTCACACCAACACGTCACCAAGAGGTCCGACATTGTCCTGAAGAGACCTGTCCTAAAGGTAACGCACCTGCTACACACACACACACACACACACACACACACACACACACACACACACACACACACACACACACACACACACACACACACACACACACACACACACACAGGTCAACTGTAATCTGTTGTAGATCCTGTTTTACCTTCGTTGAAAAGTCCCTTGTTTTGTTTTGTGTTTAATTCAAGGTTCCCCAATGCTTTATTTGTCTAAGTATTTCTTAGATATTAACGTTATTAGTTTCACTTATCTAAATAAGGATTACATTACACTCCCACATGTTTAGTTATCTTTCTCTAGTAGTTCTGTAATTACATAATGGACTCCTTTATTTGTTACATACAATTTTATCTCAGATGGTGTTTTAAATCTGTCCACAGTAAAAACCCTCAGTTGCCCTTCTCATTCTGTGCTGTGGGACATGTGGCTGTTGGTTAATGCTTCCAACAGGTTGAGAATAACGATGCGGCCATCAATTAAGTCTGGGGCCTAGCAGAGTGTAGTTAATGGTCCCCGTGTCTCCGGTCCTGTGTGCTGGTGTTGGGTGGACCTGTGGGTTTAACTTTGTCTGTGGGAGGAGGGAGATGTGTGAGTCAGGGGGTGCTCTTGTATGCATGTATGTATGTAGGCCTATGTTTTATGTGTGTGTGTGTGGAATAGCGACTTTGTAGTGTGTGCAAAACACTGTGTGTGCCTGCATGCGCGCAAGCTTCTATTACACCTCTCCTGAGCATGTTGGGAGTGAATGGGCTCGGAACACACCTGCTCTGCTCACCACTCTGTGTAGCAGCTGTCTCAGCGTTAGGATCCATCGGATTTTAATGAGCTCCCAAGATCCACATACTCATACCTTCTCTCCACCCTCCTCCAGAGTGCTATACATACCACACTCACATGTTCTCTATAGAGTCTAGAGCTGCATGCATACTGTACTACCACCATACTGCCCATCAAAAGAGCTCCAGTGTTTTGCACACACTACAAGGTCTCCATTCTACACACACACACACACACACACACACTGTACACATACACTATTTTACACAATGCAGTTTTAGAAGTTGGTCCGAAATGCTTCTACCAGACTGCAAAGTCAATCTAACCATTCAGAAGGAACAGCAGCACTGGTATCTCTGATTGGTTCCTCTCTATCTCCCTCCCTCCAGGACAAGTGGGTTCTGGAACACGATGATGTCATCCTGGGGCAGAGCATTGGCCGGGTGAGCTCACCACCCGTGGAATGTCTGTTTGGAGTTATGAGAGGCTCTAATTGTCAGGTTGGCATTCTGTTTCTGTTTTAGCCAAGATCCAGAATGAAACCTGATGTGTGTCTGTTGTCCAGGGTAACTTTGGGGAGGTGTACAGTGGCCGTCTGCTTTCTGATAACACCCCTGTAGCTGTGAAAGCCTGCAGAGAGAACCTGGCCCCAGAACACAAGAACAGGTTCCTTATGGAGGCCAGGTCAGTCTGTTTCTTTCTCTCCCTCTTCCTCTCTCGTTCTCTTTCTGTCTCTCTCTCATTCACATTTGACCTTGCTCTCTCTCTTTCTCTCTGCTGCGCAGGATCCTGAAGCAGTATGACCATCCTAACATAGTGAAGCTGATTGGTGTCTGCACACAGAAACAACCCATCTATATCATTATGGAGCTGGTACAAGGTGAGCCAATCTGTCAGGGGCCTTTACACCTAACCACAGCTACAGTACATTCTATCATTACAATCGACTAATAAAGTGTGTGTGTTCTGCCAGGGGGAGACTTCCTGTCCTTCCTGCGCTGTGAAGGTCACAACCTGAAGTCAAGTATGCTGGTGAAAATGGCAGAGAATGTGGCATCTGGCATGGAGTATCTGGAGAGCAAGAAATGCATCCACCGGTGAGAGGCTAGGGAGATGGATCTAGTCTTCTCAGATATGGAGCTGTATGAAGGCTGCCATACAATATGACAAGATTACATTTCCTTTGATTGCACAATTTATTCTAGATGATGAAACAGTGAGGTTTTTGGGACAGTGAAGTTAACACAGTGTGTAGGGGCTACTGGAGCCTGTAGTGTAGGAATGACCCTAGGAGTGTTAAGCTGCTGTGTCTCTGAGGAGGTAGTAGAGGAGCAGAGGACTTAGGGCTCAGAGCCCTGGCTCCTGGCTCATCAGAGGAGTGCTGGATAATTAACCCAGAAGGAACACATCCAGGCTGGATGCTCCAGCCCCCGTTACCCTCTAACACTCCTCCTAACACTGCATGTCAAACTGCCTCCGCTCACTACTATACCCTGCATCAGGGAGCCCACAGATGACAAGAGTGGCTGATTTTCTCTCACTTATTTATCGGCTGTCATTTGCTTCCTTCACTGGCTCTCTCTCTGGCTCTCTCTCTCTCTCTGACTCTCTCTCTCTCTGGCTCTCTCTCTCTCTCTGGCTCTCTCTCTCTCTGGCTCTCTCTCTCTCTGGCTCTCTCTCTCTCTGCTCTCTCTCTCGCTGGCTCTCTCTCTCTCTCTCTGGCTCTCTCTCTCTCTCTGGCTCTCTCTCTCTCTCTCTGGCTCTCTCTCTCTCTCTGGCTCTCTCTCTCTCTCTGGCTCTCTCTCTCTCTCTGGCTCTCTGGCTCTCTCTCTGGCTCTCTGGCTCTCTCTCTCTCTCTCTCTGGCCTCTCTCTCTCTCTGGCTCTCTCTCTCTCTGGCTCTGGCTCTCTCTCTGCTCTGTCTGTCTGTCTGTCTGTCTGTCTGTCTGTCTGTCTGTCTGTCTGTCTGTCTGTCTGTCTGTCTGTCTGTCTGTCTGTCTGTCTGTCTGTCTGTCTGTCTGTCTGTCTGTCTGTCTGTCTGTCTGTCTGTCTGTCTTTCTTTTCCTCTCTCTCTCTCTCTGCAGGGACCTGGCAGCCCGTAACTGTCTGGTGGGAGAACAGAGCAGGGTGAAGATAAGTGACTTTGGGATGTCTCGCGAGCAGCAGGACGGGGTCTACTCTGCCGCGGGGGGCCTCAAACAGATCCCTATCAAATGGACAGCCCCCGAAGCCCTCAACTATGGTACCTGGCTCTGCCCCGCGGCCACAACACTCACAACCATCCCTCTCTCCCCTCTTCTCTTTATTCATAAATCTCTATCTGCATATCCCAAGGCTAGAGAACTCACTAAACATGGCAACAACCTGTCAACCCAGACATCATTCCGTACTCTGATCAGTGTACTGCTTTTGTATTTCTCTGAAATGTCATCTATAACAGACACACGCTGAACTGTGCTCTCTGGGGTTGGAGTGCTGGCGAAACACAGAAGAGTTCTGTCAGAATAAAAGTCAGAACATACCTTTTGGGGCTTAGAGGAAGCTTCATTTTCAAAACTATCACTACTTTTCTCAGGCTGTGATTGTGGAATAGTGTGCTGTAGTACAGTTGAATAGGTAATGCATCTCAACAGGATCAACATCAAATGTAATAGCTGTCTCAATGCTGCTCCCTGCCTGTGTTCCAGGGAGGTACACCACGGAGAGTGACGTGTGGAGTTTTGGAGTTCTCCTATGGGAGATATTCTCCAGGGGAGTCACCCCCTACACCAGCATGACCAACCAGCAGACACGGGACGAGGTGGAGAAAGGTACAGCGAGTCATTGAGATTTCTAACACATGAGTCAGAATTTGCTCTGTAGGAGTTTCAAGTTTTAATGTCACATGAACAAGTGCAGTGAAGTGACTTTCTTGCAAACTCAAATCTCAACAATGCAATAATCAATAACAATGTAATACTAGACAAAAAACCACGAGAAATATGAGGAACACAATAAGTACGTAAGAATATTATATACAGGGTCAATTCCAATACCATGTTTACAATGTGCAGGGATACTGGAGTGATGGAGGTAGATATGTATAGGGGTAAGGTGACAAGGCATCAGTATAAAATAAACAGAGTAGCAGCTGCTTGTATGTGAGTTGGTGTGTGTGTCGAGTCAGTATAAATGTATGTGCATATTATGTGTGAGTGAGCAGTTGGAGTGAGTGTGTAAGACTCTGTGAATGGGCATAGACAGTGCAAAAATAAAAAGGTCAATAAGGATACAAGGTTAACTCAGTCTGTGTAACTAGTTTAAGAGTGGAGATGCAACATTATAGAAGTGTATAGAACAGACATGACTCTGGGTAGAATATGGAGTTAGGTCAGCTCTATACAGGAGTCCAAAACATTACACCCCTCTAGATTGACCCCAGGTGAAGCCAACCTGATGTCCAATCATGTTCTCCTGTCCCGCCTCCTAGGATACCGGATGCTAGCCCCAAACTCCTGTCCTCCAGATGTGTATGCCATTATGTGTCGCTGCTGGCAGTACGACAGCAGGAACCGGCCGTCCTTCAGCAAACTCAGGACCGAACTCAGTGCTTTGTACCACAAAGTGTCCTTACTCAAGTGACTTGTTTGATTCTCTTTTACCTTTTCATATGGAGTAGATGTTGCCTTTATTTAATATACATTGATTATAGAGAACCAGATGCTATGTGATCTTGAATTGACCATATTTAAGTAGTGATAATCCACAAGGCTGTGAGCCCACAGGTAGTATAAGTACACAGGACGTGTGTATTGTAAACATTAGTACCATATTCTACAAATAGAATATTCTATATCTGGTGAATGTTGCTATTGTTTACTGTATTACACTACTGTAAATGTTCAAATTGAATGTTCCTATTATATCAGCTTGAAATAGTTGATGGGATCTTTTTCTCTGTTGTCTTGTCTTTTTTATTAAACACTGAACAAAAATGTGAACGCAACATGTAAAGTGTTGGTCTCATTTTTCATGAGCTGAAATAAAAGATCCTGGAATTTGTCCATATGCAAAAAATGTATTTCTCTCAAATGTTGTGCAGAAATATGATTACATCCCTATTAATTAATGAGCCTTTCTCCTTTGCCAAGATAATTAAATCACCTGACAGGTGTGGCATATCAAGAAGCTGAATAAACAGCATGATCATTACACAGGTGCACCTTGTGCTGGGAACAATAAAAGGTTACTAAAATGTGCAGGTCTGTCACACAACACAATGCCACAGATGTCTCAAGTTTTGAGGGAGTGCACAATTGGCAGGCTGACTGCATGAATGTCCACCAGAGCTGTTGCCATTTCTCTACCATAAGCTCTCTCCAACGTCATTTTAGAGAATTAGGCAGGAGATCCAACCGGCCTCACGACTGCAGACCACGTGTAACCGCGCCAGCCCGGGACCTCCAAATCTGGCTTCTTCACTTGCGGGATCGTATGAGACCAGCCATCCAGACAGCTGATGAAACTGTGGGTTTGCACAACCTAAGTTTCTGACAGTTTGTGCAGAAATTCTATCTCAGGGAAGCTCATCTGCATGCTCGTCATCCTCACCAGGGACTTGACCTACTGCAGCTTGACGTTGTAACTGACTTCAGTGGGCAAATGCTCAGCTTCGATAGCTACTGGCACCCTGGAGAAGTGTGCTCTTCACGGATGAATCCCAGTTTCAGCTGTACCGGGCAGTCAGCAGACCGCGTGTATGGTGTCATGTGGGCGAGCGATTTGCTGATCAACATTCTGAACACTGCCCCATGGTGGCAGTGAGGTTATTGTATGGGCATGCATAAGCTATGGACAATGAGCACAATTGTATTTTATCGATGGCAATTTGAATTCACAGAGATACCGTGACAAGATCCTGAGGCCCATTGTCATGCCATTCATCCATCACCTCATGTTTCAGCATTATAATGCATGGCCCCATGTCGCAAGGATCTGTACACAATTCCTGGAAGCTGAAAATGTCCCAGTTCTTCCCTGGCCTGCATACTCACCAGATATGTCACCCATTGAGCACGTTTGGGTTGCTCTGGAGCGACGTGTTCGACAGCATGTTCCAAGTTTCCGCCAAAATCAAGCAACTTCGCACAGCCATTGAAGAAGAGTGGGACAACATTCCACAGGCCACAATCGACAGCCTGACCAACACTATACGAAGGAGATGTGTCGCGCTGCATGAGGCAAATGATGTTCACACCAGATGCTGACTGGCTTTCGGATCCACATCCCCTACCTTTTTTTAAGGTATCTGTGACCAACAGATGGATATCTGTACTCCCAGTCAGGTGAAATCCATAGATTAGGGCCTAATTTATTTATTTAAATGGACTGATTTATATGATCTGTAACTCACTGTAATTCAGTACAATCTTTGAAATTGTTGCATATTGCGTTTCTGTTTTTGTTCAGTGTATTTAAATGAATTCATATCTTCTGATCATCATGATGCCTGTGTTTTCTACTCCTTTTTAAAAGGTGGCCACTAGAGAACAGCGATGTGTGTCAGACTGATCCACTTACAGTAAGGCTAGTGATGAGACAGTTCACATGTTCACACTACTGTACAGTATTGTATGTGACACACCCTCCACATGGGACCTTGTCTAAACATTGATACTGGCACTGTCACATTGTCAGATTCTGGAACTTTATTTCTAGTGCATTGTGCCCCTCATTTAATACCAGATTCTTAGACTGGCCTTTGTCTACAGGCATCAATATGTTTTTATTCAAATCTTCCATGTCAAGACCTTATATCATTAAGACCTTTCACAACAATTCTAAATGACAAGAGGGGAAACAGTAGCCTGTTCCTAGATCTGTTTGTGTCAGAAGGGTTGGCTAAAGCACATAAAGATCTGAGACCAGACTAGCAAAACAGAGGTCTAAAAAGGAGCTAAAAGACAACGATGACACTCGTGACTCATCACTAAAGCTCTTGATTCCGAAAGGTCAGCAAATAGCTTGAGAATCAAGTTAAGTGACTTGTGAGCCACTTTCTCATGAGCAACCACCTATTATACAGGAGTGACACGCTAACCCCTTCTGTGGAATTACACAAACACTGCTACTATTCATTACTTTTAGAATGAGGCCAATTATTGTCGAACGTCATTGTTAGCCAAATATGTCGCATTATTCTACCTGTCTAAGCAAGAGTGAGAATGTACTATATCAGTAACCAAATCTGTGGATATTGTGTCTAACATTGGCAATTTGATTGTATTTTTATTGTACATGTGTATAAGATCAAAAACATGAAGATAACACAAAAAAAATAGAGGTTTATAATCTTGGTAAGCAGTGGTCAGCCCATCTACCGACTGATCCAGGGAAAAGACAGATAAACGTACAGGAGAGTAGCCCAAGTGATTTGGATCCTGTCTGTTGTAGAAGAATGCAGACGTGTAATATGGCAGTGCTTAATAGCCATTCATCCTCTGCTGACCTAACAGGAGCAATACCTACACAGTCCTGGAGGAGTGGCAGCAATTCACTCATCCCCCATCTTCAGCAAATAGCATGACAGGCAGCCAGCCAGGTGATAAAGATGTCACATTCTCTGTGATTGTGCAACTAGCCTGATGTGAAAAGCACCTCTCCAGTTAAGCATGTTCAATCACTTTGTGCATCAGGTGATTGTCTCATGATGAGTGTGTTCGGTCTCTATAGAGAACAACAAACAAAGAGAACCCATCTGATATTTATCTTATTGACTCAAGTGGATGAAAACAAAGTATGACAACGGACTTTTTCTCTTTTCAGTTATAACACCCATTTTTCCTTAAACACATATGTGATCAATAGCAGGTAGTCACAGGCAGTCATTACTAACTACACAAATGCATGCGCATAAACACAAACTTTGAGTTAGTTTGAGTCAAAGATGTTGCAACTACCCATTTAATGTGTACAAAAGTAGGGCAGAATTCACTCTTTGTTCTAAGGGAGATGTAAGGAATGGGCTGGTTTGAAAAGTAGGACCAAATTCACTCTGATTTTACCTCGATTCCTGTAACAGTGTGAATTTGGACCGTTGCCTTTAAAAGCCGCAATGCCTATAACTAGTGATTGGATTGAATACCGGTCTCAATTTGGCCCGAATTTTGTAGACATGAAATGGTTTGCTGCAGTTGCAACATATTTGACTCAAACTAACTTTGTGTTTATGCATATTTGTAGTTAATATCTAACTACTAAACATATAACTTATAGTTAAGTTGTAGTGATAATTATTGATATTGCCGCATTCAAACACTCAGTGGTGTGTCTCTGGGTCTTTAGTAGTTGAATATTAACTACAAAAGGAACATGCATAAATGCAAAGTTAGTTTGAGTCAAAGAGGAAGCTGCTGTTGCAACATATTTCATGTGTATAAAAGTAGGGCCAAATTCACTTTGTTTTAAGTGAGATATGAGGAATTTGTGTGTGTTGATTCCTGGAACAGAGTGCATTTGGTCCTACATTCAAAATCAGTCCCATTCCTTATCTCATATCAAATAGTGAATGTGGCCCTACTTTTGTACACATAAATACTGTATGTAGCTGCAGTTGTTCTAAGTGAGATATAAGGAATGAGACTGGTTTGACAAGTAGGACAAAATTCACTCTGTTCCAGGAATCAACACACACACAAAAAAGAATATGCAGAAACACAAAGTTACTTTGAGTCAAATATGTTGCAACTGCAGCTACATACAGTATTTGTGTACAAAAGTAGGGCCACATTCACTATTTGATATGAGATAAGGAATGGGACTGATTTTGAATGTAGGACCAAATGCACTCTGTTCCAGGAATCACCACAACAATTTCTCATATCTCACTTAAAACAAAGAGTGAATTTGGCCCTACTTTTATACACATTAAATAGGAAGCTGCTGTTGCAACATCTTTGACTGAAATTAGCTTCGTGTTTAATTATATTCATTGTTGTAGTTAAAGGGGAACTACACCTGCTGAATTGGCCTCGTTTTTGTTTTCTTGTTCCTCAAGAAATGCTGGAGGCCATGACAGAAGCCACATGTGAGTTGGCTTGGGGGTGGGGTTTGATGTGGGTGTTTCTTGGGTGTGTCCTTGCCACACCCATCTGTCAAAACCTTGCCTGCAGCTGTTTCCCCCACTCAATCACAACAAACAAACTGCCTGCAGGTTGAGTTCAATAACTACAGGCAGATAGATGTATGATGAGATGCCGGATGAAGCGTTGAATAGGTCAGTAGCCTACAGAGTAATACGAGATGAATGCAATTGCTGAATATATGTAGATATTCTAAATTAAGTGTTTTGATAACTTTCAAATGTAGTAACAGGTCCATGTACAATAAACAACACTTTACATAATACCATAGAAGCAGTGTTCTGCTAATATAACAATGTACACCTTTCATTGTCATTCTCAGGGATTTTGTCTGGTGGTAATAGGGCTACCTTGGCAAACATGTCAGAGCGGTCATAACTTCCTGTGTGGTGTCCGTATACAACAGGAATTCCCTGATCCTGATGCAGAATACATACGGGTTCTCCCTCCCCATAATGACTGATACCATTCAATTAAATAATACAAAAAGATAATACAAATAAAAGTTGTCTAGTAAAATGTTAATGCTGAGTGACAGGTCTCTGTCCATTCAGCGACGTCAGTATCAAGCCTGTCTGTCGGTCAGGACTATCACATCATCTTGCAAGTCTCCAAGTGCTGGCTCCATAGAGCCTCTTGATATCTGACAAACATACACTCATTGACCAGTTTATTAGGTACACCCATCCATGTAGTACTGTGTCGGACCCCCCATTGCCTCCAGAACAGCCTGAATTCTTCGGGGGATTCTACAAGGTGACGGAAACGTTCCACAGGGATGTTAGTCCAAACTAACGTTATGGCATCACACAGTTTCTGCAGATTGGACGGGCATACGTTCATGCTACGAACAGCCAGTTCTATATCTTCCCAAAGATACTATATTGGGTTGAGGTCTGGGGCAGGACACTCAAGTAAACTGAACACGCTGTCATGTTCCAGGTGATGTTTTTCACTCTTCAATTGTCCAATGTTGGTGATTGCGTGCCCACTGGAGCCGCTTCTTCTTGTTTTTAGAAGATTTATTTATTTCACCTTTATTTAACCAGGTAGGCAAGTTGAGAACAAGTTCTCATTTACAATTGCGACCTCGCCAAGATAAAGCAAAGCAGTTTGACACATACAACAACAACAGAGTTACACATGGAGTAAAACAAACATACAGGGGGGAGGGTGTGGCTCAGCTGGTAGAGCATGGTGTTTGCAACGTGTTTGCAACGCCAGGGTTGTGGGTTCGATTCCCACGGGGGACCAGTACGGGAAAAAAAAAAAAAATGAAATGTATGCATTCACTACTGTAAGTCGCTCTGGATAAGAGCGTCTGCTAAATGACTAAAATGTAAAAAATACAGTCAATAATACAGTAGAAAAATAAGTCTATATACAATGTGAGCAAATGAGGTGAGATAAGGGAGGTAAAGGCAAAAAAATGCCATGGTGGCAAAGTACATACAATATAGCAAGCAAAACACTGGAATGGTAGATTTGCAGTGGAAGAAAGTGCAAAGTAGAAATAGAAATAATGGGGTCCAAAGGAGCAAAATAAATAAATAAATAAATAAACACAGTAGGGGAATAGGTTGTTGTTTGGGCTAAATTATAGATGGGCTATGTACAGGTGCAGTAATCTGTGAGCTGCTCTGACAGCTGGTGCTTGAAGCTAGTGAGGGAGATAAGTGTTTCCAGTTTCAGAGATTTTTGTAATTCGTTCCAGTCATTGGCAGCAGAGAACTGAAAGGAGAGGCGGCCGAAGGAGGAATTGTTTTGGGTGTGACCAGAGAGATATACCTGCTGGAGCGCGTGCTACAGGTGGGTGCTGCTATGGTGACCAGCGAGCTGAGATAAGGGGGGACTTTACCTAGCAGGGTCTTGTAGATGACCTGGAGCCAGTGGGTTTGGCGACGAGTATGAAGCGAGGGCCAGCCAACGAGAGCGTACAGGTCGCAGTGGTGGGTAATATATGGGGCTTTGTTGACAAAACGGATGGCACTGTGATAGACTGCATCCAATTTATCGAGTAGGGTATTGGAGGCTATTTTGTAAATGACATCGCCGAAGTCGAGGATTGGTAGGATGGTCAGTTTTACGAGGGTATGTTTGGCAGCATGAGTGAAGGATGCTTTGTTGCGAAATAGGAAGCCAATTCTAGATTTAACTTTGGATTGGAGATGTTTGATGTGAGTCTGGAAGGAGAGTTTACAGTCTAACCAGACACCTAGGTATTTGTAGTTGTCCACATATTCTAAGTCAGAACCGTCCAGAGTAGTGATGCTGGACGGGCGGGCAGGTGCAGGCAGCGATCGGTTGAAGAGCATGCATTTAGTTTTACTTGTATTTAAGAGCAGTTGGAGGCCACGGAAGGAGAGTTGTATGGCATTGAAGCTTGTCTGGAGGGTTGTTAACACAGTGTCCAAAGAAGGGCCAGAAGTATACAGAATGGTGTTGTCTGCGTAGAGGTGGATCAGAGACTCACCAGCAGCAAGGAGTGGAACCCTGTGTGGTCATCTGCTGCAATAGCCCATCCGTGACAAGGATTGACGAGTTGTGTGTTCCAAGATGCCGTTCTGCACACCACTGTTGTACTGTGCCATTATTTGTCCATTTGTGGGCCGCCTGTTAGATTGCACGATTTTTGCCATTCTCCTTTGACCTTAATTGCCAATCTCCTTCGGCCACCCACAGGACTGCCACTGACTGGATGTTTTTTGTTTGTCACACCATTCTCAGTAAACCCTAGACACTGTTGTGTGTGAAAAGCCCAGGAGGGAGGCAGTTTCTGAGATACTGGATCTGGCGCTCGTAGCACTGACTATCATACCATGCTCGAAGTCGCTTAGGCCACTCGTTTTGCCCATTGTAACATTCAGTCGAACAGTACCTGAATGCCTCAATGCCTGTCGGCCTGCTTTATATAGCAAGCCACTGCCCCGTGACTCACTGTCTTTAGGAGCAATCCATTTCTGTGAACAAGGTATACTGGCCACTGAGTGTATACTATGTTAAAGTTTGAACAGGTCAAACTAAATCTACCTAATTATAGCCTTCCCTGTAGCTCAGTTGGTAGAGCATGGTGTTTGCAACACCAGGGTTGTGGGTTCGATTCCCATGGGGGGCAAGCAAAAAAAATGTATGAAATGTATGCATTCACTACTGTAAGTCGCTCTGGATAAGAGCGTCTGCTAAATGACTAAAATGTAAATGTAAAAAATGTCTCCCCATCAACAAACATTTTTGAGCAGGCAAGAGGTGAGGCTGGAGGTAAGGTTTTTGCCAGCACCCCATTGATGGGCATAACAGCGTAGATCAGCTCCTGGCCCCTCATCAAAGATACTGGTTGGTCATACACAAACACACACACAAAGCACTGATTACATTATCAATGGTGGTTATGATTAGCATGGTGGAACCAACCTGATTGATGCATTCACCTTTCTATTTCACTTCAGATATAATGGTATGTGAAGTGAAATGTAATGGTAAACACAGCGATCAGGCTGGTTCTACCAGGCTAAGTTATGAAGGGGAATTGGGGAAAAACTCTAAACAGTTTTGAACTTTGACCAGGTCAAATGTCACCAACCTGTTTCAAGTGTCATTCCTGTTCCATTCATAGGAATGCTCACAGCTAGGGCATGTCTACATGATGCTGAGGGTCCCCCTGCTGGTCTTCTCTATGTTGCATGTTTGGCTTCAAACTGGACATCTCTGCAGCAGGCAATCCTCATAAACATGAGGTGGTGTTGACTGGGAGGGCCCGTGACAGGGTTGTTCAATAGATACACAAGTGGTAAATTGCATTTTGTTATAAAGAAAGGACAAAGCTTTTTTTGCACTTCACAACCAAAATGGCTTCTCCTTGTATCTGCTGGGTAATTGGCTGGGTAATTAATCAACTAGTTTATCAAACCGAGTATTTTTTTTGACACATTTTCACATAACACACATTATCCATTGTTGATGAAGCCGTCTGTGTCACCAGGGCAGTAACTCGGGTCAAGCTAATTCTAGGTCGTCACTAGTTACCACAGGCACAGTTATAAAGTTATGAACACTGCCTATTTCTACAATTACACTTCTTAGAATGTGATTTTAAACCTAAGCCTAACCACACTGCTAACTTTATGCATAACCCTAACCTTAAATTAAGACCAAGAAGTGAACTTTTGTACAGAATGACTGTAGCACCAGATTGTATTAGATTCAGGCCGGTAATGCCGCTATGGTTTGTTGCTCCAGTCCTAGTTCACTGTATTACTGAGACATGTGTTAGCTACCACCATAGCTGCATCCATTATTTAGTTTTGCCCTAGACAAGACAGAACACACTTGTATGAGCTACGAACTAACTTTCAAACCCGACTTGTAGGCCAACGCTACCTAGCTAGATAACTAGCTAACGTTAACTAGCCTATAGCTAGCTAACCTGCCTCGCTAGCATTATCAAATGATAACTTTACATAACCAGCAGTATCTAGACAATACACAATAAACTTGAATGAGCTATGAACTAACTAGGTTGTATTATCAAAAAACTAGCTAAACAAAAGTATATGTACTCCTTCACTTCATAAATGTACTCAGATCGCTACAGGCTCTGGGGGCCTGAGAGGGGGAAGCATCTTCCGACAGTATTCCCTGCAATGTTTTCAGCCTTGAAATCCTGGAGATCCAAGAACCTTTTAGCCACTTTCATAGTGATTTCCAGATTTCTTTGTTAGTTTGTCCTGTACAATGAATCACCTGCGCAATAAACGCAACAAAATCAACCTTCTTCAACGATTAATCTTTCAGCATCTCTCAACTGATTGACATCCACAGACTGTTGGACATTCACTGCCATAGCTTCATCATCTCAACTCGCTGATTTGACAATTTTCACTGCCTCTGCATAGGAGACCTTCTCGACAGCCCTGATCCTTCCTACTTTGACCTCCTTCACCCTAACATGGCAGTCAGGGAACTCTGGAACCTGATTCCCATCACAATTGGAATACCTTGCATCCTCAGACTCTTCAACAATGATATTCCGTTTGCAAAAACGTGGCAATTTTTTTTTTACATTTATGACATTGAAGATTTTGTACATAAGCTCACACCGCATATCTCATATATCCCAGCTTTACATGGGTCAGGAGAAATGTTTAATCTTACTTCAATAATACAGAAATGCTTTCCTCCCTCTTTCCATTCACAGGGCGGGTTAAGCAACGTGAATCAACTATTCCTGGCATGATCACAGTGGTGGAAAAAGTACACAATTGTCAGACTTGAGTAAAAGTAAAGATACCTTAATAGACAATTAAGAGAATAGAAAAAAGTAAAAGTGAAAATCACCCATTAAAATACTACTTGAGTAAAAGTCTGAAGGTATTTGGTTTAAAATATACTTAAGTATCAAAAGTAAATGTAATTGCTAAAATATACTTAAGTATCAAAGTAAAAGTATAAATAATTTCAAATTCCTTACATTAAGAAAACCAGACGGCACCATTTTCTTGTTTTTTAAATTTACAGATAGCCAGGGGCACACTCCAACACCCAGACATAATTTACAAACGAAGCATTTGTGTTCAGTGAGTCAGCCAGATCATATGCAGTAGGGATGACCAGAAATGTTGTCTTGGTAAGTGTGTGAATCGGACCATTTTCCTGTACTGCTAAGCATTCAAGTTCTTTTGGGTGTCAGGGAAAATATATGCAGTAAAAGGTACATTATTCTCTTTAGGAATGTAGTGAAGTAAAAGTTGTCAAAAATATAAATAGTAAAGTGCAGATACCCCAAAAAACAACTTAAGTAGTACTTTAAAGTATTTTTACTTAAGTACTTTAGACCAGGGTTTTCCAAACTCGGTCCTGGGCGCACGTTGTGAGTTTTGCCCAAGCACTACAAAGCTGATTCAAACAGCCAACTCGTCATCAAGCTTTGATTATTTCAATCAGCTGTGTAGTGCTAGGACAAAAATTCAAACGTGCACGTAGGGGGGTCCCCAGGACCGAGTTTGGGAAACCCTGCTTAATACCACTGCATGTTCTTTGAGCAGATACAATTTCAAAGCTAGTGCAGTTTGTACAGTTGCAGTTACGGAGCTAGTACATCTAGTACAGATTACATTTCATTGCAAATAAAGATTTTTCAAAGCTAGTACAGCAATTTCAAAAGCAGCTAGTACAGCAAAGTGTTGGTAATAGTCGATTTTTAAACATTAGTTGTAAAGGTACCTTAACATTTAATTGACTCAGGACCTGATTTATAGCTAGTTTTGGTTGGCTTCTCTGCTCTATGAGCCTGTCCACTTTACTACCCTACTGGCTGAGCTTTGAACCACAATGTCTTCAGGGCCTGAATGTCACAGGATGACCAGGGGTCAACAAAATAACCCAAAACGCTGCTGCGGAAACATTCCAATTCATAAAAGCATGCTTCTTCTATGTGTCATAACTCCAATAATCTCCAAACTTCTCAGAAGCCTATCTCCCCATCCCTCAGCGTTACCCAAGTTTTTTTTGGTCCACATATCACGATGCAGGAAACCTTATGACTCCGCCAGGGGTTTTGCGTCAGTCTGTGACATCTTAAAAGTGAGTTATCACATGACTAGCCATTGTAAAGGGTTTCACGTCAGTGTGGTATGATGAAGTGTATCTCTGTTGTAGATCAGTGCTCTCTGTCAGCAGGCTATCAAGAGTGTCAGGCCCTACTACGAGTGAGCGTGGGTCGGTATCACCCAGAGATGGCTGCCTGTCTCTCATTCCTCTACGCTATCACCTATCTCATGAATGCATACTGTATGCATACTGTACGTCTCTAAGCATCAACCAAGGTGCATGAACAAAGGAGCAAACTGGAAATGTGAGAGATACTCTGATAACTCTTGGTAAACTCCGAGCTGTATGGGTTATTAGTAACATCCAGTTATGAATCACCTGGCGAAGGATGTATTCTCTGTGATGTGAGCCAAGGGAGGCTTCACTCCGAGCCAGTATGTCGCTCAGACTGCTGCATCACCATGTATCACATAAATCACATTTGATTTGTTTTCACAGTAGAGATGACATGAGTAATGAGGAGCTTTCTAAGACAAAGGTAAACAATCACTGGGCTTGGGCCTTCATGGAACTTCTACTGTTGTTCCTGTTTTCTTTTGCTTGGTTTCTATTACTGTGGTATAGCAATGCTATAATGCAGAGTGGGTGGATTGTTCATCTTCTTGTGCTTTAAATCCCTGACTTAAAGGGAAAATCCACTCCAAAACTATACTTTTGGTTTTCTTTTCATTAGTCTACTGTTGATACAGTCCCCAAATGTTTTGCATGTTAGCAGTCAAGTTTTCAAGATATTGGACATTCAAGAAGCAAGGTGTCACTTGCCACATCATTATGATGCAAAACACATAGTGTATTTTCCTTCAAGCCAGCAAGGTGGAAAAATCTGCCATTCTACCCTTGAGCAAGGCAGTTAACCTCCAACAACAACTGCTTCCCGGATGCCGATGACGTGGATTAAGGCAGCCCTCCGCACTTCTCTGATTCAGAGGGTTAAATGCGGAAGACACATTTCAGTTGAATGCATTCAGTTATACAACTGACTAGGTATCCCCTTTCCCTTCCCTTCACATCTCCGATGTTGTGTCATTCATATTCACTCTCTCTCCTTCACATCTATAGCCTGGTCCCAGATCGGTGCTATCATTCCAACTCCTTGTCACAGAAAACAATGAAAGACATGATAATTCAATAAGTATTTGGTAAGAGAGCAAAAATAGACTGGCTAAGTTTAAGGAGAGAGGGCCCTGTTGCTTTACACTGTACATTTTCTCATATCCTCAGACCTCATGTGGTTTTACACCCTTCAGTGGTGTCAGAGATGGTTAATAGTCGCTCTGGATAGGAGCGTCTGCTAAATGATGTAAATGTAATGTAAATGTATTGCAGCATTGGCAGGCAAACCACATTCACTGTTTTGGGCAGAGAGGTCTAACAAAGAAAAACTCAGAAATTGCCTGAAGTATCTGTGGTGCGCTGTTCTGTGGCTCACCTGCCTATTGATTGGCAGTTCTTCATGAGATCTTATGGTACATCACTGGTGGAATGTATCAGCGCTGCGACAATGACAGTTGAGGACACCACACCATGTAATAGATAGCCTTGTAGGAATGTAGCTTTGAAGATAACGATCTGAGTGCCTCCATAATATCCCTCGGTCACATTCTTTCACTGATTAGTTTTGTTTGTGAAACGTTTGTATAACTCACCTTGGCCCAACTGAATGGTTGGTCTTCTGGAGCTACTGGAGGCTATGTCTGACATTCACTCAAACCTTTAATTAAAACAATCACTGAAAAAACCTGAACTGTCTGAAAGGCATTGCCCTGGTTTAGTCTGTCTCTAATGGTTCATTCTTTGAAGGCTGTTCAGGCTCATAACAACGAGGAGGTGAGACCCAGTCATACATTTCTTTTTGAATAAGGTTGTTGTATTATTCCGAACCATCAGAAAACTCCTTATTAGACAACCTATTAGATATGCAAGGCACTTTTGTCCTCGTACAATTCATTTATTTTGTTTACAGACAACTTAGGCCTACTCATCCAACATATCTTGTTGAAGTTATATCCCGTAGTTGAAGCCTCAGTGCCAGTCGGGTTGTGCTATCATGCCAATGCCAATGTTGGCTTGATAATGACAGCAGTGAAGTTTGCATTGGCAAGAGCACAAACAGAGATGGGACCAGGCTACCATAGTTGAACACTGAAGATACCATTGTAAAGAGACACCTCAAACCTAATCTGAAATGCAATAAGCAAAATAAAAAATGTATACCACTCTTATTGTTGCTACTACAGTACAATTGACAATCATTATAGCATTCTTATCATTGCATTTCCTGTTGATTACAGTACAACATCAATTTATGCTTACCCAGCAGTTTTTTATGCTTATGTCACTAAGATCTTGTACAGTACAAATACCATGAGTTTGTCCATAAATTCCCTCTGATTATCAACTGTCAAAAACTACAGTAGATGTTAGAATAGCAAAAGAAACGCTCCAGGGCCTTGATCATAGTTAAGATAAGAGTCATCAGCGAGACACCAACTAAGACAGCAACCAACATCATGCTGTGTGTGTCCGTCACGCGTGTTCTTATCAGGCCCCATGTGCACGCGTCGCCTGCATACCTAGAAAACACATGCAATTAGGAGGATCTTCTCTTCTAGTATAGGTGCACAGGTCCTTATTGATACAGAGTTCACTAAGGGTTCAATAATACTGTGTTTCATCATATATTCAGTAGTTGGCCTATGTGGTTAGCTACTGGTGACTTTAGAAGTAGAGTTTGGTAGGGGCTCAATCAAGGCAAATTTTAAATCAAAATCATACCTAAAGTTTGGGCTCTACTGAAAACCACATCAGGGGTCTCCAAGGTAAGCGAAACAACATTGATCCATGTCAAGGTCCAGGTGAGAGTAATTTTGTTTACTGAACATTTGTTTCAGGATTAGATTACTTGAATTTCTAATTCTCACACTCCTCTCTTCTCTCCCTACCCTGAACAAAACTTTCAGATTCCAGATTCCATTTAATTGAAAAGCCATTTCATTCAATATACTTTGTTCAAAATATATATTTAGTAGTAAGATTATGTTACCCCACATTATACTGCCAGTTTCCTCTTAGTGCTCTGACTATGTACATATAATCCAGACTGATACAGGCCTGCTGTTCAAGGAAGTCAGTGTGGCACATGGAGTTACCGGATGCCCTTATAGCCTCAGATACACCTCATTACCACTTTGGGCAGATGACTGGACAGATATTACTCTGTGTGTCTATTTAAATTGATACAGACATAAACAAAACATTTGGTATGTTATCCTGCAGGCCTGTGTTGTATGCCAGAAATGCCCCTGTTGCATGCAGTGTTTATTTAAGATCAATCCACACATCACCATCAAAACTAGTAGCACACTATCAACCCAAACATCACCATCACCAGGACAAACAAGCCTCTATGTAGGCTGTAAATGATTATATTTTCTATTGCACTGACCTTAAATTCTATCAATAATGCACCAACTAAGTTGCAAGCTATGGGTAGAAGATTTGGTACTGCAATTTGCATAGCCTTGGTACTCATCTCAACATTATTAGGCTACATGAATTATGTCTGCTCAAATAGATTAAGGAAGACAGACATTGTTAAATAGGTACACACATGTTAAACAAAAATGATCATTTGTTTGTCCAAACATAAATATTTAAATACATGTTAATTAATTCATTACAGACAGCGGATAGGGTAATATCCCCCAAAGATGCAAATACAGTTCATGGTCACTCAAAGCAGCCAAAGCTGAGGTTGCTGATCCATCAGCTGCTTTCTTAAATAAACACTGCAGGTAGAAGGGGAATTTATTGCATACAACACAGTGCTGTGGGATAACATACCAAATGTGTGGTTTATGTCTGGTGTTCAACCTTCCTAAGTTCTCCCATGTCACCCTGCTCCTCCGCACAGTCCACTGGCTTCCAGTCGAAGCTTGTATCATCATCAAGACCCCGGTGCTTGCTTACGGAGCTGCAAGGGGAACTGCCCCTCCTTACCTTCAGGCTATGCTCAAACCCTACGTCCCAACCCAAGCACTTCGTTCAGCCACCCCTGGTCTCTTAGCCCTCCCACCTCTAAGGGAGGGCAGCTCCCGCAGCCCACTCAAAGCTCTTCTCTGTCCTGACACCCCAATGGTGGAACAAGCTTCCCCCTAAAGATAGGACAGCGTTCCCTGCCCCTCTTCCGAAAACCTCTGAAACCCTACCTCTTTGAAGAATATCTTAAATAACTCTCATGTACCATCTAAACCGCTGTAAAATATATTTTTCATCACCAAAAATATTGTATTTTCAGCTGTTTGAAGCTGGTGTACAAAACCGCAAGTAAAAGATGCAAAATCGAAACTTATGCACGGGAAGCATATAAATAGTGCACATGGAACAGATCTATCACTTCTTAGACTTGCTTTCAATGCGATTTACAGATCTATAACTCACATTTCTATGAGAATTTGGTCGGATCGCCCAAAAAGTTACATATTGCAACTTTAAATGTTGTATATATCTGTCTTTTGACTACAAAAAATGTCAACCATGACCTACAGTATTTGTAGTTTCCCTGACCTTCTCTAATGCAGAATGTTGTTTGTGATGAATACTGTTATATAATAGTGGTCATACAATATCATATGAATTATAGGAAGTACAGTACCAGTCAAAAGTTTGGACACACCTACTCATTTCAGGGTTTTTCTTTATTTGTACTATTTTCTAAATTATAGAATAATAGTGGAGACATGAAAACTATGAAATAACACATATGGAATCATGTAGTAACAAAAAGTGTTAAACAAATAAAAATCTATTTTATATTTGAGATTCTTCAAAGTAGCCACCCTTTGCCTTGCTGACAGCTTTGCACACTCTTGGCATTCTCTTGACCATCTCCACCTGGAATGCTTTTCCAACAGTCTTGAAGGAGTTCCCACATATGCTTAGCACTTGTTGGCTGCTTTTCCTTCACTCTGCGGTCCAACTCATCCCAAACCATCTCAATTTGGTTGATGTCGGGTGATTGTGGAGGCCAGGTCATCTGATGCAGTACTCCATCACTCTCTTTCTTGGTCAAATAGCCCTTACACAGCCTGGAGGCATGTTGGGTCATTGTCCTGTTGAAAAACAAACAATAGTTCCACTGAGCACAAAACTGATGGGATGGCGAATCGCTGCAGAATGCTGTGGTAGCCATGCTGGTTAAGTGCGCCTTGAATTCTAAATAAATCACAGACAGTGTCACCAGCAAAGCACCCCCACACCATCACACCTCCTCCTCCTCCATGCTTCGCCGTGGGAACCACACATGCGGAGATCCTCCGTTCACCTACTCTGCATCTCACAAAGACATGGCGGTTGGAACTTTGGACTCATCAGACCAAAGGACAGATTTCCACTGGTTGAATGTCCATTGCTCGTGTTTCTTAGTCCAAGCAAGTCTCTTCTTCTTATTGATATCCTTTAGTAGTGGTTTCTTTGCAGCAATTCGACCATGAAGGCCTGATTCACGCAGTCTCCTCTGAACAGTTGATGTTGAGATGTGTCTGTTACTTGAACTCAATTTCTGAGGCTGGTAACTTTATACCCCAGAAGTTAATGGGTATCTGTAGGACGAATGTACAGTTGAAGTCGGAAGTTAGGATGGAGTCATTCAAACTCGTTTTTCAACCACTCCACAAATTTCTTGTTAACAAACTAAAGTTTTGGCAAGTCGGTTAGGACATCTACTTTGTGCATGACGGAAGTCATTTTTCCAACAATTGTTTACAGACAGATTATTTCACTTATAATTCACTGTATCACAATTCCAGTGGGTCAGAAGTTTATATACACTAGGTTGACTGTGCCTTTAAAGAGCTTGGAAAATTCCAGAAAATTATGTTATGGCTTTAGAAGGTTCTGATAGGCTAATTGACAACATTTGAGTCAATTGGAGGTGTACCTGTGGATGTATTTCAAGGCCTACCTTCAAACTCAGTGCCTCTTTGCTTGACATCATGGGAAAATCTAAAGAAATCAGTCAAGACCTCAGAAAAGAATTGCAGGTCTGGTTCATCCTTGGGAGCAATTTCCAAATGCCTGAAGGTACCACGTTCATCTGTACAAACAATAGTATGCAAGTATAAACACCATGAGACCACGCAGCCGTCATACCACTCAGGAAGGAGATGCGTTCTGTCTCCTAGAGATGAACGTACTTTGGTGCGAAAAGTGCAAATCAATCCCAGAACAACAGCAAAGGACCTTGTGAAGATGCTGGAGGAAACAGGTACAAAAGTATCTATATCCACAGTTAAACGAGTCCTATGTCGACATAACCTGAAAGGCCACTCAGCAAGGAAGAAGCCACTGCTCCAAAACCGCCATAAAAAAGCCAGACTACGGTTTGCAACTGCACATGGGGACAAAGATCGTACTTTTTGGAGATATGTCCTCTGGTCTGATGAAACAAATATAGAACTGTTTGGCTATAATGACCATCGTTATGTTTGGAGGAAAAAGGGGGAGGCTTGCAAGCCGAAGAACACCATCCCAACCGTGAAGACAAGTTGGGTGACATACAGACATACACCACGGAGTGATTGACCAAACATGAGTAAACACAGTCACAAAGCCCAATTATCTTATGTTAACAATCACTCAAGCCCCTTGAAAGAAATGCTAAGTAACATGACCTGGCAAGAGATGAACAATGGCTGCACCATTAGATATTTAAAGCACTGTCCGTCTGTCACCTCAAACACTGAAGGAGGGACTGGTGCACTTCACAAAATAGATGGCATCATGAGGAAAGTAAATTATGTGGACATATTGAAGCAACATCTCAAGACATCAGTCAGGAAGTTAAAACTTGGTCGCAAATGGTCTTCCAAATAAACAATGACATCAAGCATACTTCCAAAGTTGTGGCAAAATGGCTTAAGGTCAACAAAGTCAAGGTATTGGAGTGGCCATCACAAAGCCTTGACTTCAATCCTATAGAAAATGTGTGGGCAGAACTCTAAAAGCGTGTGTGAGCAAGGAGGCCTTCAAACCTGACTCAGTTACACCAGTTCTGTCAGGAGGAATGGGCCAAAATTCACCCAACTTATTGTGGGAAGCTTGTGGAAGGCTACCTGAAACGTTTGACCCAAGTTAAACAATTTAAAGGCAATGCTACCAAATACTAATTGAGTGTATGTAAACTTCTGACCCACTGAGAATGTGATGAAAGAAATAAATGCTGAAATAAATCATCTCTCTCTCTACTATTATTCTGACATTTCACATTCTTAAAATAAAGTGGTGATTCTAACTGACCTAAGACAGGGAATGTTCACTAGGATTAAATGTCAGGAATTGTGAAAACTGAGTTTAAATGTATTTGGCTAAGGTGTATGTAAACTTCTGACTTCAGCTGTATATGGTTGGTTCAGGAGGAGCCAGGGGGCTTTGGGAGGTGCTGAGTAGAGGAGAGTCAATCACATGATTGCGGTCACTGATAATGGTGGACAGCTGTGGATTAGTGAGGAAGGGGGTCGAGGTCAGGTCAGGTCACATTAAGGGAGAAGGAACAGTTTATTGCCCACATCACTTAACGTCCTGCCTAGTAATAAAGAGGGAAGGAGACTCCTCCCAAATTGGGGTATATATACTACCACTGGTGGAAATATGTTTTTGTCTTATGCAGCTGTATGACCCAACGGGTGAATAAACTTGGTTTACACAAACTTGGCCTTCCCTGTAGCTCAGTTGGTAGAGCATGGTGTTTGCAACGCATGGTGTTTGCAATGCCAGGGTTGTGGGTTCGACTCCCACGGGGGGCCAGTACAAAAAAAAAATGTTTAAAAAAATGTATGAAATGAAAATGAAATGTATGCATTCACTACTGTAAGTCGCTCTGGATAAGAGTGTCTGCTAAATGACTAAAATGTAAGCTTTACTAATCGTCCTTGAGTTTTACTCGGTTCATTTAGAACCTAACACCATAATATGGACTTGGTCTTTTACCAAATAGGGCTATCTTCTGTATACCACCCCTACCTTGTCACAACACAACTGATTGGCTCAAACACATTAAGATGGAAAGAAATTCCACAAATTACATTTTAACAAGGCACACCTGTTAATTGAAATGCATTCCAGGGGAGTGTGCAGAGCTGTCAAAGGCAAAGGATGGCTACTTTGAAGAATCTCAAATATAAAATATATTTTGATTTGTTTAACACTTTTTTGGCTACTAGAATTTACATATGTTCCATATGTGTTATTTCATAGTTTTGATGTCTTCGCTATTATACTACAATGGAGAAATAGTAAAAATAAAGAAAAACCCTGGAATGAGTATCTGTGTCCAAACTTTTGACTGGTACTGTGTATCATCATATGTCTTACCCGGTTGTACAGTACAATAGCATACAAATTGGATGACTTAACTTATCATACATCTTGGAGGATGTATAGTATTATACTTCTTTCTCTGAGACCAGGTTGCTCGTTGCCCAGTAACAACAAAGGAGATCTCCTCTAAAAACATAAAATGGCAACCAAATTTCTTTTTTCGGGTTTTCCTCTAACCCCTCCAATGAAACATGTTGTTTGGGACAAACAATCAAATGCACGGGACTCTCTGCTGCCTCGTGCCAGATGTCGTCTATCAAGGTGCCAGAGGGCAGGAGGGGGGAGGGAGGGTTTGGCGCTGGGTAGGGCAACAGCTGGCTCACACTGAGGACACACCTCTGTTTTGTCCTATATATACCTGTAGTGATACAGCCTGTAGTTTCAGGGTCACAGACACACTCAGAGCAGGTTAAAGAGCATCACTGTCTCAGTTCTTACTCAGCCACCACCATGGGGAATTGCAGCCAGGGATGCAAAGACTGTTTCTGTCGGCCAAAGAACACCAACATCCGTCTTACACTGCCGGTAGTCTGCTTCGTCTGGCAGATCGCCATGATCATCCTCTTCGGAGTCTTCATCCGCTACGACGAGGAGTCGGACACACACTGGGTAGAGACCAAGGCCCATGACAACATCACCAGCGACATAGAGAATGACTTCTACTTCAGATACCCCAGTAAGTAGATTCCTAATCACTGGACTGCCTGGTGCATCCTTTAGGTTGACAATATACAGTAAATATATGATTCATGGTTTCATCTTAATTGAAATGATAAAGAATCAGGTTATTAATAAGATGCATGCTTGCTGTTTGATCAGATGACAACCTTTGATCTCTAGGATGTTTGACAATTTCCCCTGTGAAATCCCCTGGACAACGATCTCAGTCTCAGTTATTTTTAAAGCATCTATTCATTAATGGACTAATGCAGTAGCAGTCCAAATTTGCCTCTCTAACTTGGGTAAAAACTACGTATCCTCTTTACCACATGTTGGTCAGTGCTTATTTCCAATTTGTCTGATTCTATCTTGGTTTATACCAGCTTGTGATAATGCATCTTTTCTTATAGCCAGGCTGAATGAGTGACAAGTTAAGTTTGCTCGTGATGTTATGTGGCATCTGTTTCCTCTTGTAATATGATGTGTTTTGATTTGTCAGGGATTATATCCTACCTGTAGCTCTGGCATGTAAACTGATAGGGTGTGTATCCTAAATGTGCTAATCTGATGATGACATATCCAGTTGAACATGTCGAGTTAACAGCTTTAAAACTTCGACCAAATGGTACAGAACATCAGGACTCATTTGTATCAAAACTATGCAACTACTGAGTTCCCCTTGCATTGGATGCAATAACATGTTGCATTAACTATTAGGATTTATTTCACACTTTGAATAATTATGTCGCTCTCCCCCTTTCTCTTTATCCATCTCTCTCTATCTCACTCTTTCTCCTTCTAACCCTCCTCTCTCCAGGCTTCCAGGATGTCCATGTGATGATCTTTGTGGGTTTCGGGTTCCTCATGACTTTCTTGAAGAGGTACAGCTTCGGTGCGGTCGGCTTCAACTTCCTCATTGCCTCCTTCGGCCTGCAGTGGGCTCTGCTCATGCAAGGCTGGTTCCACTCTCTAGATCCCCAGACAGGAAAGATCTTCATCGGTGTTGAAAGGTATGCAACCGCACTGATATGCATCTATGAGGCTGCAATTTGTTCAGTAATTAGAGTGAGAACTGATGAGGTATGCACACGCATAGGAGAGGGGAGGCGGCTTAATCAGTGAGTTGCTACTGAGACAATGGCAGAATGGTTATACCATAGACTCTCTTAGGGTTAAGCAAGCTGTCACCATGGGTTAAGCAGTGATGGGTTAAACCAGGTACGGGCAACTGGCAGCCCATGGCCATCATATTATTCTTTTTTAAACTGGGGGGGACTCAGTCGGGGTCCCAACTTACTATTGAGAGTTAGAATAATAGAATAAACTAGTGCAATTTCAAAATGTGGTTGTGCATCAGCAGTCACTCGATTAGCCCATGTCAGCTACATTTTTTAGGTTGGTGAGTTAGTCTAGCGGCCAGCTATCTAGCATGATCGTATTACCGACCGGTGTGTGGCCCATCGATGCAACTATTTGCCTCCACCCCATGGCAAAATGTGTAGAATTGCTGCTAACTTGCTTAAGAACTGCAACATTTTCTCTATGTCCCATGCCAAAATGTGCTGTATTGCAGGAAATGTATTTTAAACTGTAAATGTTTTCTCTTCGCTGTCAAAGTTGCCCCTCCCTGGGTTCAACTGATGGATGGGTTCTTGTTCTGAGAATCTCAATAACAAGAGGTGGGGAGGTTGTAACCATTTAGGTTGACTTCATCACAAATATCATTATGTTTGAGACTTATCTCCTGTGGTATTCATCTTGAAGGGCAGACTATAGCTGAGAGAAAGACATGAAGGAGGATTACATGAAGGAGGATTACTTACTGATCTTGTCATTCAGGTTTTACTACTGTATACATGACTGACTCTCTCACACGACTCTCCAGTAATAATCTGTCTCCACCCACCCACCTGTGTCTTCTATCTGCAGTCTGATCAATGCTGACTTCTGTGTGGCGGGCTGTCTCATAGCCTACGGGGCAGTGCTGGGCAAAGTCAGCCCGGTCCAGCTGTTGGTTATGACCCTGTTTGGTGTCACTCTGTTCGCTGTGGAAGAGTACATCATTCTGAACTTACTTCATGTGAGTCCCATCAAGCACTCTCTGGGCGTACAACTATTAAATTAAACACACTGCATTAGCCATGGCTGGATTCATTTAATTCACCCTATAACCCGGATATAGTAACTTATTTATCTAACCTCAATGGCCTGCAGCCATGTAATCACATGGTTTGGTACACCTGGTAACAAATGACTGTTTCTGTCCCCACAGGCTAGGGATGCCGGGGGCTCCATGGTTATTCACACCTTTGGAGGTTATTATGGTCTGGCCATCTCTTGGGTCCTTTACCGACCTAATTTACACCAGAGCAAGCGTATGCAGGGCTCTGTGTACCACTCCGATACCTTCGCCATGATCGGTGAGTTAGTTGTCCATTGCATAAACATACGATTGGTTCTGATTTGCTCTGTGTGGGTTTCACTCGCTCTGGTGATGGTGACCTATCTTAGGTTTGTAGAAGTTTTCTGTCATGGAACTGTTCCTGTTCTGAAGTGTGTGTGATGATCGGTGTGTTTTAACTGTGTTGTCCCTTCTCTCTCCTCAGGCACACTGTTCCTGTGGATGTTCTGGCCCAGTTTCAACTCGGCCATTACTGACCATGGAGACGGTCAGCACAGGGCAGTCATCAACACATACCTGGGCCTGGCCTCCACTGTCCTCACCACAGTGGCCATCTCCAGCCTCTCTCAGAAGACTGGCAAGCTCGACATGGTAAGGAACCATCGCTATGTGTGTTTGTATGTGTGACATTCTCTGTAACTGTGTATTTGTGACACTAACTGATGACCTCTCAGTCTGCATAATCCTCCTCTGCGCTCATCTTGTCGACTGACAAGTTTGAGTGTCATGACTGGTGCTCTCTCTTGCTTAACAGGTGCATATCCAGAATTCCACCCTGGCTGGGGGTGTTGCCTTGGGGACAGCGGCTGAGTTTATGATCTCTCCCTACGGCGCTCTGATCGTGGGCTTCTTCTGCGGCATCATCTCTACCATGGGCTACATCTTCATTTCTGTGAGTCTCACCCCTGGCCACTCACAGCTTGAAGCTACAATGTCTTGTTTTGTAGGCTTAGTAGGTTCTGTCCAAAGAAAGTCATGACAACTCTTACAACTCTTATTTACTTCTTATGAATGATGTTGAGCCACACAAAAAAAAAAAGGTATAGCACTCTAAATGGCTGCCGAATCTTTATTGGGCAGATTCCTTTGCCATAAACGGTAGTACACTATTTGGGACTGTTTACGGGTGTTAAACTTTTCCCCGTCCCCTCCCAGCCCTTCTTGGAGAAGACACTGAAGATTCAGGACACGTGTGGAATACACAACCTGCACGCCATGCCTGGGGTGATTGGCGGGATAGTTGGAGCCATCACTGCTGCAGCTGCCAGCGAGTCAGTCTACGGAAAGCAGGGGTGAGCCAGGAGACCCGAGGGCCTAAGGCTACACAGCCAAACCACATGAACCTGAACATGTATCCTTGTTACCAGACAATCAGAACACATATTCCCCCACAACCTCTCATCAACCAATCATATAACAGTTACTGTATGTCACAGGACATATCTTAAATGATTAATGTTATTTTACACCAAACAATTTATGTCAGTTACAGTTTAGGCTGTAGTCTGACAGTTAGCTGGAAATATACAGAGTCATTAGAAGACTCAACATAAAGCCTAAATATGGGACACAATCTGATTCTGTACATTGTTCTTTTCCGTCCAGGTTGATCAACACGTTTGACTTCACTGGAGACTTTAAGGACAGAACCGTGTTAACTCAGGGTGGATACCAGGCCGCTGGCATGTGTGTGTCCATCGTCTTCGGGGTTGTAGGCGGAGCTATAGTCGGTGAGTTTGGCCGCGACAGCCTAGCATCAGAGATAGAGAGGAGCCATGGGCATATAAAGGGTGACCTAGAGGTGACATGGGCGGTGTAGGGGGTGACGTACTTGAAGGAAAGGGACTGAAGTTAAACGCTATCTCCTCTGTTCACAGGTTCCATCCTGAAGTTACCCATTTGGGGTGATCCTGCTGATGAGAATTGCTTCGATGATGAGGTGTACTGGGAGGTAAGGGAACCAGCCACTCATCACCTGCTGTTCACAATACAACCACTGGGTGGTGCCAATGTCTTTGATTTAGTGTCACGTGACGACCTACAGACCACCTTTGAGATCTACATCTGAATTTTTATGACTAAATGGAGAAAAAAAGATCAACTATAGTAGTAAATACAACTATTGCATTACACTGACCACACTGAAGACATTTCACACAAGTAGGACAATAAAACCTAAATCACCTATGATTCTTCACAGCTCCCTGATGAAGAGGAGGAGCATCAGGAGAGCATCCCTCCCATTCTGGAGTACAACAACCACATGATCCACAAGCAGCAAGACCTGTAAGTCCATTCAGCATGCTCTGTTTGACCATATCACAAAAATCGTTAGTGATTTGTTGAAGATATAATCAAGGATTAGTTTTAAATACAGTACTTGTTTATAGATAATCCAATCTTTTCTCAAACCATTATGTTCTCTGTTTATTGTAATGACTAATCATTCCACAAGAGAGAGCAGTGTAGGGAAAAATGTGTGTTTTTCTTTCTAAGTCTGTGATGTTTTGCTCTTATCCTAATAGATCTGAGTCCAACTTCTCTGTGGAACACTGTGAAAGCTAAATACAGAGGTGTGAGGACACCACTACCCAAACATGTGCTGATGGACCACGGAATTACAACGGAAATCCAACAGACAACTGCACTCCCCCTAAATGAAGACACCAATACAAGGCACATTTAAAACATGCTTTCTTGCGTCTTATGTTAAGGTCATTACATACATTTGAAGCCATTAGATACTGTAGGTGCCTCCCCCCTCCCCCCACACCATTAGATCACATACACTTCCTAGATGGTTATGCACTGGCACGGAACACTCTGTCCTGAATTCTGGTCAAATACGAATCTATTGAAAGGACTTCAAAGATCTGCACTTAATCCACATTATGTATGTCCAACTATAACCTACTACACAAAATGGCCAATAGAGCTTTTCCTGAGCATTGGTATACTGTGTTTTTATTTATATATATATATATATATAATTATTATATATATTAAACAATCACACACTGTGAAATCTTTGACCACCACCACTGAATTGAATGAGGTTGAGGAAAGGATTTTTTATGAAATCACTTTGGACAATCCTCATTCTGTGGCCTTGTATGTTGTACATTTTCTTCCCATTTTCTTTTCAGAGAATTTTTTATTTTAATACAGCTGGTGTATATGTGAAGAGGACGGTAGTTTACTTTTAGTTAAAAGTGAATATTTTGTCTATTGTGCTCTGAAAAACCCCAAAATGGTTTTGCTCTATTTTCACAATGCAGGAGTACCCTTTGAGTCCCCAATGTAATCATTTTCTTTGGTTAAATACTTTAAATCGTTATCCCAAACAAAGAGTCAGTGATGAGTTGTAGAAGTACATTTAAACTTTACTTGAACGTTTTTGGTAACATAATGCATTTAAACAGCTTTTAAAGCTACGTTTATGCAAACACATTTTCATCTCTATTGATTGAATGTATCCCCTGCCTTCTGAGATGCTCTCTGTCTTCCACCTCTTCATTATGTTTTTACTGTACTGTTGTCTGAGTGACAGAAGTTATTTAGATGTTTTTATGTAAATCTTATTCTATACTCAAAATCATGTTTATTTAAATGTTGCTACTCATGTAACTTAACAAATAAAATGTGATGTTAGATATACTGTTTGCCTCTTCTCCTTGATAGCTCCACAGTCATGTAAGATGGATGTCAGGATGTGTGTATCTGATGTCATGCTCAGTGTGAATGAGAAGATACTGTACATAAGATGTACATACAGACCAGCATGATCAACATGTACTGTAACAGCTGGGACCTTTTGAACGTCCACCACTATGGTGAGGTAATGAAGGGCTAAAATCAAGTCAGCAATTTTGGAGAGGGGAAACGCTTTTCACTGTTACGTTTTCGCAGCAGGTTAGGAAAATTAGCGTAGCACGTTAGGAGACTGAGGTTAAGGTTAAGAAAAAGGATTGGGGTCAGAGTTAGCAAAAACTAACCTGCTACGAAAATCACTTTCTATGGAAGTGCCGTGAAAAGTGTCCCCCTTTTGGAGAGACTACTACTACGGGGCCTACACCATGTGACCATGTCTGTTTGAGGATGATGAATTGTTTGAAAGTCATGGTAAGTCTATTTCAAATCAGTAATATCATTGAAATTGATATTATGAATCCTGTAAATATTGACTAGGTGTAACACGATGGTTTGGGACAGACTACAGCTAAGGAGACTTTGAAAGGAGTTTTATGTAAGTTGCCTCTGAAATTGATCTAATGTCTGTATATTTGCAAGTTTAAATGTGACTAACTGGCATTTTCATGTATCTTCTACAGGCTTAATACAGCAGCTGTATTTTAACCTTGATAAAACAGTTTTTTAGTCTAAAGCCACTAACCCAAAAGTTTTACTATTTAATTGTATTGAGTACATTCTTCTCTGCCTGTTTTGAGTGCTCCAACTTGTTTAACAGGAATTGGTCATTTTTGGGATGTTTTTCTTGGGCTATCACTATATTGGTTAGGCTAGTGCTTCAGTGATAACTTAAAGGTGTGTTTGAAAAGTGTGTTGTGCTCAAGTGTTTTCCTCATAGAAGTGCTGTGAATCACTATTTTCAAGTCCAATTACTCTGAGCATGTCACAAGGTAGGGAGGGGTAGGCAGGAGGCAGTCTCAGGTTTAGAACTACTGAGTTTATTAAAGCACATATATATATATATATATATATATATACACTGCTCAAAAAAATAAAGGGAACACTTAAACAACACATCCTAGATCTGAATGAAAGAAATAATCTTATTAAATACTTATTTCTTTACATAGTTGAATGTGCTGACAACAAAATCACACAAAAATAATCAATGGAAATCCAATTTATCAACCCATGGAGGTCTGGATTTGGAGTCACACTCAAAATTAAAGTGGAAAACCACACTACAGGCTGATCCAACTTTGATGTAATGTCCTTAAAACAGGTCAAAATGAGGCTCAGTAGTGTGTGTGGCCTCCACGTGCCTGTATGACCTCCCTACAACACCTGGGCATGCTCCTGATGAGGTGGCGGATGGTCTCCTGAGGGATCTCCTCCCAGACCTGGACTAAAGCATCCGCCAACTCCTGGACAGTCTGTGGTGCAACGTGGCGTTGGTGGATGGAGCGAGACATGATGTCCCAGATGTGCTCAATTGGATTCAGGTCTGGGGAACGGGCGGGCCAGTCCATAGCATCCATGCCTTCCTCTTGCAGGAACTGCTGACACACTCCAGCCACATGAGGTCTAGCATTGTCTTGCATTAGGAGGAACCCAGGGCCAACCGCACCAGCATATGGTCTCACAAAGGGTCTGAGGATGTCATCTTGGTACCTAATGGCAGTCAGGCTACCTCTGGCGAGCACATGGAGGGCTGTGCGGCCCCCCAAAGAAATGCCACCCCACACCATGACTGACCCACCGCCAAACTGGTCATGCTGGAGGATGTTGCAGGCAGCAGAACGTTCTCCACGGCGTCTCCAGACTCTGTCACATCTGTCACGTGCTCAGTGTGAACCTGCTTTCATCTGTGAAGAGCACAGGGTGCCAGTGGCGAATTTGCCAATCTTGGTGTTCTCTGGCAATTGCCAAACGTCCTGCACGGTGTTGGGCTGTAAGCCACCCCCACCTGTGGATGTCGGGCCCTCATACCACCCTCATGGAGTCTGTTTCTGACCGTTTGAGCAGACACATGCACATTTGTGGCCTGCTGGAGGTCATTTTGCAGGGCTCTGGCAGTGCTCCTCCTGCTCCTCCTTGCAGAAAGGCGGAGGTAGCGGTCCTGCTGCTGGGTTGTTGCCCTCCTATGGCCTCTTCCACGTCTCCTGATATACTGGCCTGTCTCCTGGTAGCGCCTCCATGCTCTGGACACTATGCTGACAGACACAGAAAACCTTCTTGCCACAGCTTGCATTGATGTGCCATCCTGGATGAGCTGCACTACCTGAGCCACTTGTGTGGGTTGTAGACTCCGTCTCATGCTACCACTAGAGTGAAAGCACCGCCAGCATTCAAAAGTGACCAAAACATCAGCCAGGAAGCATAGGAACTGAGAAGTGGTCTGTGGTCTCCACCTGCAGAACCACTCCTTTATTGGGGGTGTCTTGCTTATTGCCTATAATTTCCACCTGTTGTCTATTCCATTTGCACAACAGCATGTGAAATTTATTGTCAATCAGTGTTGCTTCCTAAGTGGACAGTTTGATTTCACAGAAGTGTGATTGACTTGGAGTTACATTGTGTTGTTTAAGTGTTCCCTTTATTTTTTTGAGCAGTATATATTCCTTGTTTTTGAAAGAAAAGCAAAAATTTTTGTCCATTAAAATAACATTGAATTGATCAGAAATACAGTGTACAGTCGTGTCCAAAAGTTTTGAGAATGACACAAATATTAATTTCCACAAAGTCTGCTGCCTCACTGTCTTTATATATCTTTGTCAGATGTTACTATGGAATACTGAAGTATAATTACAAGCATTTCATAAGTGTCAATGGCTTTTATTGACAATTACATGACGTTGATGCGAAGAGTCTATATTTGCAGTGTTGACCCTTCTTTTTCAAGACCTCTGCAATCCGCCCTGGCTTGCTGTCAATTAACTTCTGGGCCACATCCTGACTGATGGCAGCCCATTCTTGCATAATCAATGTTTAGAGTTTGTCATAATTTGTGGGTTTCTGTTTGTCCACCCGCCTCTTGAGGGTTAACCACAAGTTCTCAATGGGATTAAGGTCTGGGGAGTTTCCTGGCCCTGGACCCAAAATATCAATGTTTTGTTCCCCGAGCCACTTAGTTATCACTTTTGCCTTATGGCAAGGTGCTCCATCATGTTGGAAAAGGCATTGTTCATCACCAAACTGTTCCTGGATGGTTGGGAGAAGTTGCTCTCGGAGGATGTGTTGGTACCATTCTTTATTCATGGCTGTGTTCTTAGGTAAAATTGTGAGTGAGCCCACTCCCTTGGCTGAGAAGCAACCCCACACATGAATGGTCTCAGGATGCTTTACTGTTGGCATGGCACAGGACTGATGGTAGCGCTCACCTTGTCTTCTCTGGACAAGCTTTTTTCCCAAACAGTCGGAAAGGGGATTCATCAGAGAAAATGACTTTACCCCAGTCCTCAGCAGTCCAATCCCTGTACCTTTTGCAGAATATCAGTCTGTCCCTGATGTTTTTCCTGGAGAGAAGTGGCTTCTTTGCTGCCCTTCTTGACCCCAGGCCATCCTCCAAAAGTCTTTGCCTCACTGTGCGTGCAGATGCACTCACACCTGCCTGCTGCTTTTCCTGAGCAAGCTCTGTACTGGTGGTGCCCCGATCCCACAGCGGAACCAACTTTAGGAGACGTCCTGGCTCTTGTTGGACTTTCTTGGGCGCTCTGAAGCCTTCTTCACAACATTTGAACCACTCTCCTTGAAGTTCTTGATGATCCGATTAATGGTTGATTTAGGTGCAATCATACTGGCAGCAATATCCTTGCCTGTGAAGCCCTTTTTGTGCAAAGCAATGATGACGGCATGTGTTTCCTTGCAGGTAACCATGGTTGACAGAGGAAGAACAATGATTCCAAGCACCACCCTCCTTTTGAAGCTTCCAGTCTGTTATTCGAACTCAATCAGCATGACAGACTGATCTCCAGCCTTGTCCTCGTCAACACTCACACCTGTGTTAACGAGAGAATCACTGACATGATGTCAGCTGGTCCTTTTGTGGCTGGGCTGAAATGCAGTGGAAATGTTTTTTGGGGATTCAGTTCATTTGCATGGCAAAGAGGGAGTTTGCAATTAATTGTAATTCATCTGATCACTTTTCATAACATTCTGGAGTATATGCAAATTGCCATCATACAAACTGAGGCAGCAGACTTTGTGAAAATTAATATTTGTGTCATTCTCGAAACTTTTGCCCACGACTGTAGACATTTTTTATGTTGTAAATTACTATTGTAGCTGGAAACTGATGATTTTTCATGGGATATCTACATAGGCGTACAGAGGCCAATTATCAGCATCTATTACTTACTCACTGACTTTATTGTCCCCATGTGGACATTTTGTTGCGGTGTCATGTACACGTTTAAAGTGGCGTTTAAATACAAAACAAAATTGACAATACAACTTTCATAACAGTTACATACCAATACATTTTTAAAAAAAAGATTAGCCTGCTGGCCTTACTGAGTCGATAGGAACATTAACAGTATTTAAGAGGGATATCACACCTGGCACAAATGATTGTCTAGTTCTGGTTTTCCTGCTGAGGGGTGCCCTATACCTGCGCCCAGAGGAGAGTAGTTCAAAGTCCGAGGTACAGGGGGTGTGTTACGTCCTGACCAGTATAGGGGTTATTTGTTATTGTAGTTTGATCAGGATGTGGCAGGGGGTGTTTGTTTTATGTGGTTCAGGGTGTGTTTTGTGTATGTGTTTAGGTAGAGGGGTATTTGATTTATTAGTCCGGGGTTTGTTAGTCATTGTTCTATGTTAGTATATTTCTATGTTCTATCTAGTCTTTTGTATTTCTATGTTTAGTTTGTTGGGGTTGGACCTTCAATTGGAGGCAGCTGGTTATTGTTGCCTCTGATTGAGGGTCCTATAATTAGGAGTTTGTTTTTCATGGGTTTTTGTGGGAGATTGTTCTTGTTTAGCTGTTTGCATGACAAGACTGTCAAGTTCGTTTTGTTTACGTTTATTGTGTTTTCCTTCTTCACCAAATAAAAAAGAAGATGAGTGTACATTTTCCCGCTGCGTCTTGGTCTCTACCCTACGACAGGGTGGCTTGGGTCTAAAATGATTTAGTGAGCCTTGCGGAGGGTCTTGACCTGAAAGATCTCATCCAGGCCTGTCTGTTTGACTCCAAGTACCTTGCTTGCTGTGGTGATAATCCTTCTCAGCATATTTCTCTGGCTGACAGTGGCATTGCCAAACCAACAAACAATACAAAAAGTTAAAATACTCTCCAATGAAAGATTTGTAAAACAGAGTCAGTATAGTACAGTCTACATTAAAATATCCCAGCTTTTAGAGAAAAAACACACGCAAAACACCAGTCTCGACATCAACAGTGAAGTGGCGACTCCGGGATTCTGGCCTTCTAAGCAGAGTTCCTCGGTCCAATGTCTGTGTTCTTTTGTCCATCTTAATCTTTTCTTTTTATTGGCCAGTCTGAGATATGGCTTTTTCTTTGCAACTCTGCCTAGAAAGCCAGCATCCGGAGTCACCTCTCACTGTTGATGTTGAGACTGGTGTTTTGTGGGTACTATTTAATGATGTTGCCAGTTTAGGACTTGTGAGGTGTCTGTTTCTCAAACTAGACACTCTAATGCACTTGTCCTCTTGCTCAGTTGTGCACAGGGGCCTCCCACTCCTCTTTCTATTCTGGTTAGAGCCAGTTTGTGCTGTTCTGTGAAGGGAGTAGTACACAGTGTTGTACGAGATCTTCATTTTCTTGGCAATTTCTCGCATGGAATAGCCTTCATTTCTCAGAACAAGAATAGACTGACGAGTTTCAGAAGAAAGTCTTTGTTTCTGGCCATTTTGAGCCTGTAATTGAACCCACAAATTCTGATGCTCCACTACTCGGCCAGTTTTATTGCTTTTTTAACAGTTGTCAGCTGTGCTAACATAATTGCAAAATGGTTTTCTGATGATCAATTAGCCTTTTAAAATGATAAACTTTGATTAGCTAACACAACGTGCCATTGGAACACAGGAGTGATGGTTGCTGACAATGGGCCTTTGTACGCCTATGTAGATATTCCACTAAAAATCAGCCTTTTCCAGCTACAATAGTAGTTTACAACATTAACAATGTCTACACTGTCTTTCTGATCAGTTTGATGTTATTTTAATGGACAATTTTTTTTTGCTTTTCTTTAAAAAACAAGGACATTTCTAAGTGACCCCAAATTTTTTGAACGGTAGTGCGTATAGCAAAAAAAGAAAAGTCCCTTTTTCAGCACCCTGTCTTTCAAAGATAATTCGTAAAAATCCAAATAACTTCACAGATCTTCATTGTAAAGGGTTTAAATGCTGTTTCCCATGCTTATTCAGGGAACCATAAAAAAATTTATGAACATGCACCTGTGGAACGGTCGTTAAGACATTAACAGCTTACAGATGGTAGGCAATTAAGGTCACAGTTATGAAAACTTAGGACACTAAAGAGGCCTTTCTACTGACTCTGAAAAACACCAAAAGAAAGATGCAGGGTCCCTGGACATCTGCGTGAACGTGCCTTAGGCATGCTGCAAGGAGGCATGAGGACTGCCTATGTTGCCAGGTCAATAATGTCCGTACTGTGAGACGCCTAAGACAGCGCTACAGGGAGACAGGATGGACAGCTGATCGTCCTCACAGTGGCAGACCACGTGTAACAACACCTGCACAGGATCGGTACATCCGAACATCACACCTGTGGGACAGGTACAGGAACAACAACTGCCCGAGTTACACCAGGAACGCAAATCCCTCCATCAGTGCTCAGACTGTCCGCAATAGGCAGAGAGGAGCTGGACTGAGGGCTTGTATGCCTGTTGTAAGGCAGGTCCTCACAAGACATCATTGGCAACAATGTTGCCTATGGGCACAAACCCACCGTCGCTGGACCAGACAGGACTGGCAAAAAGTGCTCTTCACTGACGAGTCACGGTTTTGTCTCACCAGGAGTGATGGTTCGCGTTTATCGTCGAAAGAATGAGCGGGGAATGGGGTAATATCTCACAGCAAGAACTGGCAAATCTGGTGTAGTCAATGAGGAGGAGATGCACTGCAGTACTTAATGCAGCTGGTGGCCACACCAGATACTGATTGTTACTTTTGATTTTGACCCCCCTTTTTTCAGGGACACATTATTCAATTTCTGTTAGTCACATGTCTGTGGAACTTGTTCAGTTTATGTCTCAGTTGTTGAATCTTGTCATGTTCATACAAATATTTACACATAAACGCAGTTGACAGTGAGAGGACGTTTCTTTTTTTGCTGAGTTTATTTATACACACATACATATAAATAAAAGCGGGACGAAACCCAAAATGCTAAATAATAATAAAGTACTCAGGAAATAGTAGGAGAGATGTCTCTCAGGAAAACAAGCAACATTTACAATGACCAACAAAGACAAATAACAGAGGGAGTATATATACAGTGATAGAGTGGGGATTGGACCCAGGTGTGTGTAATGATGAGACAAGTTGATGATGACGAGACAGGTTGATGAGTGAAGGGCGCTTGCCATCAGCGGGTTCAGCAGCAGCTAGAAGACTGGCGACGCCGATCGCCTGAGCTGGACAGGAGGGGAAGCCAAAGCGAAGGCTGGTGTGACAGAGCATACCTACCAGGAAACAGCTTTGGACCTTTATTGTGTGATGCTATTGCTCCCATAGTTATCATAAAGCTTTTGCAATGTATGTAGGGTCCTCTGTCCTGTCTACAGTAAGTGAGATCTTAGACCAGCACCTTTGACCTCACCATGTGTTCAAATCTGAGCTAGTAAAAAAAAAAGAACCTGCTCTTGTGCCTTGAGCCACAGCCAATCAGAGGTACGTAGCAGGGTTCTCTGTCCTGTCTCACGAAGCACAACCCGATGTCATTGTGACCTAGCCTGGCCACTTCCTCCGGTCAAAGTTGGGAGTTGGAGGGCTTAGAGAGATCAATCCAGGGGCCCACATACCCAGAGACACTTGTTTAGCCTTATAGGGCAACATGTTAGAGGTTAAAGGTTAGATCAATCTCTGTCACACTCTGTGACGTGAAGAGCACCCCTCTGACTAACTGTCAGGGGCCTGGTGTTGGCCCCACCATCTGTTACTCTCAGTCAAGTCCCTCCCCTCATCTCTCACCCTGTGTTTTCTGTGAACAGGTATTATTTTAATGTATTGTTGTATATTTTAATGTGTATATGGATGTGTAGTTTAATGTGTATATTGTATTTTGATGTGTATTGTTGTGCTAAACAGGGCACATCTGGAAAAGAGACCTTGGTCTCAGCATTGACTCCCTGTCAAAATAAAGGTTAAATACGCCACTGATGTGGAATATGTCCTGTGTCTTCTGTCTGAGACTCTCTATGGTATGTTCATTACAGGTCTGACAGACTTGATTATCACCATCATTGTACCAAGTACCCCTGAATAACTCTTACTTTCACTCTCCCATACCCATACGCATTTCTACTTCAAGAGTATCTGCATCAGGTCAAAGAGGGGGGTTATTAGTATGACCATAAACACAGACAAAAAGCAAACCATGTTATTGCTCGCTGAGCATATGTGAGGGCGTGGTGGGTTAAGGAGAGGGTCTGAGCTGGCCTGATAGAGGTCTGTTGCCTGTCCATTTTGGTCATACCAGACTGGTCACCCTCAGGGCCAACCTTTCCAATCCCAGTATTCTCATGGTAATGAGGCCTAACAGAGATCCCGGTCACTGGACAGACCAGTCAATAGGGTTATTTCCTGATCCATCACCATGGCGTTTAATGAACTCTAAACACTCAGTGTGGACCCTAGCTTTGTGCCTGCCTGACAAACCAGCTGGTTTCATGAGTGAAGAGGTCACAATAAATTATGATTTATTTATTTAAGCTTAATTATGAGGTTAGTTAAGAGAAGTATCAGTTTGAACACAATAGTTTTCTGAATATTTTACAAGGGACACTTTCTTCACAATAGAAATGGTCTTCTACAGGAATGAGTGGCAAAATATACTGTATATATCTGCATTTGGAAAGAATTGGACAGTTTCCTCATAATGAATCTACTCTGGAGTAAGTTCAGTGAGCGCATGTCCCTAGGTTTGGCCCCTGATTCCTGAAGTGGCTTTATGAGGAATTCCTCACTTCTAATCCTGATGCGAGGAAAGTCAACCAGGGGAACCCTGACACTAAGGCAGTGTGCAGCAACTCCAGCCCAGGTTTAAGGGATTACATGGGATAAATTAGATGGACAGCAGGGGAGAGCAGGGAGGGTGGAGCAGCGATTTCCCTGATTCACATAGCTTTCCCATGAGGAGGCCGGAGGAGGGAAGAGGAAGGAGGGAGGAGGGATTGGAGCTTCAAACTGAGTGAGAGAGAACGCTAGACAGAAGAGGTAAAGAATGAGAATGGGGGGGAGAAAGTGAGAGGGAAATGGCTTCAAATATCTTCTTCTGGCTAATCAAACAAGGCTGTGGGAGTTTGAGGGGCCGACAGAGGGGGATGGAGGCGGGATGCAGAAGGCAGGAGGAGGAGGAGGCAGTGGGACTGTAACAGAGATGTCCCTGTTAATCCTGTGTTTGAAGAGTGCAGGCGGACAAGCAGGTGGGCAGACCCTCCTATAGTGCCCCCTGAAAGGACCCGGGGTGCTGGAGGAGAGTGGAGGGAGCTCCTCTCCTGGATCACATGACCCTGGGAGTGTGTGTGAAACCACTCTACCCACCATTGTCCCCCCTGGGGCCAGCCCCATGTGAAAGGCTGCAGAAAGCCTGTAATCAGATTAAAGGTTGCTAGGAAGAGGGGGGCCAGATTTTCGTGGAACGTGAAGGAGGGGTGGTCGCGCTCTAATCAATACCTGCCATTGAAGTGCAGGAGAGGGGCTAAATAACGCACCGGGTGGGCGTGGGGTACTGGGCCGCGGGGACAAATTGGCCTGTTGTTGGAGGGGGGATAACAGCTGGGCTGGGAGGAGTGGCACAATCAGTAAACTTGGAGTGTGGTAGAATGGGTGGGTGGGAAAGGGGGGACCGGGAGAACTCAAAAGGTGGCGGCCCTCTCCCCTCCCGCCCTGGTAATTATATCACTTTTGTGAGCTGATTGGAGCAGGCTGCAGGGTCCATCTGGGCTGATAGATCTCTATTCTCAGACTCACACTGGTCTCACCAACCCACCACTCAATGAACTATCAGGGGCTCCTCTGCTCTTAACAGGACTCATCATCATCAGGCTTCCTGAGAGGTCTGTCCCTGTCAGTCAGCCATCACACAACACCCCAGCTCACTAATGACAGACAATAGGCTCCTCTCTGCTTCCCTCCAGGTCCCAGGTGGAGCATTAATGAAGAAAGAACTTCAACTAGTTGCACCATTTCATTTGAACACTGAGGCTGTGGATGGTCTTTTGTGCTTAGGTGCTTGAATGGATGTGATGTGGAAGGAATGAATGTGAAAGAGGTTTCTGGTTGGGAAGGACACCCTCTTGAAACATTCGGGAAAGTGAGAAGCATCAGGGATGGAATATTACATAAAGGAAACTTCTCATCTCATTCTCATTTTCACACACAGAACTACGCCTATTGTAATATTTTTTTTATTTAACCTTTATTTAACCAGGTAAGTCAATTAAGAACAAATTCTTGTTTACAATGATGGCCTGGCAAGAGGCAAAGGCCTCCTGTGGGGACAGGGGATAAAAAAAAGGAAGTAGGACAAAATGGACAACACAGACAGAAGACACTGGCAACAGCACAAATACACCAGCAAACAAACAGTGGATGTGTGTGTGGTGTTTGTTAAGTAAAACAACATGCTTCCTTACATAATGAAACGCAAACTAATGACATCAGGTGACAATTAGAAACAACTGCTACCAGATCCTGGAGCTTTAGGTTGGCTTGGAGGGAATTCCAAGACCAGGGGAGTAATTTAAAGGACTTTTTCCATGCTCGGTTCTAATTTTCAGGACTGTTAGCATAAAACAACACAATTTGAGCTTCTTTTCATTTCAAGCTAGGAGAGAGGATAGATAAAATAGAACTTTTCCTAAAATGGCCTTCTAAATAAGAATGTACCAGTGTTTGAACCTGAGTGTTGCTAGTGATGTCCACCCCACAACACAATAGAGATCACATCATTGGTGACAAACGAAGGGCACCACATGAAAGAATACAGTTTACTATAGAATACTACAGTACTTACTATAGAATTCTGTAGTAAACTGTAGTAATCTGTAGAATACTATACTACGCAATGTAGTATTCCTCAATCATGTGTCACGCCCTGAACTTAGAGATCCTTTTAATTCTCTATTTGGTTAGGTCAAGGTGTGACAAGGGTGGGCAATCTATGTTTTCTATTTCTTTGTTGGCTGGGTATGGTTCCCAATCAGAGGCAGCTGTCTATTGTTGTCTCTGATTGGGGATCATACTTAGGCAGCTTAGGCAGATCTTGTTTTGGTACTGTGCTGTTTAGCCCTACTAAACGTTACGTTTCGTTAGATTTTTTTTCCGGTGTTCATTTAATAAAGTAAGATGTACGCCTACCACGCTGCACCTTGGTCCGACCATTCTCAAACAACGAGCGTAACAGAAGATCCCGCCACAAACAGACCAAGCAGCGTGGCCAGGAGGAGCAGACATCCTGGACATGGGAGGATAACTTGGACGGTAAGGGATCCTGGACGTGGGAGGAGATCCATGCCGGAAAGGATCGCCTTCCATGGGAGCAGACGGACGCAGTGAGGGAGGAACAACGACGACACCGGGGTTCGCAACCACGAGGGAAGCCCGAGAGGCAGTCCACCCCAAAAATATTTTTTGCACACGGGGTGGTTGGCAGAGCCAGGGTTTGAACCAGAGCCAACTCCCGTGATATGCACGGTGTCTCCAGTGCGCATCCACAGCCCGGTGCATTCTGTTCCAGCTCCCCTCACTTGCCGTGCGAAAGTGGGCATCTGTCCAGGACGGGTGGTGCCGGCTCAGCGCGCCTGGTCTCCAGTGCGCCTCCTCGGTCCAGTACATCCTGCACCAGCTCTACGCGCTGTATCTCCGGTGCGCCTTCACAGCCCAGTGCGTCCTGTGCCAGCACCTCGCACCTCGCACTCCTGGACAAAGGTGGTCCTTTGTCCAGGACGCGTTGTGCCAGCTCTACGCTCCAGGCCTCCAGTGATGAGCCATGGCCCGGAGCCTCCAGTGATGATCCATGGCCCGGAGCCTCCAGTGATGATCCATGGCCCGGAGCCTCCTGTGACGATCCATGGCCCGGAGCCTCCTGTGACGATCCATGGCCCGGAGCCTCCTGTGACGATCCATGGCCCGGAGCCTCCTGTGACGATCCATGGCCCGGAGCCTCCAGTGACGATCCATGGTCCGGAGCCTCCAGTGACGATCCGTGGCCCGGAGCCTCCAGTGACGATCCGTGGCCCGGAGCCTCCAGTGACAGTCTACTGTCCGGAGCCTCCACCAACGGTCGGCAGTCCGGAGCATCCAGCGACAGTCGGCAGTCCGGAGCATCCAGCAACGGTCGGCAGCCCGGAGCCTCCAGCGACGGTTCCCAGTCGAGAGCCTTCTGCAGCGATCTACGGTCCGGAGTCCCCGGCGATGATCCACGGTTCGATTCCTCCAGCGATGATTCACGGTCCGGAGCTTCCGGCGACGATCCCCGCACCACTGAAGTTGGCGGAGCCACGAGCGGAGCGGAGTCTGCGTCCCGCACCGGAGCCACCACCGAGGGTAGATGCCCACCCGGACCCTCCCCTATAGGTTCAGGTTTGCGGCCGGAGTCCGTACCTTTGCGGGGGGGTACTGTCACGCCCTGACCTTAGAGATCCTTTTAATTCTCTAATTGGTTAGGTCAGGGTGTGACTAGGGTGGGTAATCTATGTTTTCTATTTCTTTGTTGGCCAGGTATGGTTCCCAATCAGAGGCAGCTGTCTATTGTTGTCTCTGATTGGGGATCATACTTAGGCAGCTTTTTCCCACCTGTAGTTTGTGGGATCTTGTTTTGGTACTGTGCTGTTTAGCCCTGCTAAACGTTACGTTTCGTTTGTATTTTTTTTTTTCGGTGTTCATTTAATAAAGTAAGATGTACGCCTACCACGCTGCACCTTGGTCCGACCATTCTTACAACGACGAGCGTAACATCATGTGTATACTTACTATAGAATGTTGGAGTATACTATAGAATAAATAGTATAATAGTAAATACTGCATTAAACAACAGACCACAAAAACACTACATTAAATTATACAGTAATGTCTGCAAAAACACAACAGTAATTACTATAGTAAACTCAGCAAAAAAAGAAACGTCCTCTCACTGTCAAATGTGTTTACTTTCAGCAAACTTAACATGTGTAAATATTTGTATGAACATAACAAGATTCAACAACTGAGACATAAACTGAATAAGTTCCACAGACATGTGACTAACAGAAATTGAATAATGTGTCCCTGAACAAAGGGGGGGGGGGGGTCAAAATCAAAAGTAACACCCAGTATCTGGTGTGGCCACCAGCTGCATTAAGTACTGCAGCGTATCTCCTCCTCATGGACTGCACCAGATTTGCCAGTTCTTACTGTGAGATATTACCCCACTCTTCCACCAAGGCACCTGCAAGTTCCCGGACATTTCTGGGAGGAATGGCCCTAGCTCTCACCCTCTGATCCAACAGGTCCCAGACGTGATCCGGGCTCTTCGCTGGCCATGGCAGAACACTGACATTCCTGTCTTGCAGGAAATCACGCACAAAACGAGCAGTACGGCTGGTGGCATTGTCATGCTGGAGGGTCATGTCAGGATGAGCCTGCAGGAAGGCTACCACATGAGGGAGGAGGATGTCTTCCCTGTAACACACAGCGTTGAGATTGCCTGCAATGACAACAAGCTCAGTCTGATGATGCTGTGACACACCACCCGAGACCATGACGGACCCTCCACCTCCAAATCGATCCCGCTCCAGAGTACAGGCCTCGGTGTAACGCTTATTCCTTTGACGATAAACGCGAATCCGACCATCACCCCTGGTGAGACAAAACCGTGACTCGTCAGTGAAGAGCACTTTTTGCCAGTGCTGTCTGGTCCAGTGACGGTGGGTTTGTGCCCATAGGCGACGTTGTTGCCGGTGATGTCTGGTGAGGACCTGCCTTAAAACAGGCCTACAAGCCCTCAGTCCAGCCTCTCTCTCCCTATTGCGGACAGTCTGAGCACTGATGGAGGGATTGTGGTGTAACTCGGGCAGTTGTTGTTGCCATCCTGTATCTGTCCCGCAGGTGTGATGTTCGGATGTACCGAACTTGTGCAGGTGTTGTTTCACGTGGTCTGCCACTGCGAGGACGATCAGCTGTCTGTTTTGTCTCCCTGTAGCTCTGTCTTAGGCATCTCACAGTACGGACATTGCAATTTATTGTCCTGGCCACATCTGCAGTCCTCATGCCTCCTTGCAGCATACCTAAGGCACACTCACACAGATGAGCAGGGACTATGTGCATCTTTCTTTTGGTGTTTTTCAGGGTGAGTAGAAAGGCCTCTTTAGTGTCCTAAGTTTTCATAACTGTGACCTTAATTGCCTACTGTCTGTAAGCTGTTAGTGTCTTAATGACCATTCCACAGGTGCATGTTCATGAATTGTTTATGGGGTTTTTTACCTTTATTTAACTAGGCAAGTCAGTTAAGAACAAATTCTTATTTTCAATGACGGCCTAGGAACAGTGGGTTAACTGCCATGTTCAGCAGCAGAATGACAGATTTTTACCTTGTCAGCTCGAGGATTCAATCTCATTTGTACTAAGTTTTCATTAATTATCTAAAGGAATGACCTTAAGAGTATCAAACAACTCCTTGCATAAACATTAATATTGCGCAAAACAAATTGTGACCAAGATATTTATTGACTAGTCTAGGAACAGTGGCTTAACTGCCTGTTCAGGGGCAGAATGACAGATTTGTACCTTGTCAGCTCGGGGATTTGAACTTGCAACTAGTTCAACGCTCTAACCACTAGGCTACCCTGCCGCCCCGTTCATTGAACAAGCATGGGAAACAGTTTTTAAACCCTTTACAATGAAGATCTGTGACGTTATTGGGATTTTTACGAATTATCTTTGAAAGACAGGGTCCTGAAAAAGGGACTTTTCTTTTTTTGCTGAGTTTATATACTGCAGTATTTATTATTTGCATATACACTGCCCATTCCCCTCCCCATATCCCAATTTGTGCCACCCATAAGTGAGAAAACTACATGCCAAGTATAGACCATATATTGTGTTCCCTAGAGGTTATCCTCTACAGGATTGATGTCCTGACCTCAGGACGGTTGAGCTAAAGTAGGCTAATGTGATTAGCATGAGGTTGTAAGAAACAAAAAAAACATCCCAGGACATAGATTTATCTGACATGGGCAGAAAGCTTAAATTCTTGTTCATCTAACTGCACTTCCAATTTACAGTACCTATTACAGTGAAAGAATACCATGCCATTGTTTGAGGAGAGTGTACAGTTATGAACATGAAAAATGTATGAATAAACCAATTAGGCAGTCTTGATACATCATTTTGAATAGATATGCAATAGTTCGTTGGATCAGTCTAAAGGTTTTCACATACTCTGCTGCCATCTAGTGGCTAAAGTTTAAATTGCGCCTGGGCTAAAATAATTCATTATGGCCTTTATCTTTCATTTCAAAGATGATGGCACAAAAAAAGAATCTTTGTATTAACTTTTACCAGATCTAATGTGTTATATTCTCCTACATTAATATCACATTTCCATAAGCTTCAAAGTGTTTCCTTTCAAATGGTATCAAGAATATGCATATCCTTGCTTCAGGTCCTGAGCTACAGGCAGTTAGATTTGGGTATGTCATTTTAGGCGAAAATTGAAAAAAAGGAGCGGATCCTTAAGAGGTTTTGATTAAAGAAAAGAGCAGAAGCTCTGAATTATCTGCTCAGACCTCTGACCAACCAACCAACCAACACTACAGGTCATGGAAAATTTGCTCTTTGAGAATTTTGTCCCACAGATTTACTCAAGGACAAAGCCCCCACTTATATCACAAAGATAAAAAAAATATATCGTAAATACTACAGTCCGCAAAACACTACAGTAATTACTATAGTATATTACAGTTTTTTTTGCTACAGTATTTATACTATAGTAAACTGTGAATAGTACAATATACTACAGTCATGTCTGCAACACTACAGCAAATATTTCAATAAAGTCTGCAAAAACACTCAGTGAATACCATAGTATTCATACCATAGTTGTCACGCCCTGATCTGTTTCACCTGTCTTTGTGATTGTCTCCACCCACCTCCAACTGTCACCCGTTTTCCCCATTAGTCCCTGGGTACTTATTCCGGTGTTCTCTGTTGGTCTGTTGCCAGTTCGTCTTGTTTTGTCAAGTCAACCAGCTTGTTTCTCCGTGCTCCTGCCTTTTCTTATCTCTCTATTGCTAGTCCTCACAGTTTTGACACTTGCCTGCCTTGACTCTGAACCCACCTGCCTGACCATACTGCCTGCCCTGACCTCGAGCCTGCCTGCCACTCTGTACCTCCTGGACTCTGACCTTGTTTATGATCTTTTGCCTGTCCATGACCATTCTCTTGCCTGCCCCTTGGACTTTAATAAATATCAGCTTGTCACCAAAAACACTCACAAACTTTTACAGATGCACAATCGAGAGCATCCTGTCGGGCTGTATCACAACCGTAAGGCTCTCCAGAGGGTAGTGAGGTCTGCACAACGCATCACCGGGGGCAAACTACCTGCCCTCCAGGACACCTACACCACCCGATGTCACAGGAGGCCAAAAAGATCAAGGACAACAACCACCCGAGCCACTGCCTGTTCACCCCGCTACCATCCAGAAGGCGAGGTCAGTATAGGTGCATCAATGCGGGGACCGAGAGACTGAAAAACAGCTTCTATCTCAAGGCCATCAGACTGTTAAACAGCCATCACTAACATTGAGTGGCTGCTGCCAACATACTGACTCATCTCTAGCCACTTTAATAATGAAAAAATTGATGTAATAAATGTATCACTAGCCACTTTAAATAATGCCACTTTATATAATGTTTACATACCCTACATTACTCATCCTATATGTGTAACGCTCGTCGTAAGAAGGAGAAGTGGACCAAAGCGCAGCGTGGTAAGTGTTCATGATAATTTATTTCAAGACACACTCAAACAAAATTACAAACGGCGAAAAAACAAAAGCGCACAGTTCTGTTAGGCTCAGAATGCTAAACAGAAAACAACCTCCCACAAACACAGGTGGAAAACAGGCTGCCTAAGTATGATTCCCAATCAGAGACAACGATAGACAGCTGCCTCTGATTGGGAACCACACTTGGCCCAAAGAAACAGAAAACATAGATATCCCCACCCTAGTCACACCCTGACCTAACCAAACATAGAGAATAATAAGGATCTCTACGGTCAGGGCGTGACAATATGTATATACTGTACTATACTGTATAGATACCATCTACTGCATCTTGCCTATGCTGTTCGGCCATCGCTCATTCATATATTTTTATGTACATATTCTTATTCATTCCTTTACACTTGTGTGTATAAGGTAGTTGTTGTGAAATTGTTAGGTTAGATTACTTGTTAGATAATACTGCATGGTCGGAACTAGAAGCGCAAGCATTTCACTACACTCGCATTAACATCTGCTAACCATGTGAATGTGACAAATACTATTTGATTTGATTTGATTTGAATGATGTTAAAAGCTGTTTGAGCTTTTTCAAAAGCCAAAGTCAAACGGCTGCCATTTGAATAGAGAACAGTGTCATCTGCATAAAAATGTACATCAGCTGTCTCAATATGTCTCCAAATGTTGTTGATCTAGATAATAAACAACAGCGGACCTAAAATTGATCCTTTAGGCATACTTGAGCACAGCTCTACGGTGTCCGACTTACAACCATCTGCCTTAACACACTGGGTTCTATTTGACAGGTAGTTCACAAATTACTCCAGAGCCTGAGAAATCCCAATACACATTAAGCTCTGAACCAAGACAGTATGGTCCACAGTGTCAAATGCCTTTGACAAGTCTATGAATGCAGATACACAATGCAGCTTCTTATCCAGGGCACAGTGAACATCATTCAGAACCTTCAAAGTTGCTGTGACAGTGCTGTGGCTAGACCTGAAACCTAATTGCATATCACTGAAAACATTGTTTTCCCCGAGGTAGGCCTTAAACTGCTTAATGACTAGGGATTCCAATACATTTGCCAGAACAGACAATTTAGATATGGGCTGATACTTATTCAATAGAGTGGGATCACCTCCTTTCTAAAGAGGTGGGACAAATGCTGATTTCCACAACTTGCGGATTTCATTACATTCTAGGGTGAGACTAAAGATGTATGTTAAAAGAGGAGCAGTTATGTCTGCAGCTAATTGTAGTATGTGGGGGTCTAGATCATCAAGGTCAGGGGATTTTTTGGCATCAATTGCTTTCAGGGCTGTAATTACCTCTGAGACAGAGAAAGATGAGAAGGAGAACCTGGTGAGGGAGTGTCATGTAATATAGTCATATATCACTTTTCTATGTCAGGTGACATAACTGGATGTGTGTTGATTTTATCTATCAAGTTCTTTCAGGTCACTGAGAAAAGGATACTGCTACCTGAGACTGTTGTAGTCGAAGACTGGTTCTTTCCTACTCTGTGAGAGAGGTAGATTCTAGAGACCATGTTTTTTTTTGACAGAGGTGGACGCTTATGTCGATGGAGAAGTGCCCTACAATACCTCCACGTTTCCATCACCAATCGTCACCTCCTCACAGATAGAACACTGTAAAACATTTGTTTTGCCATCTGACATTAGTCCATCTGTTGGGGTCAAAGGGGGTGTTCTTGGGAGGGGATGACTCTGTAGAGGAGTCACTGAGGAGGGAGAACCAGAGAAACATCAATTCATAGATGGACTGGGCTTTGATTAGGACACAAAAGCAGCAGGATCAGTGATGGTGTGAAAGGGGTGGCGAGCGGGGCTGGATTAAAAGGATCCAATTAGTTGCTCCACCTGCATCAGGCCACCAATTAGAGTGAGAGTAGGCTGGTGGGGAAACGTCTCATAGTGCCGTCTAATCAAGAGGTGATCATTAGCCTTTTATAAATCAATAGCTTGGTTTGATTGGCAGGTCGAATCAGAGAGCGAATAGGAGATGGAAAGGGTATAATGTGAGTGGAAGTTCTGTGTAGCTGCTACAATGCTCATTGTTGTGCTCATCATGAACCCAACAGTAAGTTGAAATGCATATAATATGTTGTGATTATTGCTGGCAGCATCTCTGGTATCTGAAATCCCTCCCTTGGCGATGCTGCTGGATAATTAACTACAAGTCAGGACTGTAAGTCTCGACCAGGGGTAGGCAATCCTGGTCCTGTTTTTGATTTAACCAACCTGGAAGACCAGGTGTGTTGAATTTAGTCAATCACTGAACTGATCAATTAGCTCTGTTGGTCTGGTATGGTGCCTAGTTGGGACAGAATCCTGCAGTACCTGTCTCTCCAGGAACACCCCTGGTCTAGACAGTGTAAACCAAGTTTTGTAGCTGGGTTCACTCGTTAGTTGGTATGTTCTCACATCGGTAGGATGACTCACCCCGCTAGGCTGTATTTTCTTACTGTCACTCAGTTGTTTTATTGCACACCAATGCCCTCGGAGCATAAACTAGATATGTGGCCATTCAGGACTTAAAGGTTCATTCAAAATGCAAGCAGAACATTACAGACATTCCTTTGTTTATTTAGTTTTCTTAGTTGCTAATCATTTTCTGGAATTGGAGGTGGAGAAATAGCTGGAGGACATTAAGTCAAAGGGTAAAACAGGCAGACAATTTTCTTTTAAATATTGTTAGACAGTATACTAATGGCAGACCATTGACTATTAAATAAAGTTATTATATTTCTGGTCCTGAGAATAAGTTAAGATGTGATAGTGATTGCAAAATGGTATTCTAAAACAGAGATGAAAATAAAACTTCCGTAAAGCAGTTGTTAGAGCAGCCTGGGTGCTCATCGCCACGCCCAGAGCGGTCTCTGAGTGGGGCCCATGTCCTTTCTTGCGTCAGGGTGCTGCTGGAAGAATAGAGTTACTGATATGACAGGGTTTAGGCCCTTAATACAGGCCTACTGACCTGCCCCAGCCCTGATAGGGTCTAATGGATCAGAATAAACTGATTGACAGCCTTCTATAAAGGCCCAGTGCAGTCAAATATGTGATTTTTCCTGTGTTTTATATATATTTACACACTATGAGGTTGGAATTATACTGTGAAATTGCAAAACTATTATAATGCCCTTTTAGTGTAAGAGCTGTTTAAAAAGATCACATGAAATTTCAACCTGTTTTGGTGGGATGGAGTTTTGGCCTGCCAGGCAATATCACCAGGCGGTATAAGTTAATAGACCAAAAACAAAGAGAGTTTCAAACCTCTCTGCCAATAACAGCAAGTTTTCAGGTTAAATATCCCTCCCATTAGGCTCATCCAATTAATCCCCTCACTCAAACCTCTCCCAGACAGTCCTAGCAAAATTCTTGCTTGAGAAATTGCTCTTTGCCAAGAAGCTATTTTTGTTTCTTTTTGACAATTTTAATTGTAAACAATCACAGTAAAGTACTTAATTGCTACCCATAAATTATTTGATATTGAGATTAAAACGGCTACATTGGACCTTTAATCAATCCCTCTGTTAACAGACAGGAGAACAGGATCCTCCTTCGCTGACCCGCGAAAAAAGGATGGCTACCTGACAGAGTGAAGGAAAAGAGAAAGAAAGAGAAAGAAAGAGGGAAATACAACAGGCACCTAAATTTAACCCAACATCATAAAAAAGGAAGCACAAAGGAAGTACATAGGACAACTACACCTCTCCACAGTCCTTCTGCTCCACCATCTACACCTCTCCACTGCCCTTCTGTTCCACCATCTACACCTCTCCACGGCCCTTCTGTTCCATCTACACCTCTCCACAGTCCTTCTGTTCCACCATCTACACCTCTCCACGGCCCTTCTGTTCCACCATCTACACCTCTCCACGGCCCTTCTGTTCCACCATCTACACCTCTCCACAGCCCTTCTGTTCCACCATCTACACCTCTCCACAGCCCTTCTGTTCCACCATCTACACCTCTCCACAGCCCTTCTGTTCCACCATCTACACCTCTCCACAGCCCTTCTGTTCCACCATCTACACCTCTCCACAGCCCTTCTGTTCCACCATCTACACCTCTCCACAGCCCTTCTGTTCCACCATCTACACCTCTCCACAGTCCTTCTGTTCCACCATCTACACCTCTCCACGGCCCTTCTGTTCCATCTACACCTCTCCACGGCCCTTCTGTTCCATCTACACCTCTCCACGGCCCTTCTGTTCCATCTACACCTCTCCACAGCCCTTCTGTTCCACCATCTACACCTCTCCACGGCCCTTCTGTTCCATCTACACCTCTCCACAGCCCTTCTGTTCCACCATCTACACCTCTCCACAGCCCTTCTGTTCCATGTTCCACCATCTACACCTCTCCACAGTCCTTCTGTTCCATCTACACCTCTCCACGGCCCTTTTGTTCCATCTACACCTCTCCACGGCCCTTCTGTTCCATCTACACCTCTCCACAGCCCTTCTGTTCCACCATCTACACCTCTCCACGGCCCTTCTGTTCCATCTACACCTCTCCACGGCCCTTCTGTTCCATCTACACCTCTCCACGGCCCTTCTGTTCCATCTACACCTCTCCACGGCCCTTCTGTTCCACCATCTACACCTCTCCACGGCCTTCTGTTCCACAATCTACACCTCTCCACGGCCTTCTGTTCCACCATCTACACCTCTCCACAGCCCTTCTGTTCCACCATCTACACCTATCCACGGCCTTCTGTTCCACCATCTACACCTCTCCACGGCCCTTCTGTTCCACCATCTACACCTCTCCACGCCCTTCTGTTCCACCATCTACACCTCTCCACAGCCCTTCTGTTCCACCATCTACACCTCTCCCAAAAAAAAAAGTTATTTTTCAACAATGCTTTTATTGATTGTAAAAATGATTCTAAAAAGGTATGGAATACAGTTAAGGGTTTACTTGGTACATCTATCTCATCATGCTGTCACGGTTGTTGTCGGTGAATGAGGACCAAAACGCAGCAGGTACGTGAATGCTCATCTTGATTTTTAATTACTCTCAAAAATGAACATACAAAATAACAAAACACGAAAAACGAACACTCGACAAATAAACAGTCTGGTAAGGCACAAGGCTATACACAGAATAATCACCCACAAATCACACACACAAACACACCCTAATATATGGGACTCTCAATCAAAGGCAGATAGACAACACCTGCCTTCAACTGAGAGTCCCAACCCCAATTAACCAAACATAGACATACACTCACTAGACTCCACATAGAACTACCTAGACATAAACCAAAACCCGAAAATACTAAATCAAACACCCTTTACACAAACACACCACCCCGAACCACATAAAACAAATACCCCCTGCCACGCCCTGACCAAACTACAAAACAATTAACCTTATATACTGGCCAGGACGTGACACATGCCCATCTAGTGTGGAGGTTGACGGGAGAATAATAACAAAACCAGTTGATATTGCCAATCATTTTGCAGATTTTTTCACAAAGAAAGTTAATTTACTGAGCAACAATGTAAACATACATTCTACCAAACAAGCTATTGTCCAATGGATTGATGATCATATTATGAGCAACAAGATCTGCTCTTTTAGTCTGCAAACGGTGTCAGTGGAGGAGGTGTTAAACCTATTGAAGTCATTACCTGATGGGAAATCTACAGGTTATGATCTTATGGACAATTTTTTGCTTCGCTGTGCTGCTCCCCAGATTGCAGTTCCACTGAGATACATATTTAATTGGTCACTGGAAAAGGGGATGTTTGCAAATGTATGGAAGCATGCTAAACTTTGTCCTATTCCAAAAGACTGCAAACAACCCGCTACTCCTGCCAATAGTCGACCAATTAGTCTACTCCCTACACTCAGTAAGATATTGGAGGGTATTGTGAGTAGACAAATATGGGAGTACATGGAAAATAATGATTTGATTACAGCCAATCGGCATGCTTATCGCAAAAATCATTCCACTACCACTGCACTGGTTGACATGACTGACCAGTGGCTCAATGCTATGGATAATGGCAAGTTTGTGGGGGTACTATTTTTAGATTTCAGTGCAGCATTTGATTTAGTGGATCATGAGATAATTTTGACAAAATTAATGCATTATGGTTTTAAGGAGGTAGCATTGAATTGGGTACAGTCATATCTAACTGACAGGAAACAGTCCACTTATATCAATGGTTCATTTTCTTCCCCTCATGCTTTAAACTGTGGAATACCGCAGGGCAGCTGCCTTGGGCCACTTCTTTATTTAATATATACCAACGACCTTTCCTATGCCCTAGCTGAAACTCAAGCTACTATATTTGCAGATGATACTACAATTTATGCAGCAGGACAATCGGTCCAACAGGTACAGCAAGCTTTACAAGGAGATTTGGAGAATATTAGGGAGTGGGTTTGCCAGAATAAACTTGTTTTAAACACCAAGAAAACCAAAGTTATGTTGGTCTGTTCCATTAGGAAAAGGCCAAAACAGCATGGGATACAATTAAGTATGGGTTGAGTACAAATTGAAGAAGTGGCAGAAACCAAACTATTAGGAGTGCAGCTAGACAACTGCTTATCATGGTCATCTCAAATAACTAATCTATGTAAAAAAAATATTAAAACAGCATGCATAATCAGAAGGATAGCTAAATATTTACCAGGAAAAATTCTTAAGCAAATAACACAAGCTTTAATTGAGAGTCAAGTGAACTACTGTTCTGTGGTCTGGGGAAATGCATCATCAAGTGAAGTTAGGAGGCTGCAGATTGCACAGAACAAAGCAGCAAGGATTGTTTTACGGTGGAGATATGGTTTTTCTGTTGCAGTCATACGCAATGTTCTTGGTTGGTCATCAATCGACAAGATAATTGAAAAAAACATGCTTATTTTATTTCATAATATACATCATTTAAAACGGCCAAGTTCTATTCACAACGGTAATCAGTTGGTAAGAGACAGACATTCCGTAAATACTAGGAATAGATTGTCCACCATCTATGCGTTACCCAGACAGAAAAGAGAAATAGGCAAAAGAACATTTCGATTTAGAGCAATAAAGAAATGGAATAAATTAACTGAGCAAATCAGAAACCTTTCAATATATAAATTTAAACATTATTTTAAAACAATTTAAATATAATACACAGAAATGTTGTGGGATTACAGTAGATGAAGAATTCATATTTTTTAGATTGATTACTTATTGGTTTATTACGTTAGTATATTATGTATGTTTGTAATAGTGTGTTATATGTGAAATTGTGTTCGTGTATATAAATTGTATTTTAATATTTAAGGACTCTTGGAAGATTCGTCCAAATGGGGACTAAAAGAGATCCAAATCAAATCAAATCAATCCACGGCCTTCTGTTCCACCATCTACACCTCTCCACAGCCCTTCTGTTCCACCATCTACACCTCTCCACGGCCCTTCTGTTCCACCATCTACACCTCTCCACGGCCTTCTGTTCCACCATCTACACCTCTCCACAGCCCTTCTGTTCCATCTACACCTCTCCACAGCCCTTCTGTTCCACCATCTACACCTCTCCACGGCCCTTCTGTTCCACCATCTACACCTCTCCACGGCCTTCTGTTCCACCATCTACACCTCTCCACGGCCTTCTGTTCCACCATCTACACCTCTCCACGGCCTTCTGTTCCACCATCTACACCTCTCCACGGCCTTCTGTTCCACCATCTACACCTCTCCACGGCCTTCTGTTCCACCATCTACACCTCTCCACGGCCCTTCTGTTCCACCATCTACACCTCTCCACGGCCCTTCTGTTCCACCATCTACACCTCTCCACGGCCCTTCTGTTCCATCTACACCTCTCCACGGCCATTCTGTTCCATCTACACCTCTCCACGGCCCTTCTGTTCCATCTACACCTCTCCACGGCCCTTCTGTTCCATCTACACCTCTCCACGGCCTTCTGTTCCACCATCTACACCTCTCCACGGCCTTCTGTTCCACCATCTACACCTCTCCACGGCCTTCTGTTCCACCATCTACACCTCTCCACGGCCCTTCTGTTCCACCATCTACACCTCTCCACGGCCCTTCTGTTCCACCATCTACACCTCTCCACGGCCCTTCTGTTCCACCATCTACACCTCTCCACGGCCCTTCTGTTCCATCTACACCTCTCCACGGCCATTCTGTTCCATCTACACCTCTCCACGGCCCTTCTGTTCCATCTACACCTCTCCACGGCCCTTCTGTTCCATCTACACCTCTCCACGGCCCTTCTGTTCCACCATCTACACCTCTCCACGGCCCTTCTGTTCCATCTACACCTCTCCACGGCCCTTCTGTTCCATCTACACCTCTCCACGGCCCTTCTGTTCCACCATCTACACCTCTCCACGGCCCTTCTGTTCCACCATCTACACCTTTGAGAAGGGATTGACTTTTTGGTTTATTTGCCTAAACGCCAGTCACATCGGCGAGCTCTCAAATTAATCTCTCTCCGGTAGGACAAATCTGTGCCTTTAGCATTCGAGCAAGTGGCTCTCGAGTAACTTTTCCTATATTCCTGTTCCTTCCTCGTTCTACATTCCCGCTCTTTTCCTTCATATGCAAAGGAGAGCCTGTGCTCCAACACCCCAGCCCGTCATCATCCTTCTGTACCAGTGGCCTGCCGCTCACTGCAGTTGTTTTAGAGTCTCTGTCAGACCTCCACCGCAAAGAACAACCATTAGTCATGATCTTATCCTCCAAGTATCTGCCCCTTTCTTTTCTTCCTTTCCAAGTTTCTACCTCTCTCCATTCTCTGTGTGGCAAGTGACAGAGAGAGGGAGGGGTCTCCTCTCTGAACCATCAGATGAACTTCACACTGGATAAATAAAGAGGCGTTTTCAGTCGGTCACAGAGAATTCCCTCTCTCTACTGCAGGGCCCCGTTGCTAAGGTGCAAAGCCTTTTCATTGCTCAGCTCCTGTTGCTAGGGATGGCGCCTCTCTCTCACTTGAGGCTGGTTGCTAGGCAAGGCAGAGAGCTAGAGAGTGCACGCGGCCCAGTCTGGCGGTATTGTTCTGCCTGGCGAGACATCTCTGTCCAACGGAAGCCGTGATTGACACGTCCCTGCCTGCCTCACGTTGGCCTTGTCCCTCTGATGGACCCTGTGCCTGCTGGGTGGCACACGCGCGCACACACACACACATAATCACACACACACTCACACAGTCTTGTGAATGAGTCGGTCTGATTGAAGGCAGGTCTGACTCCTCACGGCAGTGAAAGCACTGCACACATTCCTCCACACCCAGGGGAGGGACACAGTAATTGTCGCTGGCCCCGATGGTCATCCATTCAGGCTCTGGACTCGTTTCGTTACTGCAGTTGAATTTGAGTCATCTTTTTGCAAGTGTGTTTGGTTTTCTATGAAGGATGTGTGATAAAGCTAAATTTAAGTAAACTGATTGCAGTCAGTGCTATTTCCAATCCTATTTCCAAAACTATTATCCTGGTTCTCAGAACACACTTTGTCCAATACAGCACTGGTATGCCCTCACACAGACATTCCCATGCAAGTAAATCAAGGAGCTGAGAGTGACATGTCTATGTGTGGTCAGACTGTCCCATGGTGACTGGTGGGGAGATGAAACAGAGAGGCCGAGTGGCTGCCCATTGTGTCCCTGTAGGGTTTGGCAGCCCAGAAGTGGCCCCAAGTGGCCCCATTTGCCACACATGCATATTTATGCCCACATGCAGATGTATGCAGATTGAGGGCTGTGGGAGGCTGTAGATGTGTCTGTGTCTGGCTCTGCAGTGAGAGAGACAAGGGAGAAAGCAGGGGACTGACCTTGCTGTCACAGGGCTTCAACTGAGGATGGGGGGCTGACTACCCCTCTCTCTAGCCCTGTCTGGGTGAGACCACCCCAGGCATTGCCCCAGCCTAAGCCCCAGCCCCAGCTACAGAGCACAGCACATCACATCGCATCACATGAGAAAAGACACAAATGGAACGTAAACATAGCTCCTGTTTGGCTGTTGGTCTTGGTGTTAAACATGGGGAAATGTACAAATCAACACCTCCAAGTTATGTCACATGAGCTTTTTTCCTCTTGTTTTGGGAAATCCTGAGTTGTTGTTTTATTGTCCAATTCTGATTGGTTTAGGACCTTCTGTGTGAATTGTCCTTAACTAAGCCCTTCCGCTATGGCCTCTTGCAGTGTTGTTTTGATCTTAGGTGAATGACAGAGCTTCTTCGAAGGTGTCACCATGCATACTGTCAGACTGGCGATGGAAATGCTGTAAACCAACTGAAATGTTATTAATATTTTACATTCCTGTTGTACTTACAGTACCAGTCAAAGGTTTGGACACACCTACTCATTCAGGGGTTTTCCTTATTTTTACTATTTTTTACATTGTAGAATAATAGTGAAGACATCAAAACGATGAAATAACACATATGGAATCATATAGTAACCAAAAAAGTGTTAAACAAATAAAAATCTATTTTATATTTGAGATTCTTCAAAGTAGCCACCCTTTGCCTTGATGACAGCTTTGCACACTCTTGGCATTCTCTCAACCACCTACACCTGGAATGCTTTTTCAACATGTCTTGAAAGAGTTCCAACATATGCTGAGCACTTGTTGGCTGCTTTTCCTTCACTCTGCTGTCCAACTCATCCCAAACCATCTGAATTGGATTGAGGTTGGTTGATTGTGGAGGCCAGGTCATCTGATGCAGCACTCCATCACTCTCCTTCTTGGTCAAATAACCCTTACACAGCCTGGAGGTGTGTTGGGTCATTGTCCTGTTGAAAAACAAATGATAGTCCCACTAAGTGCAATGCAGATGGGATGGCGTATTGCTGCAGAATGCTGTGGTAGCCATCCCCCACACATCACACCTCCTCCTCCAGCCTTCACGGTGGAAACCACACATGCGGAGATCATCCATTCACCTACTCTGCGTCTCACAAAGACACGGTGGTTGGAACCAAAAATCTCATCAGACCAAAGGAAAGATTTACATCAGTTTAAAGTCCACTGCTCGTGTTTCTTGGCCCAATCAAGCCTCTTCATCTTACTGGTGTCCTTTAGTAGTGGTTTCCTTGCAACAATTCGACCATGAAGGCCTGATTCACACAGTCTCCTCTAAACAGTTGATGTTGAGATGTGTCTGTTACTTGATCTCTGAGGCTGGTAACTCTAATGAACTGATCCTCTGCAGCAGAGGTAACTCTGGGTCTTCCTTTCATGTGGCGGTCCTCATGAGAGCCAGTTTCATTATAGTGCTTGATGTTTTTTGCGCCTGCACTTGAAGAAACTTTAAAAGTTTGAGAAATGTTCCGTATTGACTGACCTTCATGTCTTAAAGTAATGATGGACTACCGTTTCTCTTTGTTTATTTGATCTGTTCTTGCCATAATATGGACTTGGTCTTTTACCAAATAGGGCTATCTTCTGTATACCAACCCTACCTTATCACAACACAATCGATTGGCTGAAACGCATTAAGAAGGAAAGAAATTCCACAAATAAACTTTTATGAAGGCACACCTGTTAATTGAAATGCATTCCAGGTGACTACCTCATGAAGCTGGCTGAGAGAATTCCAAGAGTGTGCTGTCATCAAGGCAAAAAGATCTCAAATATAATATTTGTTTAACACTTTTTTGGTTACTACATGATTCCATATGTGTTATTTCATCGTTTTGATGTCTTCACTTTTATTCTACAATGTAGAAAAAATACAAAATAAAGAAAAACCCTTGAATGAGTTAGTGTGTCCAAACTTTTGACTTGTACTGTATATGTTTTCAAAGTAGAAAATAATAGAAACAAACTTCAGGAGAAAACCTATAGTAAATCTTGCCCATTGGGAGTCAGGTCCATCACATTACTTTTATAACATGAAGGCAATACTGGGCACACTTTACCCTTACTACTTTGATGCGTTATGATGCATCACACTGTCCTGTGTGGCTGTGGTGAGAGGAGGCTGCTGCTGCTGATGCACAGAGAGGCAGACAGGGGGCAGCCGACTCATACAGCACAGGACAAGTGCAGTGGAGGAAGAGATGGAGAGGGAAGGAAGGACAGACTCACAGAGAGGGAGGGAGGGAGTGAGAGAGCATGGGACAGGGAGGGAGGGGTGTATTCTCTGGGGACGGCTGTGTGTTTGGGTGAAAGGCGACAGCGTGTGTATTGTTGGAGCCCCTGACTCGCCACCCTGGAGAGCCCCCTGTTCCCACGGTCCGCTCGGCAAACAAACGCATCCCACCCCCCTCCCCATCTTCCCCCTGTCCAACCCTCGCACTCTGAGGTGATGTCATTAATTACCATCAAAATGAGTGTGACAGCAACCGAGTGTGCATGCGACTGCCTGTGTGTGTGTGTGTGTGTGTGTGTGTGTGTGTGTGTGGGGGGGGGATGAGAAAAAATAGACCATTGTCTGCTCAAATAAAGAAATCTCCACTGAACCATTGTTAACAAGCAAGGCAGAAAAATGGACCAAAATATAGAGTTATGTGAGTGAGAGCTGGCCTGTCACATCATGTCAGAGCCTCACAAAACCTGATCTCCACACACTGCCCTGCCTGACCACTGAGAGACACTGTGCCCCGTGACTGTGGGAGACTGTGTGTACTCCTGATGTAACTCAGAGTTTTCCCTCCAATGTCTCGAAAGAGAGGGAGTGATCTTATTTTTTTATGAACGGCCGTGTGTGTGTGTTTGTGCGTGTGAGTGTGTGTGTGTGACAGAGACACTGTATTTGTGTGTGTGCTTGTACGCATTTGTTTCTTCATAATGTGAATATTGGCAGGTGTATGAACACGGTCTGAACATACAGTAATAATACAGCTGCCTTGCCATTAGCCTCTTTCTCTGTGCTATGATCTCTACTCATTACCATATATACAGTATACAAAGTAGGAGAGAAATGCTTTGTGAAAATGGATGGAGTATATGTCCTGTTTCCCTTCCTTCAGAAAAAACCTAACCTATATTGGACATCTCTGGTGGCTTAAATGCGGCAGTGTTCTAGAATGTGTGCGACGTCACGTAACCCAAACCTTTGCGAGTTCTTTTAATCACATTGTGTTGTTTAGCCGAGGAGGCCACACTAAACAGCCTGCCCTCCCTTTTTGTGCCATGAGCAGGGGAACCAGATTATTGTTGATCAAATTTGCAGCCACATGAACGCATGGGAGTCCACCTCATCAAAGTCCGCGCAGATAATTGCTACCATTTGATCTCCACTCTCTCTAAAGACTTTCAGTGTTAATTAGGAGCTCTGATTGGGGCAGAATGAGGCGAGAAATGAGGGGAATGTTTGTGCTTTGTTGTCCAGCACAAAGCTCTCTTCTCTGGGTTTACCCTGCTCTGCTGGGCTGAGGTGGACAGAGGTCCTAGACCCTGAGTGGCTCCTTGTTTCCAGGACCAGGCCCATCTCTGTTTCTGGGAGAATGCTGCTCATCTGCCCCTCATCCTCCAAGCTCATCAAGGCATCCCAATAAGCTGAAACAATAAGCTGCATTGAGGGGAAGAGATGGACAAATGAAGGCCCTTTCCTCTGATTGCTAGTGTTGGGGCCACAGGAAACATCTTCACAGGCCCCTTGTTGTTAAACTCATCATGGCAGCCAGGCATGCTACCTTTGGATCCTTTGGATGGGATCCGGATATTTTAATTGGGTTTTATATGCTTTTGTGTGTGTGTGTGTGTGTGTGTGTGTGTGTGTGTGTGTGTGTGTGTGTGTGTGTGTGTTTGTGCGTGTCTGCTTGTGTGTACGTGCTGGAGACTGTGGTGTGTGTGTGTGTGTGTGTGTGTGGTGTGTGTGTGTGTGTGTGTGTGTGTGTGTGTGTGTGTGTGTGTGTGTGTGTGTGTGTGTGTGTGTGTGTGTGTGTGTGTGTGCGTGCACCAAAGATAAGGAGCATAAATTAGCATGTGTATGTGCATGCCGACTTGCATTAAAGTATGTGTAATAATCAACACACCAAAAAAATCGAACATTAATATCACTTTTAAGTTCAAGATACAGTACATACGTAATGTATTGGCATGGGACTGAGTCAATGGAAAAGCATCCAATTTGTGGAAAATTTTACCACTTACAAAATCGAGGTTTGCCAATTAATCAGAACATTTCATGGAGATCAGAATGCTGAGTTGAATTCTCTTTCCTACACCAGGGCCAGTATCCACAAAGCATCTCAGAGTAGGAGTGCTGATCTGGAGTCGGTTTTGCTTTTTAGATCAAAATGAATAATATTATATGGACAGATCCTAGATCAGCACTTATACTCTGAGACGCTTTGTAGATATGGACCAAGATCTTACTTTTCATAGTGTGAAAATAAATCTCAAGGCACTGTTTCAACTAATGTTAAACGTCTTGCGATTACAGTTATATACTGTACCAGTCAAAAGTTTGGACACACCTACTTATTTCAGGGTTTTTCTTTATTTTTACTATTTTCTACATTGTAGAATAATAGGGAAGACATCAAAACTATGAAATACCACATATGGAGTCATGTACTGTAGTAACCAAAAAAGTGTTAAACAAATCAAAATATAGTTTATGTTTTAGAATCTTCAAAGTAGCCACCATTTGCCATGATGACAGATTTGCATACTCTTGGCATTCTCTCAACCAGCTTTACCTGGAATGCTATTCCAACTTGAAGGAGTTCCCACATATGCTGAGCACGTGTTGGCTGCTTTTCCGTCACTCTGCGGTCCAACTCATCCCAAACCATCTCAATTGTGTTGAGATTGGGTGATTGTGGAGGCCAGGTCATCTGATGCAGCACTCCACCACTCTCCTTGGTCAAACTACCCTTACACAGCCTGGAGGTGTGTTAGGTCATTGTCCTGTTGAAAAACAAATGGTAGTCCCACTAAGCGCAAACCAGATGGGATGGCTTATCGTTGCAGAATGCTGTGGTAGCCATGCTGGTTAAGTGTGGCTTGAATTCTAAATAAATCACTGACAGTGTCACTAGCAAAGCACCCCCACACCATCACACCTCCTCCATGCTTCACAGTGGGAACTACACATGCAGAGATCATCCGTTCACCTATCCTGCGTCTCAATAAGACATAGCGGTTGGCACCAAACCTTTCTAATTTGGACTCATCAGACCAAAGGAAAGATTTCCGCTGGTCAAATGTCTATTGCTCATCTTTCTTGGCCCAAGCAAGTCTCTTCTTCTTATTGGTATCCTTTAGTAGTGGTTTCTTTGCAGCAATTCGACCATGAAAGCCTGAATCACACAGACTCCTCTGATCAGTTGATGCTGAGATGTGTCTGTTACTTGAGCTGTGAAGCATTTATTTGGGTTGCAATTTCTGAGGCTGGTAACTCTAATGACCTTATCCTCTTATTCCTTTCCTGTGGCGATCCTCATGAGAGCCAGTTTCATCATAGCGCTTGATGGTTTTTGCGACTGCACTTAAAGAAAATTTCACAGTTCTAGATTGATAGACCTTCATGTCTTAAAGTAATGATGGACTGTCATTTCTCTTTGCTTATTTGAGCTGTTCTTGCCATAATATTGACTTGGTCTTTTACCAAATAGGGCTATTTTCTGTATACCACCCCTACCTTGTGAAAACTGATTGGCTCAAACGCTTTAAGAAGGAAAGGAAATTTAACAAGGCACACCTGTTAATTGAAATGCATTCCAGGTGACTACCTCATGAAGCTGGTTGAGAGAATGCCAAGAGTGCAAAAGCTGTCATCAAGGCAAAGGGTGGCTACTTAGAAGAAGAAACATGTATTTTTATTTGTTTAACACTTTTTTGGTTACTACATGATTCCATATGTGTAATTTCATAGTTTTGGTGTCTTCACTATTATTCTGCAATGTAGAAAATAGTAAAAATAAAGAAAAAACCTTGAATGAGTAGGTGTGTCCAAATTTTTGAATGGTACTATATATACTTTGTTTGTTTTGTCAGCAAAGCAACTTTTCTCTAGCACACTAGTGATATCACTGTGAGAGATTTGATTTGGTTAAAACAAATGAGGAACAGAATTTGTTGGGAAAATATGGATAGTGTGTGGTATTTATTCATCCTTCATTTAGCAAGGTACTGTAGGTCACTGACAGTAAAATTACTATTTACAATAACGACATGGTGGTGTTGTACAGTTCAAAGGGAAACATAGCATGTTGTTACCTCATAGTCCAATTGAGATATATGAATAGATTTAATATCAAATCAAATCAAATTTTATTTGTCACATGCGCCAAATACAAATACTTACCGTGAAATGCTTACTTACAAGCCCTTAATCAACAATGCAGTTTTAAGAAAATAGAGTTAAGAAAGTATTTACTAAATAAAATTTTAAAAATAACAATAATGAGGTGTGTGTGGGGTTGTTAAGGAGCCTTTTTTATACCTAGAATAGACTGGATATGTGATAGTTCTCCATACAAGAGGTATAGTTACAGTACAGTTGACATGCTTAGTTCCACAGTGCAAGGCTGAGACAGAGGCCCGCATTACCAGCAGATGGTGCCAACGTGGCATAGACTGGCACAGTGAAGCCTGGCGGCGATAGGGGCATCTGATCTTCACCCACTGGGTTTACCATGCAGCCTCTGTTCTCTGTGTGAAACACAATACCTTATATAGTCATCTATATTACACTTACATTACAAGTACATTACACTTACATTGACTTTCTGTAGGCACGGGTGTGTATGTGGGGGGTAGGCCTGGAAAAATCAGGTTTGTAATGTGCTCTAGTGTTTAATGGCCCATATAGTTAACAGTGTACAGGCACATATAGATTGTACATACATTATTGAATTCATGTTCATTTGGAAATGATCACAATATTTGTAAGTTGTTTTGAGCAGCAGACATGAAATGGATTTGGAATGGCACTTTGCACAAGTTGATGCTGAGGCATTACAAGCTGCTATAATGAATATGTTTGTATATTGTTGCAATCATTTGAAAAGGGCAAGAGTTTACAGAAAATTGATACCACATTGGAGCTCCAGAGAGATTTCAACATAACAATGCCATTACAATAGAGTGAAAGACATGACATAAACAGGTAACATACAGAATATTTTTTTTTCTCAAGAGAAATGGCAATGTCTTGTTTGAGTTGTGGTTGACATGTGGAATCATGTATGTTTGACTGAGATGTGATGAATAAAAAAAAAATGCATCACTTCACTTGGACATAACCCACACATAGGCTTAACTGGCCAGTCACCAAGATGGCAGTGAGTGGGCAACATTATTGAGTCCTTCCCACTGCACAGGAACTGTATCAATCACTCAGAGAGACCCAAACGGAAGAGCTTAGCACATTTCTCCCTCTTTCTTTTCTGCTTTTCACAATAAACAAAAGGGGGATAGAACCAGAACCAGTGCACAGATCCAGGTCTGTAGTAGGGCCGGCAGTAATGGTGGTGTTGGTCTTGGCTAGTTCCCCCATGGTCTGTTCTGTCTCCATTAACATTCTGAGACTGTGCCACTCGGAGCACCAGGCTCTGAAAGAGAGCGCTTAGACTCTCTCTCTCTCATACTAGGAGACAGCTAGGACAATAACTCTACTGTGTGACTTCCTACTTTCTATATATTCAAACTCCCCCCTACAAATATACACACTGCTCCACCACCATGAATGGACCCCACTGTTAACTAACCCTACAATGAGTGGCCATGATTAAATATAGGCCTCTGTTATTTTTGATCATTTATTGGGCTTAATGAATGTGACGTGTTCAATGTCCATTCTAGAGCAGAGTCTCGCGTTCAGATGACATAATACACATAAGTCGATCATCTAAATACACTTTCATGGAGAAGTCAAAACGCAGGACAAAACCTCAACTGAGGTTCAAACGGAATTTCCATCCCCTTCCGGGCCTACTTACTAATGAGCATTGATTACAGGATGCCACTAGATGCCGCACTCTTAGCAGCTCCTTTTCCCTTATGGGATGTAATACAGTAATTCCACTTAGGACAGTCATGATAAAATAGCCTAAAACATAGTCCCTGTTGTTTTAGAAAATGGTATAGAAGAAAAGCTACATTTATTTGGATGTATTTCAGTGTCTTAAAAAATACCCTTTGAGGAAAAAAAGATTATATAAATAAAATACATAAAATGTTGCTTTTATAAGGACCACACGTTTTCTAGAAATGGATATATGCCACTTAATAGATCGAAATAATAGTGGAGATTTAGTTGAACTAGGTATATTTAATACAAACACATTATGAAAATAATCTCAATAGTCTATTTATTGAAAACATCTGAAAGGATGCTTACAATAAAAAATCACGAGGAGAAGTCAAATATTATTTACCATAAGTACAATATAGCCTTTAAAACGTATAGGCTACTATTAATACGAAGGCAATCAGCACACATTTATAAATGCTTACAAACACCATATAAGTTGTAATATAGCCTATTAGGCTACAGTGGCATGCAAATATGCCTAGAAAAAAATCCATTCATAGAACATTTTGAAAAATAGAGAAACAATTGTTACAGTAATTATGATATTATGATAGTGTGGTTTATAACACTGCCTCTCCTAAGAGGCACGCCTGGATGACAATTAGACGATTAAAAATAATTATACAACTCTGAAGAGGAAAGTTGAATATAATTTACACTCGTCTAAAATATAATTTTAAATATTTTTGAAGAACTATCCCTATAAATCTCAAATAGAAAATTGGCCTATAAAATATTATAAATTACGTTCTGATGAGATCAAAGCTGTAACTGAGATATAACAGAGAAATACATAATGATTGACCTATAAAACCATATTTCCTGCTATGATGCTATGTCAATCCCTTTTGTTTCAAAGGGGCTGACATGAACAGTTGAAGTCACTTTTATCCGCAGCATAATTTGCAAGAAATGTGCTTGATCAAAATATTTTATTGCCAGTTCGTTTGCCGAGGACTTTGTACAAGAGGACTTAAAACTATACCATTGAAAAGCTGTAAGCATCGTAGTCGCATATCAAATGCATCACACAGTTAAAATAATGGCTTAATTTTTCCATGGACCAGATCAGGTAGGCTAGAGACTACTGTAGCTGGCAACCACACCCCTGAAGTATGGTCAGCACATTATATTGGAAACGTATTCAAAAGGTATTTCAATTTAGTAACTTTATTTTAGTGTTTTAAGAAGTTCTGCAACTACAACTGCTACAATAACACATGCATAAAATGATAAATAAGATAGAGTTTATACCATGACATTTCTGATCCCACAACTAGAAACACAAACTATGAAGCTCTGAAACGTATCGAAATGTGTCAATGCTGAAACAATAAGCAACCCTCTCTGGACCGGAGCCTAATTAAAACGAGCCAAGAATAGAGACACAATTTCGACGCCATCTATTCAGACGTTTAAATCATGATTTTCTATAATAGCTCAAACTTTAAAGCTCTTTATCAGATATCGTTGGTCTTCATAGCATTGTATTGGAAACAGTTGAGTTTATCATATTGACACAGTTGAGTTAATTTAATTTGGAGATTAGAGTATTTCTCTGTCCGCCACGGGCTCTGTGAGTTAGTCCGCTCAACATGCCCTGCTTAGCCTACCGATTTGCTCTGTTTTCTAAACACTATTCATTAAGCCTACAATATGTGGCCTCTATAAGCGGATATATTTTCACCTGATCTGTAGGCTATTTATTATCGAGCATACCAAGGTTTTCTAATGCATGCATAAAGCTATAGACCTAATACAGCAGTGTGCATTAATGTGCTGGTTATTAATTGCCCAACAAAAAAGTTCCAAATACATTAGATATCTTATCGAATGTAGCCTTCAGTAGGCCTACTGGAGCACCTGGGAATAAGTTAAGGGTATGGGACGTTATTCATCCCATACCTGGACTCAAAAATCTATTTAACTACATTGATGAGAAGCACTTATTTTACAACACGATAACATCTATTGTTAACAGGGCTGTGCCCACGAAGAATTCAAACATCATTCAAACATGAAATTAGAGAGCACTAGTACTGCTCTTCCACTTTAGGTCTACACCGTACATTAGTGCCACTCTGCGCTCGTTTGTCAGAGTAGGACTGCTTGGCACCATGTATGAGGCCGATTGCATGTTACTACCACCACGACGAAGGGCACATTCAGAAAACACTTACAAGCTATGTATCATCTATGGAGTGATCGAATTCGTCGTTGTTTCTCGCGTGCAATATATGGGTCGCTCTCCTTGGTCTTTAAACTTTTCAGTTTTTGTTGAAAAGTGTTTCATGTCTTGAGTCTAATCGGGCCAACATCGTGCTTTAAGGAGTTAAATATGTTTCTGCTTTCGCTGTAACTAGGTCTATAGTTAGAGAAATGGTGGTTGTTAGAAAACAGTGGTAATTACTTAGCCACGACATGCCACGACATGCTCATACATGCGTGTAGTCACATTGTTCAGCACCTTGTACCCTGGACAGCGCCCAACTAGATTTGCTCTGCATAGCAGGTCGCTTTCTCTCTCTCTGTTCAAAATTATACTGAACGTTATTTTATATAGCTTATCACACATATATCATGCAAGTACAATATGTAGCAAATGATCTAGTTAGACAAGTGAGATGTTATTGCTGATAAAAATACAGTTGTATTTTTCTCAGCATCTTGAGAACAGAAACAGTGGCCTATACTAGTAATAAGAAGGGAATACTAAATGGACGAGCATGCGTCATAAAACAACAGAATAAAATACTTTGTGGAGGTGTTAATGGCAGCTATTTTATAAATGACTTTATGCTGTTGTACTGATCAAAATGCTAGTTGGGAGCATAATGGCCATGTGTCTATCCCTCTTGACAAAGAGAAGGCTTTTAAACCTGGACACTTGCCAAACGTCACACCTTCCCGCCTGCCCAGGGTGCATTAACAGTATAGCTGGCAGTGGTGAAGGAGTAATTATGTTTAATTATGTTTAACACTATGTAGTTAACGCTGTAGCAGCGGCAGTGAGCGCATTTATAAAATGAAATTACATAAAATAACTTGTATTTTAATAAAGCTATTTAAAGATGAATTGATTTTGGGCGGAAACAGGGCAGTGTCATATCCGGATGAAATCATGTTTCATATCTAATGTAGGCCTATTCCATCTCAGCGACACGTACTCTGTCATAACATTAACCTACAGGATGTGGCCAAAGTTGAACTCAATTCCCAATGAAGTATGAACACATGTCCAACTCTATTTAGGCTGATTTAGTTTATTGTTTTAAGACATTCTGATATGGGGCACATTTTTGCTATGCTTCCCATGAGCACTTCATGTTCGTGACTGATATATGACTGGCTGACACTATTGGCTATAATACACACGAGCACCCTATCAATAATGATTTTTTGAGATATTTCTCGAGAATATGATTTAATAGAAAATGAAAAGGTTATCTTTTAAAAGTATTTTATAGGCTACACGTGCATCATTTGCTACTTTGCCAAAGGTCATTGCCAAAGTTCAAATAGGGCCAGTCCTTCAGCAACTTCAAACAAGGCGCTCTCCTTTCAGCTCTATACTACACAGAGCTACGTGCATCAAAAGTCATTGCCGAGATGCGTGCCTTCGTTCAGATTCTCGGTCCACTACCACAAAACCCTGTGTTTAATTGGACTACAAACAGCTGCAGACTGTAGAAATGCATCCTCTCTCCTGAGGAGGTCGCTTTTGCTCCTCTCCACTGAAATGCTCATGTGGGTTTAGGATGCTTGCGTCGTTACTTCTGTCATAAAGATGCTGTTTGTACTTTCATGTTGAGACAGAGATATTGTTCCTACTGAATGGGATTGTAATACTGTTTTCAAAGAGTGAATAAAAATATAGATGAAATTGTCAAAAATGTCTCTTTCTCTCTCACTCCCGCGCACACACACACACACACACACACACACACACACACACACACACACACACACACACACATACACACACACGAACGGAGGAAGGAGGGAGGGCGGGAGAGAGGGAGAGACGTGTATTGCTCAGTCACTCCCCAGTTGTTCATTATGCTTGAGATTTTCAGGCATTTTGTCATCTTTTCATTTGCATTAACATGAACACTGATATAAAACAATCGTATGTGTAAAAGTCTAGTTATACAATCTCTCAGTTATTCAATTACATTTGTACAGTTTGGGACTGTTCAGCAGGTTTAGTAACCAATAATACTGACAACGAGGAGGATCATCATTGAGAAAGACATTTAAATGCCTCTTCATCTACTATCTATTAGGCCTATCTCCAGCATTAAATGACCCTGCCCTTCCTCCTCTTCCTCTTCCTCTCACATCGTATTATTATGCATCCTCAGTGCACAACTCAATGAGGTGTGTGTGTGTGTATGTGTGTGTACTTTCGGAGAGAGATAGGCATGAGTGTGTGTGTGTGTGCCAGTGGGCCATAATTTGCAACATATGTAAATAGTGTAGATTTATATCCAAGACAAGGTCATTCTCTGACATGGTTCTTCATGCCAGAGTACAGTATCTTGCCTCAGTGAGGTTTCCTCTTTTTGTTGTCTTGATCTGAAAAGACTGAATAGTTCAGAAAACCGTTCTAATTATATGGAAGCACAGCTTATTTAGGTGATGAAAAGGGACTTGTAGTGTCATAGCAGCCCCTTAAATTTGCCAAATAAGGAGCGGTAATGATGAGGTGAGAAGGAGTGAATGCCTAAAACAAACTATAGAGAAGCTCCACTAAAGCAGCCAGGGGCTTAAGATATATTAAATTACCATGATTAGGACTTTAGGCATGGTTCAAGCCTGTTTGAGAGGCTGGGGAGCCTGAAAGTGGTGCTATTCATGTCTGGGGAGCAGGGTCAATAGGTCGGTGAAGTTCACAGGACCTGTTTCTATTCTTATGCTAACACAGAATACAGGCCATAATGCTCACTGGCTTGGAAGATATAAATGATTGGGCAATAATCCACGGCCCTCCGTTGCAGGGGGAGCTGGTCTATAGCTAATTGCGCTCTGCCTGCTCTCCATTCAGGAGACGGCCATAATGATGTCTCTGAAAGACTGGCCGTTTTCTCTGCTCTCCTCTTTTCCCACTTACAGTTAGAGAGGTACACGATTGTGTTTTGATATCAGTGCACGGGGGCTCAGGCGTTTCTGAGTGCTAGTCTTGTACAGGAGGCTCTTGGTTGAATTGAGTGTATGGCTGCATACAGTGAGATGCTGTGTTCTGTTGACAATGACTGCTTACAGTCCATTCTGAAGTTGGCTAGATGTTTTTCCCTCCACATCTCATAATGATAGCCACAGAAAATGTGTCTATTTTACAGTCCCATAAAGCGTTTTAAGGATAATACATTTTTGCCTAGTTTAGTCACCTCCCTACTCCCCAGGACAGTTTAGTTGTTCCTCCATCCAAGAACGCCTCTTGGAGTGTAGCAATGTAAATAGATGAAATTATGATGAAGAGTATTTTGTTTATTTACATATCGTTACACGGAACATAAAAGGTTGTTTTGTTCTCCTACGGAAAGCCTGAAGATTCATTTCTCAGTGATGGTAAGTATGAGGACCCTCAATGCCTCCCGCTACAATAGGCCCTATCTATCTCCTTATGACAAGCAGAAAATCTGAGAAGAATAAATTAATGAATACAAATGATCGTGGAGTGCCATGTGACAGAACACCTGCAGTCAAGTTCCTGTGGCTGAGACAGAGTCTAGTCGGCTCGTCTGGGAGCCAGGGCTGTTTCACAAGCATTTTTCACATTCACACAACTAGTCGAGTTTAGGCTGGGCTGGGAGCATCATGGGAGTGGCTTCAGTTTACACTGTACACATACAGAATGTATTTACATTATCATACACGTTTCACCCCAAGCAAGAGTAGTGAGGATTCTGTAAGAGATGGGATATCTAAAGTCCTGTGAAATGAATTGTACTTTTAGTCAGGGATAAATGGTTTCTTTTGATAGTTAAAAACCCTTAAAATGCAAGGAAAATGGTGTATATTATAGGAATTCTAAGTCTATTGTGCATTGAAAAACTGCAAGGTCAAGGTTACCGAGTATGGTTTTGAATATACTGTAATAAAAAAACGTATATGTAATCCTTTATTACCTAATAGGGGATATGGTTATAAGCATATTTCAGTGTCTGTAATCAAACGATCACACTTTCAGTGTCACTGTGAAAGAAATTCATGTCAGCTCCTGTCAATGGAGTTCATTCCATTGGCCATTGGGGAATAGACGGACAAGCCACTTAAACTGCGGTCATGCCCTCTGACCCCTGCCTGCTCTAGAGGGCCCTGGGGAGACACTTAATAGCACTGACATCTAGGATTCTAACAGGTCCCTCTCTGAATCACATTCCAAGCATCGAAACCCCATCATCCCATCATCCCATCATCAAACTCCTATTTTCTATACACTGTATTGTTATATTGCATTGATGAAAGCTACATTTGACATCATTCCTGAATATGAAGTGCAACCATTTTTTTAAGTACCTGCATTTCAACATAGCATTGCCCATTAGTGCCCCATGAACTGTCCGGTATCATAGAAGGAAATGTAGAATTTAGGATAAAACTCTTTACATAAAAATACATATTATGAAAGGTTGAATTGATTTATAATAGATGGGTAGTTATAGATTCACTGGATAAATTGTATGGGAAGAAATAGAGAAGTACAAGGAATAACAATGTTAATTTGATAAACTATCTGCAAACTTTGTTAATTGTCTAAACTACGTAAACACTTCATAAATATAAAAGTATTTATAAACCTTTTAAAACAGTTCTTTGTTTTCTTACTTGCCTATTATCTATTCCAAGTTTAGGGAATTACAATGTCTTAAAACACCCCAGGTTTGTTGTGAACAGGACATTAATTAACATGTTGATAAGCACGTGTCACGTTATTGGTCTTTTCCGGGTCAAGCTGTCCCTTTAAAAGGACAGGTCATAACCCTCTCTGGCTGGCGACTTGGACATGGGATTGTCAGCAATATAGACTCACACTCAGCTTACTGCTTGATCCCCTCCTGATACTAAAACACAATAAAGTGCACTTTTATGATCATTTCTGTCATTGTGTTTACATTTCACCAAATTACATTCAAAGTGTCTCCTGAATGCTGTGGCTATTTGGGATAGCAAAATGTTTGCATTTTGGCAGAAAGTAATACAGATTTACCGACAAAAGAACGTGCAATAAACAATATTCTATTTGAACCATAACCTTTGTTTGACCGTATGTAAAGCAATACATAAGCTTTTTATTGTAGGCTATTGTATCTGCAATTAAAGAAGTTAACTCAACTGACTAGAATGTAAAGCTAGTATAGTGTTCACGTATAGGGTATCTGAAGCACTAATACATGGAGGCAAAATGTTACAAGTACGTATTCTTTTGAGATGTTCTACTGTAGGCACTCTAGAAATCTAAGCTAATTAACGATTAATAAAGATGTATCGACATTCTATTCTTATACCGTTAATTTGTATAGGCTAGATTTGAATGTTTCATTAAAAAGGTGTCAGAGATAGGTGGCCCATGACATCAAGCTAAGTTGCCAGCCTATCTATGGGCAAACTAAAACGACTTCAGTTGGAATGGTCGGAAAGAAAATATAACTTTTGATAACCGTATTGGACCTATTTTGAATCAGAAATCCCTTGAGGTATTTTGGCATCAACTAAACGTTCGATTGGAGTGTGTTTCTGGTCAATCTATTTCCAAATGTCAGTGACCTATGCAAATGATTCCCAACGTGGACCCGACTAATAATGCAGAGAAGACATAGCAGTAAATTAGTTGTCAGATACATGATCTGCTTTACAGACTGGTTAAGCAGTACACAAAATGTAATAATTATCTGCTTACCTTAATCACAGGCATTATGAAAGCAATAATTCGTGATGTTTTTAAAATCTAAAATTCAGATGTAGGCCTAGCCTATTAATTCGGGTAAAATGTATTTGATTTTCGGATTCTTTTTTCTGCGGTCAATCCACGATGAAGCATCTTTGAGGGGAAAGACGAGTTGCTGGTTTTGAGTCGACGAGTCTGTGCTATCCAGTCTGAAGTCAAATGGCGAGTGATTGGCGATACTCTATCGAATTTAAAGAGCAATTAAATGTTCAAAACAACAACGCCTTCTGAGGGAGAGGGAGTTAGCTCAAGGAGAGAAACTTCTGCAGGGGCATGTCTGTATCGCTACTTCTGCATCGCTGTGTCTCAATCGGCTCTCTCAACTTCTAAACTCACTGTTTCTCTTTTTTGATTCACGTCTATTTTCTTTGCATGTTATTATGCCTTTGCACTTTAGATTTCGTCCAATCCATTAGCATGACTTCATTTCTCTCAGCGCGTGCCTTATTAGGTTTCTGCAGAATCATTTTAGGATATGTTCAATGTTTCTCAACAATTACGTGTCATCTGTCACTCATAATGCATATGCAAAAAATGTATATGAAGCAGTTACCGATCAAAGACCAACAAACCTGAGAGCTTAGAAGGCTACTTGGTAGGCTACTTTTCATTTATTTTAGGCTACTTCAGAAGACTTAATGAGGACGATCTGTTTGTGTCTAAACGGTTGTAGGCCTGTATTCACATTTCAAAATAAGGTGATTAGTTGCATAATATTCACACTCATCTGGTAAATAGAAGATCCACCATCAGCTTTCTATTGTTGTGTGCTTTCCAAGGTGCTGATACACATACTGTCTTTAAGAGCAACACACTGTAGTTCTCAGTCTGTGTCTCTAGGCTGCGTTTAGACAGGCAGCCCAATTCTGATCTGTTTTTCACATATTAGTCTTTTAACCAATCAGATAATCTCTGAAAAAGATCTGATGTGAAATGATCCGATGTGATTGGTTAAAAAAAATCAGAATTGGGCTGCCTGTCTAAATGCAGACATATAAACTTCAATATCAATCATTTCTGTATTTCCAATAAAAAACACTTGAATCTTTTAGACATCTGTTGAATTATTTATTCTGTATACACATTCAATTCAACAGCACAGAAGTCATGACAAGTCAGAACTCAATTACAAAAACATGCTTTGCATGATGTTAGTGTACAAGTATGTGTCCCTTTCTTTACTGCAGGTATGTACTGTCTATCTCTCTGAATAAGGATAATAGTAATAATCAGGCAATGAGACGGCTATTAATCTGACTGCTTCAATAATGTATCCAACACATTTCATGTTGAACATTCCCTGATCACTATGAACACATGCAGATAATATTTGTAATAGGAAAAATGCAGCATTTGATGGATATACAGTAAATGGATGGAATCTTCACCAAACAATGTCTTTCTTTTCACTGTGACAGTCAAACATTAAACAACATTTGCAATACAGCCAGAGGGTGAGTCATTCACATTTATTTGCATAGAGTAGTCAGTTCTATTCATAAAGTAACTAATTGCACATGACAGAGGATAGACATCCAGAGAGCTTCTCTTGTAAACAGCCCACACATTAGGGCACTGTAGTGCTTCTCTGAAGCCCAGTACACTCCAGAGTACTCTACAGAGTACAATAGGGACCAAACCACACACACACACACACACACACACACACACACACACACACACACACACACACACACACACACACACACACACACACACACACACACACACACACACGTCCTTAAATTAAGGAATGAACACAAGTTGATCACATCCCTTTTGATTTAACATCATACACACATTGTTTTACATTTTGCTGTAATGTTAAAAATGATGTTGAAACTATACACTCACTCTCAGCTGGGGAACATTGATTACCCAAGTGCAATATATCTGCAGATAATCCATGTGCAACTCCTGCAAGCAATGTCTTCAAATAACTCCAAACATTGTCCTTACAGTAAATCTATCCAAACATTAACTTTAGGGGGGATTCTTCAGTGCCCTCATTTCTCAGTGTTTGACTGGAGAGGATGCCAATGAGGAAGGCCTTGCATGACATCCTGGGATCTGATATGCTATTCCCATTGGTGCTTCTAGACCGACTGCCAGGGCCCAGGGCCCAGGACTCAGGGCCCAGGACTCAGGGCCCAGGACTCAGGGCCAAGGGCTCAGGGCTGGTGGAAGAGGCTTCCTCTGGAGGTTGTCAACACCAGCAGGACCTGGAGGCACAGAGATCAAAAACAACATGTAAGTCACCCATGTCACATTGCTTAACACAGGAACCCAGAACACAGCGCATTGGCTAACTGTAAACAGTGACCAGTATTGTTTTAGGTCACAGTAAGATGGAGGGATGACAATGATCTTGGCCTTGATGCTTGATGCTTGATGCTTGATGGAATCTAGTCTGGGAGCAGGGAATATGTCAGTCAGTGACTGATTGGTTAAAAAATAAATGTGGATGTACAGTCTTCCATCTATTTCTACATTAGATTATTCAAAACACATTAACACCAGTTTCGGTACTTGGAGTACGCCAATAGAAATGTTATGAAATAAGGATAATTGTGTTACAGTATGTGCAAAGCAATTCCAGAGTGGACAGAAACAGGAAAGGACAGATTTTACCAATACAAAGAATCATTGTGAATTCATGTGGGATATTGAAGTTTTCTGATAACTGTGTTTATTGCTTCATCCTTAACTGTCATCAGCTTAACAACTAAGACAAATCTAGCAGCCTCTCATCAAGTTTTGAATATACACAGGGGCAGTCTACCCGCACCATTACCAATTTCACCAAATTATATATAGAGAGGTTTCTGGACAATTTAATCCCACTGGGGGACTTGGCCAGACCCTTTCTCTGTCCATTTTTCACCCTCTCCCTTATTCAAGCCCCCTCTTTTTTCTCTTCCTCCACAATGCAGGATCTCTCCCTCTTTCTTTTTTATGTTCTCTCATATATTTTTTTCTCTGTGGCTCTCCCCCCCCCCCTCCAAACCCTCAGACAGCATGCAGCTTATGCAAATCATCAGCCTTTTATGCTCAATACTCGTCCTCAGTCCTGAATGAGACCTCAACAAAACACACACACACACACTCAGGTTCATTTAAAATGTCCAAATACACATAGCCCCCAGTGTTCCCACTCAAAGTCTTTAGCGCCATTCCAGGCCATTTGTATTCGAAAGCCCCAACCTGACTGGATGAGCTCCCAGTTAGTAGGGTAGGTAGAGGCAGACAGATGACAGGGTCCTGCTTCTACTGTCCCAGAGAGGGAGGGAGGGATGCATAGGAGAGAAAGATGGGATGGGAGAAAGATGGAGGGAGAGTGAAAGAGACAGGGAGGTAAGGAGTGAGTGATGGAGGGAGGGAGAGAGGGGAGACTGATGAATATAAAATGTTCTCTGTGTCGCTGTGTTCCCAGGCTCTGGGCTGTGTGCTAGGGGACAGGAGGGGGACGGGAGGGGGACAAGAGGGGACCAGAGTGGGGGGACAGGGTGCCTTTGCCCAGCTGTAAGGGGGACCTAAGGGACTACTCACACACTTTCTGACAGGCTGTCCCTTTCACCAGCACATAGCTGGGCCCGCCAGGCCTGCTACCATAACAACGCTGCAGCCCCTCTGTCATAGCAACGCCACGGAAACACCACGGAACACTGGGCTCCTCCAGCCTGCCTTGGACACGACCATCAGGGGAGAGGATGGGAGGGGGTGTTGACAAAAGTAGATGAAGAAGTACTGAATGTGAATCAGAGTCTAGACATTCCCACCGCTGTGAACTTGAACTTGACAGACAGCCTGAAATGTTCACAGGCCGTGTGAGTGATGGGCAGATAGAGAGATACAAGCAGTACAATGGAGGTGCAGACTATCTAGTGATACATTTCCTTAACCTTTTTCTAAATGATCCCACAATAAATTGATACAAAATGCCTTGCTAACATTTATGATGAAGTGGTCATTAAAACTTGTTTGGTTGACCAATTGGTTGCCCGCATTTGGTGAATACACCATAGCCTTTAGCTAGGGCTGTTATGGCCGCTGTCTCCATACTAATGCCTGTAAGCTGAGGCAGGCCCATGTCTGGGGTCCAGGCTGTTTATGGCCACTGGGCCATGGGAAGAAAAGAGATGTGAAAGGTCCCCTGTTGCCGTTACAAAGCTGAGAACAACCCTTGGTGGGATAATCGCGTTTATCCCCAGATTAAGACGAGATCGCAGCTGAGGTATCCTCACAGGGGGAGAGGAGAGGGAGTGTAAAACATACAATCTTTAGACAAAGCTCAGAGCAGGGTGTGTGATTTAGTCCCTTTTATGGACAGGTTATAACATTGAATGTGATGGAAGATTACTTAAATGTGTTTGTCTACATGGGTCTGAACCCACCAGTCAGTTGCTAATTCTGCCTGGATCATGATGAAAAAAACGGTCTAGATTCATTGGTTGTGTTTAGCAGGGGGGGTCTTGATAAAATCCACAAGGCTTCAGCTACAGTCAGTCACAGTACAATGTGGGATTTGGGAACCACAGCTTTAGGTGTTCAGTGGAAGTGTTACAGAAGCATTCACAGCCATCATTCTATTCTTATTGTTAACCCATCCTCTAACAGCCCACTTGACCTCATGAGAAATGGTAGAATAGAGCTACGGTAACACTCTGAAAAGAAAGAACTCATTTTCTAGTCATAACCCAAGTATGATCGGTATCTTGCATTTGATTCAGATTGAGCTCCTTAGTGGGATAATACAAGGTGGTTCCAGACAGCTCTCAGACCCCTGTTCACCCTGTCTATTAATATGCCAGCTGCAGCCTCTGCCACATGGAAACACAGACAGACACACAGAGGCAGACAGTACAGTCCCTCCCCCAACACACACACTGACTGTCCACACACACATATAAACACACAAAAGTGTTAATAAGTGCATAAAAACACACAGATACTATGCACACACACACACACACACACACACACACACACACACACACACACACACACACACACACACACACACACACACACCACACACACACACACACACACACACACACACACACACACACACACATCCTCCCCACCACGTTACATTCTGAATGGATAAGCCTGTTAACGCTCAAACATCATTTCTCTCTCATTACAACTGTTTCAAACGTGATATTTAAGTGAGCTCTTCTGTGCTATCCCTCTCACATTCTCTGTCATTACTTTTGTTTACCTCTCATTCCATTGTTCCTGCATACATTATCACCTATTATCATTGTCTGAATGCCGTGCTGTGAAATACTGTTGTCTGCCCCTTGGTAAAAAAAAACTTCTCTCCCTCCTTTCTCTCTCATTTTCCCTCTGGCTGCCTCCTTTTACAGGGTAATATATTGTGATTGTCGTTTAATTAATAGCCTGTCTGTGGCAGAAGGGGAATCGGGAACACAGTCTTCCACCCAGCTCAAATGTAACAGAACATTCTCAATGCCAATTTGTTCATCCATACTAACAAATTTATGCTTTTTTAAATCCTAAGATTCTGTAAAGATTTTACATCTGTGAATTATTGAGAATTGTTCTCCCATAAACAACCATTAATATGCTGGCTGTTATAGACACAAGGTAGTTGAAGCAGGGGGACAGTAACCCCCAGCGTACTCAGTGAGTTAAGATACGTTTAGGTTTTCCAACATTGTAACTATGAATTATATTTTAAACACATGCCTCTGATTATCCTTTAAGTTATTATTTTAACAGTGCAACATCATTTAAAAAATAGCTAATTTAGGGCTTTAAACTAATTTGATAATTTGTGCAAACACACACACACACACACACACACACACACACACACACACACTGAGACACACTGAGACACATTTACTAACACACACAGACATAAATACATAGAAAAACGGGGGGAGAGGGGCTGCTTTTCTAGGGGGCACTCTCATGGTTTTGGCGCTAATGCAGGCATCTGGCAGTGTCTGGTCTGGAGCGTCTTTCCCACCCCATTACCCCCTGTGTCTCCTGCAGCACCCACCCACACAATGGTGGGAAAGAGGGGTGGTGGACCTCCGTCAAGAGCTCTCCTCACAAAGCAGTCATTGTGGAGGGGAGCCAGGAGCAGAATGATAATGTGGACTCCATCTACTGTTTACCAACAGGCAGACTAGCTACAGACAGACAGCTGCAGTACACAGTACACTACACCGACCTGCAGCCCTGCAGCCCTGCAGCCCAGGCTCAAAGATCACAGCTCTCTGTTGCTCTCTGCTCTGTTCCCCAGTGCCAGGGGCTAAAAGAAACATTTAACAGGAATCTGTATGGTTGTTTTGTACGTGTGTGTGTGTGTGTGTGTGTGTGTGTGTGTGTGTGTGTGTGTGTGTGTGTGTGTGTGTGTGTGTGTGTGTGTGTGTGTGTGTGTGTGTGCGCATGTGTGTGCCTGCATGCATGTGTGTCTTTCTGTTCACGTGTGCATTTCAGACTTCCATGTCTATGGGCACCCTACAATGTGGAATTAGTCACATTGCGGAAAGATAGCATTGTCCCATGCTCTTATAGAACACATTTAAATCCAGCCAGGTCACTCGTGATACAAGTTAATATTAGACTTCCATCCATGTCTGAGGACATCGGGAGATGATGTGGAAACCGGCCACCAGAGGCAACAGTGAGTGCTTTTACAGTCAAATAGGTTTGGGTTTTGCTAGGGTGTTGTGGACAGGATGGAGGATGGGCTTAACGTTGCATGTTCTAATTCAGCGATAGAAAGATGTTTTTGAGATTTTTGTTTTAAACCTATCCCAAACCTTAAACCTTAACTTAATAATTCGGAGTTAACGCCTAACCTTAAGATTTTGGAGTTACAGTAGTGCCTAAACTTAACCCTAACCTTAAAAATGTGGAGCTAATGCCTAAACTTAACCTTAAACACTTGGAAATGTGAGGTTTGAGAAACATGGATGAACGTCTAATTCTGACGTGAGACTGTGAGAGCTAGTTGTTCAAATCAACGTATTTTGGTTCACACAGCCAATGTCTAATGAAAACGTGCATCTACTCGGCACATGTGCATGCAGAATGCAACATCAGCAGTCATTACAGTAAAAACATCTGCCTTAACCTGGTGCTGTCCTAGGTCCTGAATTAGATTCCAATGCTACTGCATTCACTGACAAACCACTGATTACATACTGTACCACTGGCTCCCACCACATCACCACCAAATAATTCACTGTGTCCAGCGTTAACAATCAGGGTTAAAGAGAATGGGGAGATATGCATGTAGACTACTGTAACAGCAATAGTCTTCTTCATTAACGGGGAACTAGGCCATATGAAATCAATCCACCCAATGAAAACAAAGAGATCAGTCATGTTTACAGATTTCATAACCTTTAAACCTGTCAACCAGGAGGATTATAGACAGAGCATTCTCTATATCACCCCCCAATTAGTAGTAAGAATCATCCATATACAAGTCCACTGTCTCTGAGTAAATGGGACATGAAGCATCAGGATCAAAATACGTCTATTTTAGTCCCACAGTCAGTCTGAAACGGAACAGTCTTTTTATATGCATTCATGTGTTGAAAGTAGAATATTCAGTATATGAGAATTTTATGACAGATATATGGTGGAAAATTATCACTGTAAGAACTTTCTCTCACATGAATGCAAAATGACTCACATCCGTGCTCTGTGAGAATAGTTGCTATGGCACCTAATCCACATAGTGGAAATTATTAATTAATTGATACAAGCCAGATGTGATAGTATTCAAACACAGGAATAGACTTAACAAATTATATTCAATGTCATAGGCACACACACACACACACACACACACACACACACACACACACACACACACACACACACACACACACACACACACACTTATCATCATATTTACATCAAATGCTATTCATTATGAGATTCCCTACAACTGATCGTAGGTTTAATTTACACATTGTGTGTAGAGCTAGTCCTTTGCTTCTTCCAGTAAGCTTCTTTATATCTGCCCATCCCTGTATTCTACACAGTGACACATCTGCGATGGAGGCCTTGAGAATATGCAAATCAGGTATGAGGAGGCCCCTCCCCCCCGTGGAGAGACTGCTAGTCTAATTAAAGCTTGCTTGGGCATTAAAGGCACAGTTGTCCTTTGTTGTATTAAAGGCATAGTGGATTTCCTTCATCATAATAAAGGCACATTTTTTTCTTTGTTATGTTAAAGCTACAGTAATCTTTGATTGTAGTAAAATACATAGTGGTTAATCATTTATCATCCCATGATGAATACATGCGAGTATGGGTAGGCTAGGCTACTGTAGATCTTTCATCCAATGCATGTAAGATGTATAATCACTCAACAAGCATTGTGATCTTATTTTTTGTGTACAAACAATTAAGCATACATTTTTGGGGATATGAATTAATGTTGCTCCAAATGAATGCTATTTCCCTACATGATTTAGTGGGGTATTATCCCTAAATCAAAATCTCATAGAAACATAATATAACATATTAGGTGGTACGTGTCTATAGACCTATTTTTTTTGTAATTAAATGAAATCATAGTTTAACAATTGACATTATATTTAACATATATGAGGCATTAGTCTATATGTATTATAAGTCACTCTCTCTTTGTATCTGGTGTGGTTTTGTATGGCTGCCATAAAGGCTTCATAAAAAGATACCCCACTGTAAGGGATGATCTACACTGGCTTTTACATTTCATTAGTTACAGTAAAGGGACTTCAGGATTTAAGGGATATTCGGTTAAACTGGATATTTTTACATTTGGCAAAAATGTATCCCACATCTTCCACTTTGCTGTCGCGTGTCTCGTGCAGCTAAACCCCACGCGCATACAAGGCTGCAGCCCGCGCCTCTAATGTGCTGCTGTGCCTTTAAAGAGGGCTCTCTCCTCGTTTCTATGCAATTATGTTAATATACAGAGCTTGTCTGGTGCTCTTCATTAACCGCTGCAGTTGCATCATTGTTTCCTTTATTTGTTATCTCTGTAAAGCCAATGATTCAGCAACAGGCTATATTTTGGTGTTTTCTTCCTTACAAATATGTGGTCTTTAATAGTGATGGATGAAGTAGGCCGTATGTAAAGTATTTTTTATAAATATTAGCGTTTATTTGTGGTTTTCTATTGCAAATGATCCTATCTCAAGGTCGTGCTTTGCATCGGGTTTGTGTTGGACATCGGTTTCTAAATAGGCAGACAAGGTCCTACCTTCAGTGAGTATGCGAATAATTCCTTGTTCAGAAGAATATGATTATTTATTTTCGATATCAAATATTTTCAGTACATTGTGAGATTACATACATTTAATATTGCATTGCAGTCTGTGTAATATTAGACTTTGTGAAATGCAGTTTAACGTTATATCAACCACATAACCTACATTAGGTAGCCTACCCTTTTTTCATTTATCATGCCATATTCATATTCCTAGCTTGTTAACATAATTGTCCAGCTAATTGTCTCAACGTGTAATTTCTAAGTTGCATAGCAACAGCAGTCTGTGCAATGAAAGCAATGACCTGCTCTGATCATTAGAATCATTTCATCCAGTACTGTGACCAAGAGACATATTTTCAGTTCAAGGTGAGGTGCCTATACGGTAAACTTCAATACCTATGTCCTCTCAAACTACTATAGAAACATCTATAGTGTATAAAAATATATTGTATAGAAATACATTTGCCCTGTTATATTGACTGATAATTTAAAGCTATGAAAAAATCCTACTGCAATTATAGTCTTCACCATAACCCAGATGATAATATAAACAGAACATGTCGTACAGTACACCATCCAACATGACTGGTAGGCCTAGCCTACAGTACTGTCAATCGTGTTTCCCTCTCTATGATAAACACACAGATACAATCATAGTTGCTGTTGTCTTATTTTGTGAATATGCACATTTTTTATGACAGATGTAAATAAATAAAAAAGTGCTGATAATAAGGATATATAAACTGTAGTTAATCTCTGTTATACATAAAGACAACATCTGAAATGACTGAAACTAATTTGGGCTAAATGAGTCACCCCCTGTGCACATTTGTTCTTTTTTTGAATAGTTTTTAGCTTAATATCAAGTAGACAAAGTGACCAAGAGTGGAAGTAAACAATGAGGTGCAATGATGGAAAATGAAAAGGCCTATCACTTTGTATTATGTAATTCCATGTGCAACGTAAGCAATATCCAGATCTTTGAGATTACAGTATATACAGGAACAATTGTAGCTCGAAGACATCTGGTAGGGTGCATATGAATGTGCAAATGATGTACAATAGTCGTGAAACACAGAAGATGTACGTAGGTATTAGACACATTATAGTATGAGGTATGAATGCATACACCATAGACGTATCGCGAGTGAGACAGAAGTTGTAAGCTAAGTATGAGAAAGCAGTGGGTTTAGATGTGAGACACATATGTAAGATGTATGTATGAGACAAACAGCGGTTTGAGATGTGAGGGTTGATTGTAGGTTTGAGACAGATTGAAGGTGTAATGACTAAAGAAAGAGTGAGCTAGCTCTGCTCTGTGGCTGAAGGCCACAAGGACGTCATCATCATCTCACATGACCAGATTTATGTAACCTGAGAGTGCAAGGATTGTGTGTGTGTGTGTGTGTGTGTGTGTGTGTGTGTGTGTGTGTGTGTGTGTGTGTGTGTGTGTGTGTGTGTGTGTGTGTGTGTGTGTGTGTGTGTGTGTGAGAGAGAGAGAGAGAGAGAAAGATATATGTTCAAAATTAGGATTATTTAAGAGATAAATATTTATTCATATGGAAATACGTCTATTTAATGTGGTGTATTGTAAAAAAAAAAGATAACTGCTTGTTTGTTGCCATGTGTGCTGAACGCACATGACAATCAAACATTCATACAAGGCTATTGTCAGTTCGTTAATGCAATGCCTCGTTAACATCTAAACAGTAATGGATGGGGCTGCTTTTTCTCTAGCCTACAAGCGTTCATTTATTTAATATCTCCTAAGCCCTGCCACACTCGTTAGCCAGTTCAGACTGGAGAGGGTAAGATGAGGGCTGACAGAGGCTAGCCTACTGATGAGGGGACTGATGGATAAAAGCCTGATAGAACCAATGGTGCAGCCAGCCCTACCTCATGCCAACACAGCCATTTTAGGAGCAGCAGCAAGACTCTCCATCAAGATGGCTTCCGTAGCTCAGCCCCAGTCAGTCACACAGAGTCCTCTGGCTGCCTGCGAGGGGGGCCGCTCTAACTGGCAGCTCCTTTGTCCCCGTTGGCACAGGGTGGAGGCATCTCGCCCGTCCTTTTCTCCGGGGGCACAGATGGCACCAAAGGCTTCCGGTGATGGAGATTTAAGGGAAGAGGGACAAGGGGGTTGGCCTTTTTCTTCCCCTCCTGCTTTTTCCTTTTTTTGTGACGACTGTGCCACTTTCCCCTCGCTCAATCCAGACCTGGTGTGAATGGCTGGCAGTCACTGTGGAGGAAATAAAGCACAAAACAGACCCCCTTTTATCACTGCCATGGCAACTACCACATAATCTGTCTTTAGGGAAATAAAAGGACAGAAACTGTAATTCCTTTGTATCCGACACAGTCACACCACTACAAGGTACTAGACTCTGGGTGAAGCTTTTGATAGTAATCCTAATAGAGTACAGTCTGGTTATTTGACTCAAGCAATGGTGTACAGTAGGCTGTATGGCATATATTGCACTGGCTTTGTGCTACCCATAGTGGCTGCAATGTTGCTTTAGTGTGTATGTGAGCCGGCTGTCGTTTCAGACCGTGGGAGAGGATCAGTGTATTAGAGACAATAGAGAACGAGCCGCTCTCAACATCATTAATTAATTAAAGGGGTTGCCAGCTCGTCAGAGAGTGGTTAGATGCCGGGGAGAAAAAACATTACCCGCCAGCCACCCTAGATCTTGCCAGCAAAAAATGCTTTGTTGTGGTGCGTTGTCCCGTTTAGCATATGGTCTGATGCAAAGAGCGCACTAGTTCATCAGTACTTATTTATTTCACAAAAAAAGATTCATGAGTAAATTGATGTAAAAGACACTCGTAATACTAATTTCTATTTTAGCGTTCTAATCTATGCCTTCGTGAATAAAAGGAGGAAATATAGTTTCAGGCTGTAAGATGTACTCAGAAGAGCAATCTGATTGGTACTGTGGCAAGTCAAATGAATTTAGCGTCCATAAAGGAGGTTATTCTATGATTAGCCTATAAAAGCAGAGAATGAGAGGGAGTGGGAGATGGAGACTGTAGTTCCTCCATCTTCAGGGAGAATGCATTTTTGAAGATCAGTGAGGAACGTGGGTGGTGGGTGGGTGCCTGGTCGGGAAAACAAAACCCAGATGAGATGAAACAGGCAGACAGCCTCTTTGTAAACAGAATGGATTCAGAGGAAAGAAGTGGATGAAGCAGATGCTGAAGTTTCAGCGTTTTCCCTCCTTTACTCCTCTGCTCTTTCCTTCTTTCTGTAGTACAAAGCTGAAGGCAGCAGCGTCAGAACCTGACGACTACAGGGAGCAGGCTCAGATCTGGGTCACACTGCCACCAGCACAAACCAGGAACATACTGGAGCTTTTACCCATCTTCATCTCCACCAAGGCTCCCATGGAGGCATAGAGAAACATGAAGCCAAGAGGCACAGAGCTGCATCCGAGCACCTGTCATTCACACCCCCATTGGTTCATGTTCATGTTCTGTTTTCAACCTCTCTCTCATATTCTCTCCTCTCATCATGCCTCTCTAGATCTGCCATTGGGTGTTACTCTACCATATAATATGCACATGTACTGTATACCTTTCTTACCATATAGTAGACAGCGTGTGCTGTTCACACTGCAGAGTTTCTGTGTGTATCTCAGGCAGCCACTGCAGTGACAAGGGCACTGGATCAACCTTTGACAATAACAAAGACATTTCCAAATACAATACAATGCAATAGTGAAAAAAAAGCAAAAACACATCCATTAAAACAATACGCTTGAATTCTCATCACTAACATTCAGCGACAATTAATTTGATCATTGTCGGGTTATAGAATAGTCATGCCAAGGGTTCTTCTACAACATTCAAAGGACACGTTTATATGGATTAGGCCTAGAGAAGAATTGAGTGGTGAGATAGGTGTGGTTGAATTAGATAATGTCTCCATTCTTCTTTGTTGGGACTTGTATGGACCAGAGCCTGCATTACAGTTAATGATGAGGAGATTCAGATAGGCAGGCTGGAGGTGGTGGACACAAGGCTTTTGTTTTGAGTATAGTAGAGGTACAATCAGAATGCAGTTAGTGAAGAAAGGTGAAGGGTACAATAAATAATAATAGATGGATATTTTAAACATATATTGAGATTGATTAGAATATGAAGTGTTCAAATCAAGTGAGTTAATAGTAGTTGTTCATTTCCATCATCAACAACTAGCCTACTTTCAGTATTAAAAGACCTGAGGAGGAATGTAGATATCGGGCTACACTTGGGTAATGTAAAGGCCTACACTTGGGTAATGTAAAGCTCACAATAGACGTCAAGAGGATGCGGTTTTGGTTAAGGACGAGATTATCAGAGTAGCGACTTGTAGGCCCTACGTCACTGTGTTGACCAGTGGAAATTCTAAATTGTCTGGTGACACACTAGAATGGAGAGATCCGTCCGGTCGTGGGAAAAGCTCGCTTGGACGTTTCACAAATCCACCGTATAGCCTCCTTTACTGAATCAAACCAATTAGCCAGGAGCGCGCTCCAGCCATTGAGCGCCACTGTAGGCTCTGAGAGGAGTTGTTGGTTGAATGAAAATCCATCCCCGGATTTGGTTCTCCAAGAGAAGCTATAGAAGTTGCCTTTTGAGGGACAGCTATAGCACCGTGAAGGGCCAGGCAGAAAGTCCAAATTGAGACACTTGAATAATTTGGGCCGATTAGGTGTGCACACAATGCGTCAAAGTATTGTGTGACTCACATGGGAGGTATAACGCATTTCAAATCTACAAAAACCATGAATATCTTAAGTGTTCTTCCTTTCTAGGTAACACGACTCAATGTGAGAACACAACTACATTTTTCTATTTTTGAAATGATGTGTTTATGTAATGACATGGATCGCTTGACTTAATATCGACTGAAAGATATCATTAGCCTACGCTTTTTCAGAATTTCAGTGCAAGGGCTAGGTAAAGCCTACATAGCTCATCTTAATCAGGACCGTCTTTTTCATAGGCGTTGGTCTACAGTAGGCCTAAATACGTCATAAAGGCTAATATCGGCCATTTTCTGGAAAATTAAAACGTTTCCACATTTTTAAGAATGAAATCAATATGAGCTACAAATCTTAATCCATTTCATTAAACCATAATTCCATATGTGTTTGCGTGTACGTAAACCTGATTTATGCAGTGAGAACTATAAGGAATACAGCATCAACTATGGATACTTTGATGCAACAAAGCTTTATTCATATTCAGGCCTGAATACCAATTGTTACAGTTCACTCATGTGACTGGATAAAGTTATGTATTCCTCTGACTGGAAAAAAAGCCTTTTTATGAAGTATTTTTCGTTTTAGAAGATGTTTTAGGCAAAAACACTCCATATGCTTTGCGTGATGGAATAAATAAATATATAAAGATCATTCAAGCTCCAAGCATACTAAACAAAACTGGGACAAATATACACTTCAATTCACAGCATGATTGTAGAAAATTTTGACTTTTCATTTAAAGGCATGCTATAAAGATGATCCTACTTATATTTTGAGAATATCTTCTCTAAATTAAATATGAAAACGTATTAAAAATAATTTCGGGTTGTAGCAGGTTTTGAGGAATTCAGAAGTGTTTCAACAGATGTTTATAATAAGTGATTAGGGGAAATTGTTATAACTTACCGGAAAGGCACTGAGGTATTGGCCTGTAATTGCATATCAATTATGTTATGTGTCTTTACTCCCAGACACCATTTATTCCTGTCCGAGTCGCAGGTTTGGAGGACATTCCTACTTTCGGTTAGCTAGCTTTATGACGGCCGAGTAACACTCATACAGCTAGATAACCAAAGATAGCAACCGACTCCTTCTCGTACATACTGCCAGAGTATCGTATGGGTTCCACCTAACATGGAAAATAAACATTTTGTTAATGCAATAATTAGCCTAATAACGATATTGCTACCACCAATTGGTATCCATAAATGTGCCCCCTTCCCCCCAAAAAGATAATAATAATAAATAGGCCTACATCAATAGACATCAATAGAAATATCTCTGATTATTAGTTGATGTGCAGGCCATGGGGTCGATGAATAAGACCCTGGGAAAGGTTTTAATCTCTCCATCTCTAACTATTCTCACCGATATAGACCCGTGCATGGTGACATCACTAGCATGTTAGCCTATAGGCCTACAAGCCTGGCCTGGACGTGCAACCAGCTTCCCGCCTTTTGTGAAAGATCCTTAAATTCTGCAGAACTTAAATCATCGCCATATTAAATCCTGAGTCACTTTAGAGTAAATCGATCAATAGACTCTCAACCAGTGGAGGACTTGGCTAACATTGAAATGTTCTATTTATAGGCCTATAGCTCTGCTCCCATACACCATCACCATCTTCAACCCTTAACATTCCAATCCCACTACATATCTTATGACAATAATGATGGTCAATTCATGTAAAAACATATCACAGGCGATTTAATTGCATCGACTGGCATCGTATTTGCACGCAGTAGGTACGTTATTATAGGCCTAGTGACTTTTCCAGAAAAATAGCCTGTGTCTATTATGGTAAGGACTGCATACGTCACCTATGATCATTATAATGAAATTATATGATTATTATTATTATTATTATTACTGTCATATTATTATTGGAATCCTTAGTCTATAGGCTATTTATATATCTGGATATCATTTAGTTTCTTACCACTCCTGGAAAAATGTATCTATTTCAAAAGATCATAGAGGACACCAACACTAACACACAATTGGGCTATTCATTCACTAATTCATTCATTTCTCACAAGAGAGTGTAAAAAAAACAAGCTAAATCATGTCATCATGTAGAACGCGTGAAGTCCTTTAGACCATCATTATTTTACCGGGTTTAGTATTGTGGCTAGTCTATCTATAATGAGCCTCCTGCACATGTTTTAATAAAGACTAACCTTGTGATGAACCCACGTTTCCCTTTATCAGTGCGTCTTACGTCATAGCTTTTAATTGAAAAAGTCACGAAAAATAGTGATCTTGTAAGCAATTTCCAAATAATTTCGATTTAACACATCAATAATTTAACACAACGCAATGTTGTTTGTTATTAATATAATGCAACAATTAAAATATTTGCAGAAATGGACACAACTTTATTGCTATGTTACAGAATAGCCTAAATAATTGCATATTTTATGTACATGTCTTTGTATGAGGGTGACATTACACATCCTAATGTATGGATGAGGATATTCCTACAAAGCAGTTAGGTTACCAGGCTATAGGCTACATTTGAAACTGCTCAATTTCATCACACCGACTATCTTACTAAATGAATGTAGAAGATAATATAACCAATAGCCCATAGAGATAAAACCCTTAGCAGTATCTACATGACCAAAAGGACTGCGTTTATTTCACAAATAGGCCTATACATGTCATAGAGGCTACACAGGGCGATGTAGATCTATCCGCTCTTTCGACTATATAAACCTAGGCTTCAGTTGATCAGATCAGACACAGGTTCATTTGTCCCATAATTAGACAACTTTATGTAGACTAGATCAATTTAGACTCTTTAACACTGTATATAAATATATCATTGATGGTCAGAATTGATGGCTGCGATATGGTAAACAAAGATGAGTGTCTGCAGCTAGCGGTAGGCTATATAGCCTAAAATAAACTCATATCGACGTCTATTGAATAAGGAGTGCTTACTTTTCAATGCGAGGAAATTTGTCCTGGTTCTTTTGCCATCCAATGGAGGGCTGCGCACCCGCGTGGAAGGCAGCAGTAAGGGTTCCGATATAGGATGAGAAGCATATGGCTAGCCTATAGAATAGCTTTTTACCGAGGAAATGAAATCAGATTATTTACCTATGAAGAGAGGACAGTACAGAAAACGATAAACGCTTCTCATCCCAAATCCGCCTTTGAAGCAGGCGGAGGCAGCCGGTTTCTAAAAGGCGCTGTCGATGCTCAACGGATCCATGTCGAATTGGTGGTCTATTTCCGAGGTTGTGAGATCCCTTAACCGTTATTTCACTTGTCTCTCGTGGATGGCAAACGAGATGGTATCTCTCTACGGATTATAAATCAAAGCGCGGTCCTACCGTAGCCCGTTAGTTTATCCATTGTGGCTCTCCTCCGTGCCTCCGTTGCTCTCACTACCCTGAGAGCATAGAGTTTTTTCTCTAAATGCTTCTTCCTCTGACAGTTCTCTCCTGCAGTGACGTCACTCCAGCAGCAAACGGCCGAGTGACCAATCACAGACAGGCTACATAGAGGGAAAGTGTGTGTGTGTGTGTGTGTGTGTGTGTGTGTGTGTGTGTGTGTGTGTGTGTGTGTGTGTGTGTGTGTGTGTGTGTGTGTGTGTGTGTGTGTGTGTGTGTGTGTGTGTGTGTGTGTGTGTGTGTGTGTGTGTGTGTGTGTCGGGTACAAGAGTGAGCATACACGTGTGAGTTAATCATGCTTTACGCGTATGCCATTTTATGAGAGAGCGCTTTTTCTATTCATTTTTAGGCTATAGGCTACTTGAGATAATATTACCGCCTGTTTATTACACTATATAAGAAAAATATCGAAAGATTACCCCAAACTTGGCTTCTTAGGGCAAGGGGTAGGCTAGAATTTGATTGCACGGGTTTTACGCACGTTCGGTGACTTTCACGTAGGTTTATACCTGTGTGTGTGTGTGTGTGTGTGTGTGTGTGTGTGTGTGTGTGTGTGTGTGTGTGTGTGTGTGTGTGTGTGTGTGTGTGTGTGTGTGTGTGTGTGTGTGTGTGTGTGTGTGTGTGTGTGTGTGTGTGTGTGTGTGTGTGTGTGTGTGTCGGGTACAAGAGTGAGCATACACGTGTGAGTTAATCATGCTTTGCGCGTATGCCATTTTATGAGAGAGCGCTTTTTCTATTAATCTTTAGGCTATAGGCTACTTGAGATAATAATACCGCCTGTTTACAATTTGATTGCACGGGTTTTACGCACGTTTGGTGACTTTTACGCAGGTTTATACCTGTGTGTGTGTGTGTGTGTGTGTGTGCTTTATGCAAAATTAGGTAACAGAAATAGCTAAACATCTCTTTAATACCCTAAAAATGTAGCCCTTAAAAGCACCTTATAGAGGCAAGCATTATGACAGTGTTATTACTACAGTAGTATTTGTGTTTATTAGATGTACTCCCCCCCCCCCCCCCCCCATTAACTCTGTATGAATGTTGTTGGATGACGACATACTGAGCTAGGCCTAGTATTGCACAATCCACCTTCGGGTTTTGGTGTGGCAGATTTAAATGAAGCTAATTCGGATGAAATAGGGTGCTAGAATAGGCCTATCATTGAAGAAGAGAGAGGGAATCTATTGAAACTGGATTTTGCCTTGTAGTTCTGTGCTTTGATACTATACGTGCTCAGTCTAAGATGTGCTCTGTGGTAGATGTGCTTAGTAAAGATGCTGTGTAGCTATTCATAATAAATTAACTATACATCTGTTAATGTCATTTCTATGTCTTTATCATATTTATTAGGCAATATTATCCTAGTTTTTTAGTATGACATTTTTTTTCTCCAACCGTTTTGGCAAACTGTCCAGGTGGGCTATGGGTTAGTGCGTGCTATGTGATGAGACGTAATCAATGCAGCTTGCTATATTTTCATATAACAGCTGAGCTATTTAGGCCTGCTGTCTACACTTTTAGCGTGAGCATTTCCTTCTCGCTAATCCCCCTTTTAACCTTCAATGCTTGGCACTCTCCATGTTTCATGTTTGAAAGCAGATATTCTACACCAAAACGTTCCGGTCCAGCAGTGTATGTAGGCTACTTTAATCCAATAGGCAATGAGAATAGAGAATGTGCAAATACTTTATGGAGGGTAAACGATTTGTATAGTTCATAAAATGTCGTGATCTAATTTCTCTAAACTATCAAACCGATTGAAGTTTCAATTAAGTTTCCAATATCACAACCAACAAATCAATTTTAAATTAACTCAAAAAGCTATTTGGACTATGTTTTGTGGGTATACAATTTTCCCCAGGCTTGGAAGACGAAATTCTTGAACTTTTTTCTGATCTCTTTTCTCCGTTTGGCCCGTCGGACAGGGAAGTAGAGAAAATAATATGCAGAGATACTGTAAAAAGTGTACTTTTGTTATGTACCATTTATGTACCATTTAGGTACCATTTAGGTACCATTTTGGATGGTGGACCAAGCAAAGGTAATGCATGAATATACGAGCTCTCAGTGATGGAGCACCTTGTAATAAAATTGATCTTAATATGTTTTGAATAGAAATACATTTATTTGCGAGACAACGGCAAAACGGCAGGTTATTTTTGAAAGGCTTTTTGGAGTAGGTATAATAACTGGACAGGCTCGACTGTGCATTTTGTCTAATGCAACAACAACAACTAAACATGTTACTGAAGGCATTCTAGTTTTTATTTTTGGTAAAATCATATGGTTATACTTGTGTGAAGCAGATTGTCTTTACTTGACTATTTACTCAATTAGATCACACACACGAACGCACGCACGCACGCACAGACGCACGCACACACACTATATATCTTCCTCTATTATTTCTTATTTCTCGTGTTTTTATTATTTTTAAGTTTTCTTATTAGTTATACTTTTTTTATATTGAATACTGCACTGTTGTGTAGGGTTTTCAAGTGAAGCATTTCACTGTACTTGTACATGTGAAAAATAAACTTGAAATACACACACAATCTTTATCTCACACACATATGGAATTTCGAATGGATAAAAATGCATGGATATTAGCCCATGTGTGTATCATATTCATTAATCGATCATAGACTCATGTCATGGACTAATGTCACGAGGGACTTTGTGGGGTTGATAGCTCAGGCAGTGACAGGACACGTCACGAAGAGAGCGGGTCAGTTCTTGACCTCTAAACCCCGGGTTTTGTTATAACAAAGTGGTGCTTTCACTGAGTCCGGTCTCTCCATGTAGAGAGGGTCATTTAAGGTTAGATTAAGAGCTTGTGTCTCTATAGACGGACGGATTACTATCTTGTTAACCAATTGTGCGAGCCATTGTCAGATAATGCATTGTAAAATCGTTTATCAAAATAAAAAGCATGCAGTGATGTTACCCAGGTCAGCCTAAAAATGATCTCTTTCCATAGCCTATATTCACACATATTAACCTGCTGAATCTCCAGATCAAATTGTTGAAATATATCCCAAATAGTAGGTTTTTCAATCCGTAAATCGAATACATCGAATAATGCTGAAGTGCGTATAGACTTTTTAAACTTATTTTAAGTCACTGACCCGTGGCTTGACCGTCATCTGAAAAGAGAGGATAGGGCCTATAAGAAATCCATGAATAGGCTTGAATAATGGTCCACTTACTTGGGTTATACCGACATCTAGCGCTCGATTAACGTTTTTTCATTCCTCGTGTTATCATACTGTAAAGTCAATGGAATGTTCTCTCGTCATAACCTCTGTAACGCTTGTAATCGAAAATGCAATATATAATCTTAATTGGGCAATTAAGGAGAATTTCGTAAATATTAGGTCTATTTCAATTTGTTTCAAAATTGTAATATAGGATTGCTAATTGTTTGTGTCTGATGTTTTGTAATATATCAGAAATGATGGTAGTAAATCACCAAAGTTATAGTCGAGACACAAACATCCTACAGATAGATAGTTTATATTTTATATTTCTCCCCCAATGCATATTCTCATCTTCTAAAAAAGTTTACAAACTACAATCAATATTCTATAAGATATTTTTTCTAATACGCAAATATAATACACACTAAACCTAGGAATTAGATTCACTGCACAAAGAGTCCTTGTTTTGTTTGAAGAAGTCAAATGCAATCTTTTCCATGTTTGGTGCAGACAAGACTGTAAAATGAGTTGTATAGTCCTAAATTAGCTTTGTTATTGCAGTTGGTTAACAAATGAATGAAAGTGTTCAATCTGTAACTTTAGAACTAAAGTTGTGTTCTAACAAATGGCAGTGCACAGTTTCAGAGATCTATAATTATAGATATTTTTTTTACATGATTATTAAATGATAATAACATGTTTCATGTGTTTTAATTTGTTTGCATTAGTACACTCCACCTTATAATAAACAATAACATGTTGACATATCATTGAGACACGCCATTTCGATGCATGTGTGTGAGTCAGTTAGGTAAGTTGGGCCAACAACAACAAGGTAACCTGGCAACATGTGCGTGTGTGTGTGTGTGCGTGTGTGTGTGTATATGTATATGTGTGTGTGTGTGTGTGTGCGTGTCTGTGTGGTTGTGTGTGAGAGAGATTTTTTTAGGAAAAAAATGGCTCATCAGTTTAAAGCAAAAATAAAATATTATCTTACAATTGATTTCGTTGCAATTTTCAGTAAGTTGACGCGCGCCCCAAATGTCCGAAATAAGGTGTCTTGGACGGGTGTCAAACACATAGCCTAAGCAAGGGATGGGCAACTGGCCGCCTGCGGGCAGATCCCCATTTGAAGTGTATAGAGCAAAGTTGTTCTTTAAAATCAGTATTGATTAGGCCTATATGACACAGTATATGACCGATCAAGCTTAATTTCCATAAGTAGAGTACAAAATGCATACACCATTATTATGTGTCAAAAAAGAACATATATTTTATTAGTTGACCCTCCGTATGGAATAATGTTGGGAGGAGGCGATGGACCATTCATTACACATCTGAAATGACTGCAGTGGGTGGGTTTATGATGGAAATACGACGGAAATCCTATTAGAAAGTTAAACGAAACGATCACCATTTACTTACCCCCCTCGAGTCCTCGAGTCCTTTAGTTCCGCTAGGACTTGTCATCAAGGGCAGGGAAAGAAAGGCTACAAACTTTTCCGTTTGGAATTTAGGTGAAGTCGCTCCTTCCTCCTGGAAGGATATGAGTAAAAATGTTCCAGTCATTTGCCGCCATCTAGTGTATGAATCCATAAAGTCAAACATTTAAAATGGTAGGCTATTTGACACTAACAGTCAACAATGAATAACAAACACACTTCGATTAAACAAGTGGGGGGAAAAAACAATTTATCAACAAATGGTTTCTACAAACGTATGTTCCATAATATGCATACAACATTTGATGACCATCATCAAATTAGGAAAAGGGCAGATGCAGCCTAGCCAGCACAGGCTGGATTGCAAATGTTCGTAAATGCTTGCAAAACATATCTGCTTTCCAGACCTGAACCTTTTAGTTGGGTCTTTTGTCCATTTATTAGCAGCAAATATTAAAATAACACGAATTAGATACTGGCAGATGTAATTACCATCTGCCATGTCATAGTTCCAAAGGGTTAACAGTGAGAAAGAATAGTATGCTCTCCTTACCTATGCATCCCTAATTACTGGTCACCTGTGTGTCAATGTAGGCCTACATGTGACCATGACCCTTGACCCAACATAGTGCCCTCTACTGTAGGCCTAGCCTAGAAATGAATTGGAATATACAAAGACAGACAAACTATAGACAGCACAACACAACAACTATATAAGTAGGTCAACATGGCTCCTATAGCAGACATGGTTAACAAATCCATGTCCTTTTGTCGCTGTCTGAATTGCAACACTTTCCACACTGCGACTCTCAGAGAACTGCTCGGCTACATGCAACAATGTGGGGCGAGCACCATTGTCTTACATCAGATTGCACGACGGCCGTCTGCACTGATCAGTTTTTATATCAAATTATTTTCTTGCAGATATTTCAAAGTAGTGTGATGGATATTATTAAAACTCAGATCTACTGAAAAGCTTAGAATCCACCTGTTCACTCCTGTCTCAGGACGTAGCAGAGGGCCATGGAGGTGACTCGTCTGTCAACCTGTAATTACAGCTCAGCTACCAGGAAGAGGTGCTCTTCAGGCTTGTCTGGAGAATGCTAAAAGATAGCATGTCAGTCGGTAAGCCTACAAGACAACAATATGAATTTTGCAGGTGCACAAATGTGTAAAAACCTAGTTTATGAAGCTTAGTTTAATCTACACTGAGTGTACAAAACATTAGGAAACATTGTTCTTTCCTTGAAATAGACTGACCGGGTGAATCCATTTTACATTTACATTTTAGTAACTTATCAGACACTCTTATCCAGAGTGACTTACAATTAGTGCATTCATCTTAAAATAGCTACTGTAGGTGAGACAACAACACATCACAATTGTATCAAGTACATTTTCCCTCAACAAAGTATTTATCAGCTAAGTCAGTGCTAGTAGGAAAAGCTATGATCCCTTATTGATGTCACTTGTAAAGTCCACTTCAATCAGTGTAGATGAAGGGGAAGAGACAGGTTATAGAATGATTTTTAAGCCTTGAGACAATTGAGACATGGATTGTGTATGTGTGCCATTCAGAGGGTGAAGTGTCTTTGAATAGGGTATGGTACAGTAGTAGGTGCCAGGCGCACCGGTTTGTGTGAAGAACTGCAACACTGCTGGGTTTTTCACGCTCAACAGTTTCCCATGTGTATCAAGAATGGTCCACCACCCAAAGGACATCCAGCCAACTTGACATAATTGTGGGAAGCATTGGAGTCAACATGGGCCAGCATCACTATGGAACCCTTCAATGCCCTGACAAATTGAGGCTGTTCTGATGGCAAAAGGGGGTGCAACTCAATATTAGGAATGTGTTCCTAAAGTTTTGTACATTCTGTGTACAATCAGGCATAAAGTCCTGAGAGACAGAAAACACATTTTTAATGAAGACTTCAATAAATCCACTTGCTCTGGGTATTTTTCTCTATTGGTGGTTCTGGGTTCAGACTGCAGGCTCTGGGGTGTGAGCTGATGTTGATGAAGAGACAGCGGGACCTCAAGGTGTAGACACAGAGCACCAGGTTCTGCTCCTGCAGAACCAAAGGCTTGTCCAAACTCTGCGCTGTGTACGGGAGGCTCTGGAGCAGCAGGAAGACTGGTGAGCCTATTAATTGCAGCCATTCAAAGATGACTACACCAGTAAAAGCCTACTTGTTTACCCAATATTATACAAAAGTATAAACCCTGGGTCACTGACAAGGCCACTTGTGGAAAACCCCCTGTGGCTCCCCTAAAACGTAGAAGTTTCTGCAGCCCAGTCTGACATAGAAGAGGCTTAAAGGACACTCTTGACCTGTAATACGACTAATCAAAATATAGAACCGACCCTTACCTTAACCAAAGGTGAGTTCACTCATCTTATTCACACTGTACACAAATGAAAGGACTATCAGTAATCCTGATAACTGTTGTCAAGTTTTCTAATGATACCGCTATTCTTGGTCTGATGTATAAAGATGCTGATACTACTGTGTACAGGTCAGAGATTCAAAGGTTTGTCAAGTAGTGTGATGAGCACCATCTCATCTTTAATGTAAAGAAAACGGAGGAGATGGTGTTTGACCCCAAATCTGTCGACGATCACGTGCCTGTGGTTGTCCACAATGTCAACATAGCACAGGTTAGTTCGTATAAGTACCTGGGTGTACACATGGGCAATGTGCTGAGTTGGGAGGTCCAGGTAGAGAGTCTGCTGCAGAGTCCAACAACACCTCTATTTCCTAAGTAGACTCAGGGTTTTTGGAGTTGACCGGAAAATAATGCTCCTGTTGTCAGGGAACTCAAAGCAGCAGGAGGGGTGAAGTCAGGCGCAGGAGACCATGGTCCGCGAACACACGTTAATAGGCAACAGTCCAAACTGCCAACAACATGTAAGGCAGGGCAAAAATACCAATACAGTAAGAGCCTGAAAACCGAGTAGGGGCGCAGCCCAGAAAAAGTTGTAGCCTTAATACACAAAATGCAGAGGGAATGCCTAAAACCCTAACCTAACCAAACCAGACAAAAACAATCCCGCACAATCCCCAAATCTAAACAGAGAGACTAAATAACACATAAACCAGACCTCACCAAAAGAAAATGAAAAGAGGATCGGTGGCAGCGACAACCGCCGAGTGCCGCCCGAATGAGGAGAGGCGCTACCTTCAGTCGACGTTGTTCTACAATGTGGTCATTGAGAGTATCCTGACATATGGCATCACAGCAATTTATCAGTCCAACTGAAATCCCAAATTGCCTGCCTGATACAAATTGCCATGGTCATGGATGTGAGGCAACATCCCTCCCTGCAGATTATATTTAAACAGACCTTTATCAGACTAGCACTGAAAGGTGTTTCAGATCCCTGCCATCTACTTTACTCTGAGTATCAGTAGTTCCCCTCATGCAGACACTAGGGCATCCATATGTAAGTGTTGCTTCCGTCCCTCTCCTCGCCCCTACCTGGGCTTGAACCAGGGACCCTCTGCACACTTCGACAACACTCACCCTCGAAGCATCATTACCTATCGCTCCACGAAAGTCACAGCCCTTGCAGATCAAGGGAAACAATACAAACCAGGCTTCCTTGGTCGGTCTTCGACCCCTGGTATCATAAAAACACACATAAGACATTGAATAGTGCATAGATTTGCAGAAAATTATCTTTAAAACAGCAACAAAAATTCTCTGCCACATGCAAAATGTGTAGAATTACGGGAAATTAGCTTTAAAACTGCAACATGTTCTCTCCGCCATCAAGAAGGGTGTGAACAGTTTGGGGTACCATGGGTTGCGAGGTAGGGGTTTGTTACTACGCCGATAAATTACATTATCCATCCGGACATTTGCCACCTAGGACATTTGTGTGACCGGAGCTTCTGAAATAGTACTTCAGTACCCCTGCTGTAGGGTACCCACATGTAAGCTGAACAGGTATAAGCACTGCTTCATTCCCATATCCATCTAATACCTAAACAACAATAAGTATGGCTGAACTGTGTTAGTACGCTGCTGATAGAAAAAGGGAATATTCAAAGTATTATGTATGTGGCTATATGAGAAGTGTATGATGATAAGGTTAATGTTCAATGTATGTATTATGTTGAGTGTGTAATGTACAGTGTCTAAGACAATTTTCCCCTTGAGACATTAAAGTTCACCCTATCCTCCTATCCTAAACCCTTAACCCCAACCATAACCTAATTTAAACCTAATTTGCAGGTCAGCAGTGTCCGTATAGCCTTTTGGTTAGTGCTATATGGGATCCTTGTGAAGTCCATACCCTAAACCCTAACCCTAACCCATAGCAATAGACTTTTCCCTCTGACACTGCTCATGATTATGATGACAGATGCATCTGGCTGTTGAACTCTCTCACCTCCCTGACCTTGGCCACCTGACCTCTGATTGGTTGCCATGTAGCACGGCAACTGTAATTCTGAGTGCCAGACTTATCTAGCCAATCAGCTGCAGGCAGTTACCTGGTTTTGACCAGTTTAGGCTGATTCTAATGTCAGTCTCCAACTGCACTGATAGAGTGGATGCTCCTGTATCTCTGGGCTGTTCATTTCACCTTTAGACTTGTCCATTAAACTATTACCCCCTCCTGACTCCTTTCATCTGTAACCGCTCTCAAATTCATAGACAGAGGACTGACCATCCATGATATCAACATTATAGTTTTAATCTTGTTTTGAAGCTATAGTGTGTACATGTACTTACATTTACAGTGTTGACCAACATTGGAGTATCGACAGTTAAGCTCATGAGGCATTTAGTTATATTTCTATTATTTTTACGGGTAAAAAATACATGCAAATCAAATTGTATTTGTCACATTCGACGAATACAACTGGTTTAGACTTTACCGTGAAATGTTTGCTTACGAGCCCTCAACAATGCAGAGTTTGAAAATAATATAGTAACACGAGTAATAAAATACAATACACAAGAATATAACTATATGTATGTTATAATGAATACATACAGTGTCAACAATAGGTCTACTGGACAAAATGCTCGACGTGTGATTAAATAAGAAAAAACACCAAAAGAAATGCAGCTAGGAAAATCTATGACGACCTCGAATATTAACAGCAGGGTGAGACCCAATCATATAGTTGTCCGCCTCCGAAGAAATTACGCACAAGCCAATCACAGACGATTTCATTGCACGACGTTACCAGGAATTAACCAATGATAAAAAAGCAATGGCGGGATCATGTTTCCGAAGCGGGCTTGTGGCGCAATGGATAACGCGTCTGACTACGGATCAGAAGATTCTAGGTTCGACTCCTGGCAAGCTCGGTTACTCCCTTTTTGCACCATCCATCCAAATCACAAAACGAGATTCTCACATGATGTTATGTCTATTCATTGCATTCAAATAAAAAGTATCTGCAGAAAAGATCCGTTGTTATCGCCAGAGAGGCATATGTAAAGCTAAGTAACGTTAGCTCTTTGTTATCATTACGCAGGATATTCACAACATTTAACTACATAACACAGATACCGACCCCAAATGGAGGGCTCCATATTGCTCTGTATTTACATGATTGGTTGACAGTAGGTGGAGACGGGAGGTCCTGTTGAAATACAAACTCACTTTGACAAATTCTTCGTAACAGCTCTGCTCCATGAAGCACAAGAAGTAGGAATGCCCTGACTTCTTTTTATTTTATTTAACCTTTATTTAATTAACTAGGCAAGTCAGTTAACAACAAATTCTTATTTACAATGATGGCCTACCAAAAGGCAAAAGGCCTCCTGCGGGGATGGGGGCTGGAATTAAAAATAAAATATAAATTATAGGACAAAACACACATCACGACAAGAGAGACAACACAAAACTACATAAAGAGAGACCTAAGGCAACAACATAGCAAGCCAGCAACACATGACAACACAGCATGGTAGCAACACAACATGGGAGCAGCACAAAATATGGTACACACATTATTGGGCACAGACAAAAGCACAAAGGGCAAGAAGGTAGAGACAACAATACATCACACAAAGCAGCCACAACTAACAGTAAGAGTGTCAATGATTGAGTCTTTGAATGAAGAGATTGAGATAAAACTGTCCAGTTTGAGTGTTTGTTGCAGCTCGTTCCAGTTGCTAGCTGCAGCGAACAAAAAAGACGAGCGACCCAGGGATGTGTGTGCTTTGGGGACCTTTAATATAATTTGACAGGCAGAACGGGTGTTGTACGTGGAGGATGAGGGCTGCAGTAGGTATCTCAGATAGGGGGGAGTGAGGCCTAAGAGGGTTTTATAAATAAGCATCAACCAGTGGGTCTTGTGAATTCCCTGATTTCTGCAGAGGCTGCATCTCAGTAAACACTGTATGGCTATTATAGACGCTGGCTTGACCATGCCGCTAGCTTTATGCTAACCAATCGCATACAATTTCACTACAAATACTTTACCTGATGTTGACCAATTAAAAAATTGCTGTTACTGCAATTCCTGTCATCAGCGGGCTTGTGGCGCAATGGATAACGCGTCTGACTACGGATCAGAAGATTCTAGGTTCGACTCCTGGCAAGCTCGTTAATTTTTATTTTTGCTCCATCCATCCAAATCACAAAACGAGATTCTCACGTGATGTCTTTTCAGTTCATCCAAATAAAAAGGCTCTGCGGAAACTATGCATTATCACCAAGAGAGGCATATGTAATGCTAAGTAGCTTTCGTTAGCATAATTCGACAGTCTTTGTTATCATCACGCGGTCTATTCATAACACAGTTGCCAACCCAAAATCGGGGCCTAGGCTGCTGTACTGAGTGAGATTAAACGTTCAGAACATTGCCCATATTTCATTAGGAGGGGGGTGTATTGTTATGGGGGTGTCCGGTTATCAGCACAGACCATAACCTAACCCTTTAACCTAACTCCTGAACTTAACTCTATAACCTTAACTCTAGCCCCTAGTCTAGCTAACGTTAGCCAGCTAGCTAACGTTAGCCACCTAGCTAGAATTTGTAACATATCATACATTTTGCATATTCGAAACATTGTACAATTTCACTACCAAAATCTACCAGGAATTGAAGAATTACAAAATAGATATTTTGGTAACATTTAATAGTTCTGGGCTTGTGGCGCAATGGATAACGCGTCTGACTACGGATCAGAAGATTCTAGGTTCGACTCCTGGCATGCTCGTACAGTTTTTTGCCCCTTCAGTATTATAAATCATTGTGTGCAATATTTGCCATCTGTAGCAGCAGACCTAATTTACAGACTATGTGCGGGGGCATAGGGTCAGTCTGTCCTATTTGTGTACTGTGATGTCAAATTCTCTTGTCCTATCTGGTGTACTGTGTGCTCATATGCATGTTGCCTGAAATTCTCCTCTTATCTCTCTGTCTCCTCTTCCAGAGGACCTGCACCCTAAAACCATACCACAGTCCTCCCGGTCTTGCTGGTAATCTAGTTCTGCTGACCTGCCTGCGACTATGGAACCCTGACCATTTTCACCAGATGTGCTACCCTGTCCTGGACCTGCTGATTCAACCCTCTCTCTCTCTACCTTTGAATCCTCTACTATGAAAAGCTGACTAACATTTATTTCTAAGGTGCACCCTTTATATCCACTGTTGTTATTATTTGACCCTGCTGGTCATCTATGAACATTTGAACGTCTTGGAAGAATTTTATTTAACCTTTATTTAACTAGGTAAGTGAGTTAAGAACAAATTCTTATTTTACAATGACGGCCTACCCCGGCCAAACCCTCCCCTAACCCGGAAGACGCTGGGCCAATTGTGTGCCGCCCTATGGGAATGAGCTGGCCTTAATGGCCATGTATTCTTCTTATAATCTACACCCGTCACAGCCATAAGAGAACTGACCACATAGAGATACGATTTAATTACTAGTTCCAGAATGCGGTGAAACCAGTCTAATTGGAATGAATGGCAGTAGAGGCATAATCCTGATTGTACTTATGCAGGAAAATAAAAAGCATGTGATACATCAGAAATAATATAATTATTGTCAACCTAAGATAGTCATAATTAGAAATACAGTTTATATACCAATCTTCTGTATAAATAGTCTCTAAAATACACTATATCTACAAAAGTATGTGGACACCCCTTCAAATTTGTGGATTCGGATATTTCAGCCTCACTCGTTGCTGACAGGTGTATATAATCGAGCACACAGTCATGCAATCTCCATAGACAATCATTGGCAGTAGAATGGCCTTACTGAAGAGCTCAGTGACTTTCAACGTGGCACCGTCATAGGATGCCACCTTTCCAACAAGTCAGTTCGTCAAATTTCTGCCCTGCTTGAGCTGCCTTGGTCAACTATAAGTGCTGTTATTGTGAAGTGGAAACGTCTAAGAGCAACAACAACTCAGCCGCGAAGGGGTAGGCCATACAAGCTCAGAACGGGACTGCCGAGTGCTGAAGCGCATTGTGTGTAAAAATCATCTGTCCTCTGTTGCAACTCACTGCCGAGTTCCAAACTGCCTCTGGAAGCAACGCCAGCACAAGAACTGTTTGTCCGGAGCTTCATGACATGGGTTTCCATGGCCGAGCAGACGCACACAAGCCTAAGATCACCGTGCGCAATGCCAAGCATCAGTTGGAGTGGTGTAAAGCTCGTCGCCATTGGACTCGTTCTCTGGAGTGATGAATCATGCTTCACCGTCTGGCAATCCGACAGACGAATCTGGATTTGGCGGATGCCAGGAGAACGCTACCTGCCCCAATGCATAGTGCCAGCTGAGAAGTTTAGTGGAGGAGAAATAATGGTCTGGGGCTGTTTTTCATTTTTCGGGCTCGGCCCCTTAGTTCAAGTGAAAGAAAATCTTAACGCTACAGCATATAATGACATTCTAGACGATTCTGTGCATCCAACTTTGTGGCAACAGTTTGGGGAAGGCCCTTTCCTGTTTCAGCATGACAATGCCCCTGTGTACAAAGCAAGGTCCATACACAAATGGTTTGTCGAGATTGGTGTGGAAGAACTTGACTGGCCTGCACAGAGCCCTGACCTCAACCCCATCGAACACCTTTGGGATGAATTGTAGCGCTGACTGTAAGCCAGGCCTAATTGTCCAACATCAGTGCTCAACCTCATTAATGCTCTTGTGCCTGAATGTAAGCAAGTCCCCTAGTGGAAAGCCTTCCCAGAAGAGGTGGAGGCTGTTATAGCAGCAAAGGAGGGAGCAACTCCGTACTAATGCCCATGGTTTTAGAATGAGTTGTTCGGCGAGCAGGTGTCCATATACTTTTGGTCATGTAATGTGCTTCTTCATCTGCATTGCTTGCTGTTTGGGGTTTTAGGCTGGGTTTCTGTACAGCACTTTGTGTCATTGGCTGATGTAAAAAGGGCATTATAAATACATTTGATTGATTGAATATGTATATGTAAACAGACCATAAATGTCTACATTTTCATTTTATTTTAAAGCTGTGAGTGATATCAGTACTTGTTATCAACTGATTTCAGCCAGTGTATGGCTGTGGAGTGACTGCATTGTTTGAATGTAATGTCATATTGGCAGTTAATGTAAACATTTATGGAATCATTCCTCTAAAACTGTCTGGCTAGCTCACTAACAATCATACAGTGCAGTTACATTCTTCAAATTCAATATTTTACACAATATTTTATCACAGCACTGTCGTACCATGGTTGACCAACTCCCTAACCAAAATGGTTGATCTTTATCCCATCATACTTACATTTCATTTCCATTCTAGTATTCTAATTCTGACTGGCCACCCCTCTGAGCCTGGTTCCGCCCTTCTAGGGAGTTTTTCCTAGCCACCGTGCTTCTACATCTGCATTGCTTGCTGTTTGGGGTTTTAGGCTGGGTATCTGTATAGCACTTTGTGACTACTGCTGATGTTAAAAGGGCTTCATAAAATACATTTGATTGATGTCCAAATGTATGGCTTTATGCATTTAAGATAGCAATTTTTATAATTATTTAGTCACCAAACCACGACTTTCAATATTTTTTATATTACACCTTTACAATATATTAGTCAGTCAGAGATTACAGAAGCACGAATCATATTTTATTTCACATATTTTATTTCACTTCACATACAGAAATGGGTAGTGATGACAATATAGCAACAGTGAACAGTATTACCTGTTTATGATGACAACGTCTATTATTGTACAAGCGGATGAATTACATGGAGGAAAAGAAAAGTGCTTAATATAGAAAATGAAGAGCATTCAACATTTATTTATAAAACCACAAATATAGAAAAATGAGAACGGATGAATACAAATGATACATACAGGTTATAAAACAAATGCATCATTTTAACAGTACAAAAACAGGAGAAAAAAAAGAGTCAATTTTGACATGTTGAATTGAACTTGATTCTGTTGCATTTTAAACAGGATCCTGCCATTAAGTCCTTTGGCATTTAAACTGAATTCTGCCGTAAGGTCCTTTTGCATTTCAACTTGATTCTACCATGAGGTCCTTGTGCTTTTAAACAGGATTTTTCCTCACATCAATTATGGAATTGTTTGAGATCAGTGGTCCGGTGTTGAGGCTGGATCGGCGGGACTCTCTGCGTGATTTGGCAAATGGCAGAGATGTCGTCCCACTCCAAGGCCCAGTGCCTGTCTGAACCACCCGGTTTACAGGCGTCTCCACGGCCACCCGCTGCTGTAGCTCCTCCATGCCGCAGGGGTCCTCGGTGGGGAGGGAGGAGCGCCTCCATGTGGCAGGGAGAGGGGTGTTGACCAGCTCCCTTATTTCCTCCCGGGACCTGGTTGGTCTCTCTGGCTCCCCTGGCCCTCTCCTACGGCTGTCGTCTGGGCTTTGGCTCAGCCTCTCCACACTGCCACTGCCTGCTGTTCTGCCCTCAAAGACCGGAACTGCAATGCAACATATAAAATAATGAATATTCACATGCCTCACAGCCCAGCACTGAACAGGACAGACTAGGACAGAATACTCACAAACACTGAATGTTGAATACTTATTATTCCCTGACAGATGTGCATTTTACATATGTACTTTTTTTTATCTGAGAGAGCAGATGTCTGAGTATTTGACCAGAGATTGGATTATGTTTTTTATGCCGATGCCTTCTGTTATCTTATCTTACCTACATTATGTTACATGAATGTACTTTACCTACTGACTAGGGCGCTTTGTAAAAAAATGACAATAGTATGTCCCTATCCAAAATGAGCCATACATTACCCTTTCCCTGCTCCATGGGTTGGCTGGCGTTGCCACACAGCTCCCTGAACCTGTTGCTCAGTTCCAGGTTGGCAGCCTTGTAGTGGTTGAGCTCTTTACTGAGGTTATGGATCCAGCCTTCGTACTGCCTCTGCCTTCCCGCCAGGCCCTCGTCCATTTGCTCTGTAGGGAAGTAAACATCAGGGGGACCACAACAATACCTGAGGAACACTGCACTGCAGATAATGGACCAGGTCCTGTTATCACACTGGGTGTGGGAGGATTGAATGGGAGGTATAGACATGGCAAACTGAATGGAGATAAAATATCAACAATATTTATCTTTAAAAAAGAAAGGGGTAGTTGTGCCCGTGTCTCATTTTGTTGTCTTGAGGTGGAGCAACAAAGGCAAATGTGCCTAGATCTTTGTTGAAAACAAAAAATGTTGGTTATATTCTGACATGTTCTGCCTAAATCCTACAGGTGTGTGTATTTATTTGTATGAGGCCCACCTCGGCACTGCTGCAGCAGTAGCTGTACACTCCTCTCGTGCTCCTTCTGCTGCTGTGTGAGCCTGCGGTCCGTGTCGAGCTGCGTGCGGTCCAGAGCGTTCTCCAGCCACTGCACCAGCTGCAGCTGCTCCTCACCACGCATCTCCAGATCTGCCAGGGCCAGCTGCAGCTTACGCTCCTCCTCCCGCAGCGACACCACCTACACACACAAACAACTTACATCCCCTATCTTTCTCTCTCACTCCCTTTCCATGCTGCTTTGAATCAGAATGGAGACTTGCTGTGTACACATTGGCTATGCGGCCATGTATTTGAGACGACAGTGAAAACCACAACAGCAGGGAAGAGGGCCACACAGACAGACCTTGTCAAAGTACTTGCAGAGCAGCGCACGGGTCTCTGAGGCAGACAGGTAGCTGAGTTTGGCCATGAGGTTCATCTCCCACTGGGAGAGCATGCTGGCAGAGGCCCTCAGCTGCCTCTGTCTCTGGGTGATGGCCTCGTTCTTATACTCTATAGCCGCGTCCAGAGCCTCGATGGCCTCGTCCAGCTGGAACACAGACCGCTCCTCCTTGGGACAGAACAAAGAGAGCCACAGGGGTTTAAATATGGGAGGAAATACAGGCACACACACAATATAGCAAACTACAGGGGCACCGCCAGCATTGACACTCAGAGCCTAACACAGCAAACTACAGAAACTATACAAATACTACGTATGGAAATAATCCACAGAGAAGTGTTGGGGCGATGTTAGAAGCTTCTGTAAGCCTGTAGGGTCTCTGACCTCTGGTGAGAGCAGACTACCCTGCCGTAATTTGTCGTCCAGCTCAACTCTCTGTTTGAGCAGTGTGTCCTTCTCCTGGCGCAGGTTGTTGATCTCCTGGCGGATCTGCTGGGAGTCCTGGGCACTGCTGCTGCGGAGCAGGCCGTTCCTGTCACTCAGCTCCCGCTCCAGAGACTCGATACGGCCAGACAGCGTCACCAGGTCCTCACTGAGGGCCTACGGGGAGAGAAGAGATATACTACAGTTGAAGGAGACACTACTCGGCCGTACTAGATTTATCAATGATTTATCAATGAGTACAGTAAATCCTTAAATTGACAGTGAAATTAACTTGGCAAACCACTATATCTGAAGGGGCACTGAGTGTGTGGGGCCTGTTTAATGTGTGTGTACCTGACTGGAGCGGAGTCTCTTGGTCTCCAGGCCACTGCGCTCCTGCAGCAGGGCCTCCTTCTTGGCTAGGATCTGTTCCCTCTTGGTCAGCTCTCCCTCCAGGTCCTCCAGTCCTTTCCTCTGCTCCAGAACACTTTCCATCTCCTCATCCAGCCAGCGCTTCTGCTCCTCAATCTTCTGCTCGCACGGGAACACATGCAGACACACTTCATTTGGATCCACAATGAAACACGGTAGTACCGTACAAAGGAACTCAATATTTCAGACGTAACTCACATTGCACACAAAGGGGCACACAGCAAATGTAGACACATCCCACATCTGAAGAACGTTCAATAACAAAACGAGCCATTTTGCTCATTGGAAGCCCAGACAAGAAATAATTAAACACTTGTGCCTCACAACATTGTACATTTATAACTGACAGGCAGCTGAGAGTTTTTGTTGTTGATTGCCCATCATTCAGTGTATTGATCTATATCACACCTATCTCCATCACACAGACTGCCAGGTCTCTTACTCTCTTCGTTAAAAAGATCATGCTAAGAGACCAACTAAAACAGGCTTTCTCACAGAGTTCAGTATGGTGGCTGTGTATCACGCTGGTCCAGTGTGAGTGTGAGCTCTGGGCCTGTCCAGGCACATCAGTTAATGACTTGAGACTCTCTCCACTCAATGTGTACTATGAGTGTGAGATATAAGGAAACACACAGGGGAAACTAAGCTGCATTTAGTTGCTGGGGGATATGAGGCATTTTTCATCTTTCACTTTTAACAATGGAAACAAAGCCTTTGGATGTTGAAACATGCCTTTTGGATAGATATGTAGCCAGCTGATCTCCTGGCCAGGCTAGTGTTTTGTTGTTTTATGTCCTTGGCTCATATATAGAGGAAACTATGAGTTAAACCACATAAAATACTTTAAAAGGCCGTAGAATTACTTTATAAAAATGGTGTAGAACTACTGCATAGAGGTGAATGAACATGGTTTGTATGTAACATCTGTATAAATGCTTTTGAGATTCTATAACTGGTGTATAAATACTTAATCAACTGTTTATATGTGCTATATAAATGCTTCATAAGCATTGTAGAAGCCCCATGTCCCACCAGCTGCTCCTCCAGTGATATGACAGAGCCGTTGCTGCCGCTGCGTCTCTGTCTCTGGAAGGCAGCAATCTCCTCCGTCTTTATCCTCAGGATCTTCTGCTGCTGTTCATTCTTTATCTCCAGCTCCTGGGGGGGGGGGGGATGGAAAGAGGGAGGGAAAGAGGGATGAAGGGAAAGAAGGAGTATTCAGTAAAAACAGAGGGATACCAAGGTAGGCAGGCATCATATTCTAATAGCAACAATATAATTGCCATCCAACTGCTTAGTCCTTCTCTCAATTGAGAAAACTGATGTGGGGAAATAGCTGCTTAGAAATAGCTGCTATGCATAATTCAGGTGTTAGTTACATGTTGGAATTCTGTCCACAGAATTTAGGCCACAGTGGAGTGTTTGTAATACGCTATGAATGCAAATTAGTAATGTGTTGATGTCATGTGATCACTGAAAACGTTTGATGTACAAATGCCAATCTGTAAAAACCACAGCATTGTCCTGCTCCACTCTGTTTCTTAGCAGGTATTCTACATTCTCCAGGGCTGCACCTTGACTCTGTGCGTGCGTCGCTGCATCTCTGTCTCCAGGCGTCGTTTCTGTTGGCTCTCGTGTCGCAGACGTCTCTGCAGCTGCTCCTGCTGCTGCCTCATGCCCTGCACGCTGCGCTCCAGCTCCGAAACACGCCGCTCGCTCTGTGCAGACAGTGAGGCCAGCTGCGCCGTGTCCCTCTGACGCTGGCTCAGGACCTAACGCGCACACACGCCCACACACACACAAATATGAATAAACCGACACAGGCAAGTACAAACTAGGAGTCGACCGATTGTGATTTTTTAATGCCGATACCGATTATTGGACTACCAAAAAAAGCCACTACCGATTAATATATATATATTATTTGTAATAAAGACAATTACAACAAAACTGAATGAACAATGAACACTTATTTTAACTTAATATAATACATAAATAAAATCAATTTAGTCTCAAATAAATTATGAAACGTTCAATTTGGTTTAAATAATGCAAAAACACAGTGTTGGAGAAGAAAGTAAAAGTGGAATGTGTACCTTTGACTATTGGATGTTCTTATACGCACTATAGTATTGCCAGCCTAATCTCAGGAATTGATAAGACTTGAAGTCGTAAACAAAGCTGTGCATCAAGCACAGCGAAGAGCTGCTGGCAAACGCAGGAAAGTGCTGTTTGAATGAATGCTTACGAGCCTGCTGCTGCCTACCACCGCTCAGTCAGACTGCTCTATCAAATCATAGACTTAATATAATAAACACACAGAAATACGAGCCTTTGGTCATTAATATCGTAAAATCCGGAAAATATAATTTTGAAAACAAAAAGTTTATTCTGTCAGTGAAATACGGAACCGTTCCGTATTTTGTCGAACGGGTGGCATCCCTAAGTCTAAATATTGCTGTTACATTGCACAACCTTCAATGTTATGTCATAATTATGTAAAATTCTGGCAAATTAATGATGGTCTTTGTTAGGAAGAAATGGTCTTCACACAGTTCACAACGAGCCAGGCGGCCCAAACTGCTGCATATACCCTGACTCTGCTTACACTGAACGCAAGAGAAGTGACACAATTTCCCTAGTTAATATTGCCTGCTAACATGCATTTATTTTAACTAAATATGCAGGTTTAAAAAAATATACTTCTGTGTATTGATTTTAAGGAAGTCATTGATGTTTATGGTTAGGTACATTTGTGCAACAATTGTGCTTTTTTAGCAAATGTGCTTTTGTTAAATCATCCCCCGTTTGGTGAAGTTGAAGTAGGCTGTGATTCGATGACAAATTAACAGGCACCGCTTTGATTATATGCAGAACAAGCTAGTTAACCTGGTAATATCATCAACCATGTGTAGTTAACTAGTGATGATGTGAAGATTGATTGTTTTTTTATAAGATAAGTTTAATGCTAGCTAGCAACTTACCTTGGCTCCTTGCAACCACAAGGTCCTTTCGTTGCTGCGTAACAGGTGGTCAGCCTGCCACACAGTCTCCTCGTGGATTGCAATGTAATCGGCCATAATCAGCGTCCAAAAAGGCTGATTACCGATCGCTATGAAAACTTGAAATAGGCCCTAATTAAATCGGCCATGCCGACCTCTAGTACAAACATCCACTATGAGCAGACACACTAACTGATGTTACGAGTGTACAGTATGCATTAGTGTAAGAGTCCGACTCAGACAGACAGACCTGTACTTTGCTCTGTGCTGCAGCTATCTTCCTGCGACACTCCTGGGCCCTGGTCCTGTCAGTGACATCGCTGGTCTCCTTCTCCTGTTTCTCCAGGTCCTGAAGCTGTCTCTGGGCCTCCTGGACTTCCTGCCTGGCCTGCTCAGCTTCCCCCTCCAGGGCAGAGATCTTACGGGTGTACTGCCTGTTCAGAGCCTGGGCATCCTTACCTACGGTAATACACGATAACATCTGTCCCACCACTCCATGGTACATTACGTATTGTTTATAGGGAGAAAACAGGCATGTGATTGCCATCATATAGAAATCCAGGAAGGAATGGTCTTAGGTATGTACCTGTCTTGACCAGTTCTCTGATGAGCTCCTCCTTCATGCGGATGGTGACAGACAGCTCTCTGATCTTCTGCTGGGCTTGTAGCAGGCCCCACTCTGACCCCAGACCCACTGAGCTCTCCCCTACACTGGAGTTGGCTGCACAGAGAGAAGGGGACGCAAACACATGTTAGTGCTTCCACAGTCAACTTAACTTTGAATTAGTTCATTTAGATTTTCATTAGGCCCCGTCCTGCTGTGGGACTCACATGGTCGCCTGGTGGAGAATTGTTCAGAGGCAGGCAGCCCAGGCAGCTGAGACAGGAGACCTCTCCCTCCAACTGCTGATCCACCCATAATATCTCTCTTAGTCCAAGTCAGATTCACGTGTCTAAGAGATACATACAGTAGCCATCAATAACCCAGACAGTCAATGATGCTTGGGCATTTTATAATCTGCCTGATCTCACTCAGTTTTAAATAAAGATGTGATATTCTCTCCATACTTCCGTCTGTCGTGGCTCATGTTGACGTAAGTGTCCTCCTCCTCAGAGTCCTTCACCTCTCCCCCTCCCAGGTCCTCGTGGTCATGAGAAGATTGACCATAACCACACTGGATCTGGTCAACAAATGAGCTGCTCTCCACACAGTCCACTGGACTAACCTACAGCCAACACAGTCACACTCATAGCGACATACACTGTGGAGCACACTACTGATTAACGTTGAGACTGTGGAACTTCATACCAGTTTTCATTCCACTACTAAGAGGTGCTGATCAGTCAGTTACCTGTCTGTTGGCGAGTCCGTTGTGGGAGTGGCGCGTGGAGCCCTGGGGGGCGGTGTGGGGGCGTGGTGTCAGGTGTAATCCCAGCCCCGGTACACCTGGCCCCGAGAGCAGACACTGCAGCTCCACTATCACGTCCTGCTGCTCCTGCAGCTTATCACTCTAGGGGATGGGAAGAGAATAATTGAAACATTGAAACAATGAACAATGTTGATCATCTCTCAAGATGGAAATTATTATCTACGGAGACTAGTACTGAAATATAGGAGGCAAGTGAGGACAGACTAAGAAATGAGACAAAATGTATTTGCTTTTATTCTTTGATGATTACAGTGCTGTCATATTGAACACCAAAATGCCAGTAAGAAGTCAAAATGCTGTGTAGTTCTGACCTGCTGTTTGTACTGCTCCATGGCGTCCTCCAGAGCAGCCAGGAAGTCTGTGTTCTCTCTCTCCAGCTGCTGGACCTGGCCCTGGAGCTGAGCCACACTCTCCTCCCTCTCACGGCCCAACTCCTCCCTACCACTCTCTGCCTCCTGTGGGGTTCAATGACAGATACATTATGAGTCACAGAGCACAACAACACTACCTGGATTGTTCGGTGAGATGATTGATGCCTTACCATCATAACTCCGTCAGGTTGTTTGAATGCTTTTAGGATAGGATGAACTAGGGCTGGGCGATATGGCCAAAATATCACATCTTTTTCATTTTTTTTACAGTATGGCGGTATTTGACAGTATTTTATGTTTCTGAAAAATAAACATTCTAAATATGTTTTATGAGCAGTGAAACCTCTCTCTTCACCTCTTCCTCTCGGAACTTTATCTATGTGTGCCGGGTATCATTTATCCACAAGGAAATACTTTCAACCACTAGTGTTGGGTGCGCATGCACTAGAGATCGGACAAATGAGCATGGACCAAAGTGCTTAAAAGTATGCCACCATGTGCATACATATGAAAACGTTATCCATCACTCTGGCAACAACTCTAGTTTGGTGAGTTACAACAACAAATTCATTTTAAGTGGTTTTATTGGGCGTCCGCCATTCTGACTGCTTTAAACTCAAATCAAACTAGGAAAAAAACTGACCGTGAATTAGTCTACGTTTTGGAACTGTTAACTTACTTAGCACTGTATCAACATATCACTATAAACAGCATTGTAAAAACCCATAGCAGTATGTGGGTCCATACCGGTATACCTTAAAATACAATATATTACCCAGCCCTAGGATGAACCTCTTGTTGATAAGATAAAATATTTTGCTAAGCCTTTTCTTTGAATAAATAGGAGCTTTATGAATATGTAGTGAGCGATGTAGTGATTGTTAATGTGTGTATGACCTGGTTCTTGACGGCAACCCTTCCCTTCCTCAGAGCGGCGGTGTCCTCGGTGGAGCTGCTCTCGATGCCGCTGTCAGGTCCTGAGGCAGTGGTCAGGCCGCTGCGTTCTTCCTCCACAGAACACAGCCAGTCCTTCACCCTCAGGCCTTGCTCCACAGTCAGCGCCCCCTCACCCTGCAGCTCACACAGCAACCTGGGGATGGGTACACAGACTTCCATATTCAGACAACTACTCCTGAGCTCATTAGCCAAACAATACCCACACACATCTATCCTCACAATAAAGTGCTCTTTTATGAAACTGATAATATTACTTCTAGTCAACTACTGAACTTATTGCCAGTGATTATTAAGAAAATTAAAGCAGTTTGTGTGCATTTCACCTCACCTGTATGCAGTGTCAGTGCAGGTCCTGTAGTGGGCACTCTGGGTTTGCAGTCTGATGATCTCTCCCTCTCCGGGGCGCAACCGCCTGTCTGGGTCCGAGCGGGCAATGATACGGGTCTCTGAGCGTTGACGGTTCTCAAGGGCCCTGCGAAGCGCCCGGATCTGCTGCTCCAGCCCCTCCACACGGTCCGGCTCTCCTCGGCAGTTCACCGTGGCCCGGTTCTGGATGTTGCGGGCTCGCTTGGCGTAGTTCAGTGTGTTCAGGCTCTCGTCAAAGTCCGCAGAGGAGGGGCTGATGCATGCAATCATCAGCGTCTTGGCGTTTCCTCCCAGAGAATCTTTCAAGATCCTGAATACAGAATTTAAATGTCAGACTTAAATTACTTGCAACAAAAAAAAGGAGGAAAACAATATATCCTGCACATCATTTTATGAGTCCCCAAATGTTAGATGACTGCATACCTGGTGATTTTGGAGTCCCTGTATGGTATATGGGTGCCTCTCCTCTTGGGGTCTCCCAGGGCTCCTATGACATTCCCCAGGGCCAGCAGGCCACTGTTGATCTGGATGCTCTCCTTCAGCCTCTCCCCTGTGTTCCCTGTGCGGAGGATTCTCTCCGACCCCGCTAGGTCCACAAAGTGAAACTTAGAGGAGAGGACGTGAGGCCCGGTGCCTGTGGTGGGGTTACCATGGGCCCGGGAGCCGCCGCGGCGCTGGTCCATGTGCACGCTGAAGATGGTGTGTGAGCGACTAGAGTGGGGGTTCATCTGGGTGGCGCCTGTGTGTCTGGCCGTGTTGCCAGACTCCAGCAGGCTCAGCACCTCGTCCAGCCCCTCCACCTCACACTCCTTCACCCCGCACAGCACTGCAGGGAAGCGCACACACGAGCACAGACAGAGACATGAATAACTAACACACATGACTTTGGCTACTCCCTACCCTCATGTTGAACTTTAAGATCCCTGACAACACAAAGATATGCTTGTTTGCGATAAATATTTGTTGGAAAAACAAACCAAGAAACATCCATACCAATGTTGCCCTTGTCATCCTCTCTGATGTGGATGTCCTTGCTGGCTGTCTCCACCTCCAGCAGGTCCCTGAAGTCCTCCTTGTATACCTCCAGGTAAGACACTCGGACAGAGAAGTCACTGAGGTCATTCTCATCCAGCAGCTTGAAGACCTCAGCCACAGCCCTGGGGATGATGCCCTGCTCCTCATCCCTAAAGGAAGCTACACACAGACACTGGGTTCATATACCCTGTATGGTATAGCCTAGTAACCTCTCTGAGGATAATTAAGTATGTACGTATATAAAACCATTGCCTGCAGCTTTGCACTGTTTTCATTGAAGGAACACGTACCTCTGACACACACATGAACCACAGAACTGATCTAATATAACACATACTTCATCTCACACAAACACACACGCTCTGTGTTATAACCATAACCCACCCACACAGATTTGCCATCTCACACACCAGTAGCTCAGATGGCAAGCCTGTCTGGTATGGACTGTTCCCGCAGGCTGTAGCAGCTGAATTGTAGGAAGTGCAGTTGGCTTCCAGGATGGGTGTGAACTCTCTGCATATCAGCATTTCTATATCACACACCAGAAGATGTGCATCTTTCTCCGCTCCTCTACACTACAGGCTAGTACATCTCCTCTGATGGAACTCAAAAGGCATAGAACAAAAATTATTAAATGACCAAACATTGCAGGTAGCGGGGAAGAAACCATAAACTCACAAAGGTTGGCTTCTCCGATAGTGTATGTCTTGCCAGAGCCTGTCTGCCCATAGGCGAAGACAGTGGCGTTGAAGCCCTGAAAGAAGGCCTCTATGAGGGGCTGGACACACACAGCGTACACCTCCTCCTGGCAGCTGGTCTCCTCAAACAGGAAGTCACAGTGGAAGTGTCGGTCATGACCCAGAGTGACCCTGCGCTGCTCAGGGTCAGCCGTCATGCAGCTCTCGTGGCTGTGCAGCAGCTCCTTGGGCAGCAGGGGGCGCACTCGAACAGCAACCTGTACCGCCGTGTCCTCCGCCCTGCCATGGCCAGGCACTTTGGGAGACATCGCTGGCAGGCTGGGCTAGTAGTCAGGGGTCCAGGACTCCCTTCAGGGTCTCTGGTTTGTGAGTTCAATCATCTTAGACAGGACATCCTACACTGGCCAAAATAACCACAATCAACTCATACACCCATACAGAAAAACCTCATTAATAATCCTCATACCGGAAAAATGTAACATTCAATAGAAATAAGCAATAAAATGTATCAAAGAAAGAAAATGCCAGTAGAAAGAGGCTAAACAAATATATTGTGTAAATAATATATTATAAACTGGGTGGTTTGAGCCCTGAAGGCTGATTGGCTGAAAGCTGTGGTATATCAGACCGTATACCACGGGTATGACAAAACGTTTATTTTTTACTGCTCTAATTACATTGGTAACCAGTTTATAATAGCAGTAAGGCACCTCTGGGGATTGTGGTATATGGCCAATACACCACGGTTAGGGGCTGTATCCAGGCACTCTGCGTTGCGTCGTGCATAAGAACAGCCCTTTGCTGTGGTATATTGGCCATATACCACACCCCCTCGGGCCTTATTGCTTAAATATAGGCCTAGCTCTATCTAGTTATATAGACAATGCCAATGAGTCCATGCTATGATGGGAACTTTTTAGATGGCATTGTTATCTGGTCATAATAAAATAAGCATCTAGCAAAACAATATGTGGATTTCTGTAACTGGCTAGTTATCTGCTAAACAGCACGTCCAGTCTGAATTTGTTTTGGGGATTTTTATACATTAATTACTTTAATTAGCATGGAAAAGATGTCTGACCGCCAAGTAAACAAAAACTTTGATTTGGAACTCGCACAGCCTGCTAGCTAGCTTTAGCTTAGCTATACACATGATTGCATAGCTCTGGTCCATTGCGTGTCCATTCCAATCAATGATTTGTAGAGTAGACCCAAAAGTATACATGTTGCCAGAGATCTGTATACAATGACGAGATGTTAATGTCTCCGCCCTAATAAGGGAGTCATTGTCCCAAAGGTGGGAAGGCGTTTATGTAAAAAAATAGCCCATACATACTAACGCTTCGCATCTTCCTCTCTGACCCTTCTCTGCGTGTGCAGGGTACAATTTATCCTAAATAAAATACTTTCGACCACTGGCGTCGGGTGCGCTTGCACTAGTGGCGATCCGTCGTATGAGCGTGGACCAAAGTGCTTAAAGGTATGCCACCCTGTGCGCGCATAAGAAAACGTTATCCATCACTCTGGCAACATCTTTACTTTGGTGAGTTACAGCAGTGGTATATTGATGCCAGTCACTAAACAAAAGTAATTTACAGCCAAAAATAACACTCAGACTGAAGATGTTGTTAGCATATGACAGTTGTGGGTGCTTTGTGTGATGTATTGTTGTCTCTACCTTCTTGCCCTTTGTGCTGTTGTCTGTGCCCAGTAATGTTTGTACCATGTTTTGTGTTGCTACCATGCTGTGTTGTCATATGTTGCTGCCTTGCTATGTTGTTGTCTCATTTCTCTTTATGTAGTGTTGTCTCTCTTGTGATGCGTTTTGTCCTATATTTACATTGTTTTTATTTTTAATCCCAGGCCTCCGTCCCCGCAGGAGGCATTTTGCCTTTTGGTAAGAAATTGTTCTTAACTGACTTGCCTAGTGAAATAAAGGTTAAATAAATAAATGACCAGCCAATTCGTTGTCATCGCGCGATGGACCAGATCTAATGATAGCCTAGGTAGCTAGATTGCTATCTAGCGAGGAAAATAACTTTTTGTTGCTAACTAAAGTTAGCTGGCTAACATTGTTTTACGAGAACAACAAAATACATACACGTATACCGTAACGTTAGTTGCCAAAATAGCTAGTTTGGTTGAGCATCTTAACAGAACGCCAACGTTAGCTAGCATAATTTGGCCCAAAAAGTTATCTAGCTAACGTTGGTTAGCTAACGTTAGCTACAACGTTTTTTGTTGGTGTTACACACAAATTAGTTATTCCGTACCTCTTATGCATTCATAAAGCATCCACAAACAAATGTGTAAAATGAATACGTAAATAACATATTGCAATGTATTCACTTACAGAAAACTTAAACTTTTCAGCTTCCAATCCATTAAACCTCCAGCAGAGAGACTTGAGAGCTGCAGGAACCGTGTGGGAATGTTTGGATGAAGTGATGTCATTCAGTAGACACTAGCAGATGCCCGTCCAAAGGGTTTCGACTATGTGGTAGCACAAATAGAACAAATCTTTGGGTATACATCCATGACCGTAAGTTACTTTTTCGTAGCAGGTTGGGAGAATTAGGTTAAGGTTAGGAAAATGGTTGACTAAAATCCTTTACTAGCGTACTATGAAAAGTCACTTCCGGTCGTAGCTGTACTGTATCTATTCACAACCCGTCCAAAGTAATGTGCTGAGCGTGTTCAATTGAAACCGCTCTGGTCCAATGACTGTAATCAAATAAACTATGATTCTGAATCTTCTCCTGTTGTTTTACATTTGAATAAGACAGGAGAAATAAGAGTACTCTAGCAAATATGCAGTAGGTTATTTGGCAGTTTATTCTTCAATATTAAAACATGGTTAATCATAGTCTCATTATTAATATTGCAATATCCACATATGGTTATATTATGTTGTCTATGTGATTGAATATACAGTGCATTCGTTAAGTATTCAAACCCCTTCCCTTTTTCCACATTTTGTTACGTTACAGCCTTATTCTAAAATTGATTAAATACATTTTTTTCCTTAATCTACACACAATACCCCATAATGACAAAGCAAAAACAGGTGATTAGAAATGTTTGCAAATGTATATAAAAAACTGAAATATCTTCTTTACATAAGTATTCAGACCCTTTGCTATGAGACTCAACATTTTGCTCAGGTGCATCCTGTTTCCATTGATCATCCTTGAGATGTTTCTACAACTTAATTGGAGTCAACCTGTGGTAAAGTCAATTGATTGGACATGATTTGGAAAGGCACTATTAGTGCACTATAGTTTTTCTGTTGAGTTTCATAAATGATTGCTACTACACAGCAAACGCCACAGTCTTTGAATTCATTCATACTTCGTTTTGAAGATTCTATGAGACAAATTATCACTTGTTCTTACTTTGTTGGTGATGTCATGCTGTTTTATGCAGCATTGAAGGTCCCCAAGAACACAGTGGCCTCCATCATTCTTAAATGAAAGAAGTTTGGAACCACCAAGACTCTTCCTTGAGCTTGCGGCCCGGCCAAACTGAGCAATCGAGGAAGAAGGGCCTTGGTCAGGGAGGTGATGGTCACTCTGACAAAGCTCCAGAGTTCCTCTGTGGAGATGGGAGAACCTTCCAGAAGGACAACCATCTCTGCAGCACTCCACCAATCAGGCCTTTATGGTAGAGTGGCCAGATGGAAGCCATTCCTCAGTAAAAGGCACATGAAAGCCCGCTTGAACTTTGCCAAATTGCACCTAAAGGACTCTCATGCCATGAGAAACAAGATTCTCTGGTCTGATGAAACCAAGATTGAACTCTTTGGCCTGAATGCCAAGTGTCACGTCTCGAGGAAACCTGGCACCATCCCTACTGTGAAGCATGGTGGTGGCAGCATCATGCTATAGGGATGTTTTTCAGCAGCAGGGACTGGGAGACTAGTCAGGATCGAGGGAAAGCTGAATGGAGAAAAGTACAGAGAGATCCTTGATGAAAACCTACTCCGGAGTGCTCAGGGCCTCAGACTGGGGCGACGGTTCACCTTCCAACAGGACAATGACTCTGAATGTCCTTGATGGCCCAGCCAGAGCCCTGACTTGAACCTGATCGAACATCTCTGGAGAGACCTGAAAAACGCTGTGCAGTTACGCTCCCAATCCAACCTGGCAGTGCTTGAGAGGATCTGTAGAGAAGAATGGGAGAAACTCCCCAAATATAGGTGTGCCAAGCTTGTAGCGTCATACCCAAGACGACTCGAGGCTGTAATCGCTGCCAGTGGTGCTTCAACAAAGTACTGAGTAAAGTGTCTGAATATTTCTGTAAATGTATATTTCATTAAAAAAAAATTTTTTTTTCTAAAAACCTGTTTTTGCCTTGTCATTATGGGGTATTGTGCGCAGATATTTTTTTCCTCATCAATCATTTTTAGAATAAGGCTGTAACATAACAAAATGTGGAAAAAGTCAAGGGGTCTGAATACTTTCCAAATGCACTGTATGTATGGATCATGTTTTGTCATGTTTCTGCAGAAAGCCAGCTGGAGTCACATTAAAAATGACCTTTCCCAAATAAAAGAATGCAAATAAACCAATAATAACACTATCAATTTATGTAAATGTGATGTTTTGGGTGAAGTATCATATCCTTGCTCGTTAAAGGCCCCGTGAACAGCTAGTTTTCTGTCTAAAATTATTGCTTGAGAAATTTCTTTGATATTAGAAGTATTTTTTTATTTTTGACCATTTTAAATGAAAACAATCACGGTAAGGTACTAAATTGTTAACCATAAATTAGTTGATATTGAGAGAGAAGAGGCTGCATTAGATCTTTAAGAAATTGATTTTGAGACTATTGGAATCAATGCTTGGAGGGCCATTTCGGTATTCTATTGCTGATGAGCCCGTCTCAAACCCACTCAACGTAACCCTATGGCACAATTAATGACCTAAGAAAAATGTAGACAGAGGAGGTCTACTGCTAAAATGATCCCAAAGGTATTTCTCCAACATTGAGTTCAGCTTGGTATCATCTATTATGGATTAATTTCAAAATTCACTGTATAAAACAATCTTTTCACTGTACTTCCAGCCATTTGAATTCTCAATTTTGCAAAAAGACCTTGGAGATTATTCTTCCTGCAGTATAGCCTGATATTATTGTAGCAGTTATATCTTTATCTTTTGGTTGTCTGTCCATTTCAGTTGAGGCACCATTCAATTATCCTGCTTTCTACAGCATGCCCCTTTTCCATAGAGATGTATTTCTACAGCACATTGAAAGGGTTGTTGAGTTTCACCAACAATGACCCTCGAGGCCATGGAAATCAGACTATTCCATACTGATTTGTTCTAGGCCGATGTCTGTTTTTTAGTGAAGGTTGCCATGGTAGTAACCATGGAAACATCCTACACTGATCTCAGAGTTGAAGGTAACGCCCACTCTCATTGTTACTCTCTGTGATGCATATTCAAAAAAAGCTATTACAAATGGCTGTCATTAGGCTTCCATTGCATCTGTCCATCTCTCTTTTCATCTAGTAACTACTGTAAATGCAATAAATACAACTAATTTCTTCCAATACATTATTCTTTCCTTGCGGCGAATGAATTTAAAATTCTATAGAGGTCTAGAATTTCACTGAATTGTCAAGGCTATACTGCTGGGAAATTATACATCATAGTCATTTGGCACTATGGGTTGTCTGGCATGGACAAGGCTTACCTGTCCAAGGCTTACTACTTACTATTTGCCACTCAAGGTCTATGGAATGATATCTGTAAGCAGAGTGTGTGCATTGTGTTATTACAGTGTTAATAACCTTCTGATTGGTAACACTAAAGAAAAAGTTAAAGGACCTACGCTAAGATTTCATAAGACTTGATCGAATAAGAAATCACAACACATAATCCATTGTTTTATAACATATTTCAACACATTTTGCATTTTCTGTTCAAAATATATCAATCCCATTACTGATCATTGATGGTAGTTCATATATATATATATATATATATGTATATATATGTATATGTGTGTGTGTGTATATATATATATATATGTTCATTAAGATGTGCTCAACTCTAACCAGGTTCACTAGTATTAATCTTTGAGTATATATTCATACTGAGTATTTATTCATTTAGACAAGAAACCTGGAGAAGAACCGTGGTGAAGGAGAAGGACTGTGGCCTGTCATGGAATAACATTCCCAAAAAGACTGGAGATCAGCAGCAGTGGTGCTCTCTCATGGAAAACTTGTGTTCCACATAGGAATGAAGAGGATTAAGTATGAGTATTTATTCCATATCAACACTCATCAACACTCACAATGGACCCAGCATCTGATGATTGAAGCCTCTATGGCCGAAACGTGTCCATTTTAACATCAGATGTAGCCTAAACACAGAACTGACAAAAGCCATTCTATGTTAAAAGAAGAATAAAAGACACCTCTCAATCAAGATGAGTTTTCTTTAATGGTAATAGACATACATTAAGTGAATTTATGATGAAACGTCAAAGCACACATAAGCCATCGGAAATTACAATAGGTTACAGTGCATCCCACAATTTCAAAATAAGAGTCCACTCTTCCTAAGCGTTCTACGATTATGTCTCTACTAAAAGCTTGAGGTGTCATTGATGCATGAGTTCTGGACACTGAGGTAGACTATGACTTGTTGTCTGGGTGCTGAATTTACAACAACAAAATCACTAGTCTTCCATAGCGTCCAGGACCACAAAAGTCAGAACTCTTCACCTTGAGCTGTGGCTCCATTTCTGTTGTAGCGTTCTGTAAGGTCGGCTTGGATGTTAGCCCTCTGAGTCACGATGCAGTGTCATCTCCCTATGGAAAATAAAAAGACATGACAAGCTCGATCAGGGCCAGCCAGATACATTGTAAGATTTAATTTACTACCTGTATTAATTACTAGGAAATTAAGACAAATTGAAGACTGCAGTTATAGCTACTAAACTGTTGGAATAGTATATTATGGCTCCATGTGCCCTTACAAATCCTGTTTTGGAGAAGTTAATAATGTCATGGTGTAAAATCCCAATGCCCTTTCCAGTGAGTGGGCAGAGAGTCTCCCAAATCCATAATATTGTCCTTCATTTCCAGAGACTGTCACCTGTGTCCCCCTCCTCTCTCAGTGGTCAGGAAGGACACAGTCAATACAGCCACAGCACTCTGAGTCTAATAAAACCCATCAATAGAGAGGGGTTGTCCTTGTAAACGCTCAAACTGCATCTAATGCATAGTGCAACCAATGGTCCAAGTGACACGGCGGGACACAGAGAAACTAATGTGCAATAGACCGTGTTTATGCACATCACTTTCCTAAGATATTTTCAATCACGATCAGATCTCTTGATTGGATGCATTGAAGTAGAAATAAAGACGTCAAATAGGACATGATACCTCACTCGCTATCCTCTCTGATGAATATATAGCCATTCTGTTTAACGGTCAGAACATACTGAGTAGCAGTAGCTAACAGTCTTTTAGTGTCAAGTTATCAACTTGCTCATCAAAGGCAGTTCAACCTGTCTGGACGCTGAAAAGGTGCTGAAAGGGAGTTGGGTCCTTGAATTTTAAACAAGTCAATTTGAAATAAGGCACTTGGGTAAATGAATGATTCCCCATTGATCTCAGCAGGTAGTGTAGAGCTGTGTTGGCCGCCTCTGGCTGGGACTGGCTAATCTGCTTAATTTGAAATGGTATTGTGACTGCTTAGCCTTAGACAGTCTCTCCACTCTTCTCCATCCCTCTTGCTTTCTCTTTGTCTACACAACATACACCTACAGTACACAAACACATCATTCTATATCAATGAATATAGAATTATTAGCCTCTAAATAGCTTTTTGTCATTACCCCCACTGACGGGTTTGGCTGTGTGCTAACTGGCCTGATTAGCCTATATTCAAGTCCCATTTATTTTGCATAAGGAACTGCTTGGGTTATCACAAACAAAAGCAGAGGTCATAATTGGATAGCATTGTATGGGAGTCAGCTCCACTCAATGGGAGCAGACTTGGCTGGGGAGGAAAGGGTAACTTGCCACCGACATGGGTAATGTATTACATTAGGAGTCCCACTGTGAGAGTGAAATTGACTTGGATCAAATACGTTTTCCCAATTAAATATATATTAACCATAATAGGGCCATCCGCTAGTGTGAATATGAGAGACTTGTTCAAAATAGCAGAGCCTGCCTCTGCATCCATTTATATATTTACTTGGGGTCTTCATGAGGAAAAAGGTCTGGAATATGTTCCTCTTATTTCTGCTGGAGTCCTGGCAGAACTAATAGGTGCAGCATGGAATGGTAATGCATTATTAAAGCCGGCTGAATTATGCTCTCCAGCTCAAATGAAGGCCTGTCCTCTATACAATTACCGACACAGCGGGCAGAGAGGGGCCAGGGCCAATTCTGTCCTTGTGCGCTTTGAATGGAAACTAATGTTCAACTAGAGCGCCTATGATTATGGCAGACTATGATTCATAAAATGCTGGCAATTTGCTTTTTTTTCCATCAACACAGAAAGGAGAAACTAACATACACAAAAGCATGTTTCTTCCTGACCCCATGACTAAAACACACCACCTCTGAACATTTCACATTCTCCTTTCGACATAAGATGTAGAATGGTGAACAACAGAGGAAGAACACCTAGAAACAGTATATATGTTGTTACATTTAAAATCACCATGTCTAGACAGTGCAGTTGGAAACATTCTGATTCTAAATAACACTGACAAATTAGACCAGCATGCACCTGGCATGGGGGAGAAAGATAAAACAGACTCCCTGAGGCCAAACAATCAGGTGTAAAAAGAAAAATGCATTCCAGTTTTCCAGAACCAGACTGAAATGAGGATGAGGGGAACTTTAATTCAATAACTCTGAGTGAGAATAATCATGCCCTTAGGGCAGCTCTCTGGCCTCACCTTAACTCCATTATAACATCTCATCACCCATCCCTGTCAGCAGGGAACATGGCAGGAATTTCTTAAATGGCTTTTTATTCACCCCTCGTTTCATTAGTTCTGTCTCTCCACAGGCGTGGAGCGGCTCTGATTAGTGGAGAGACTTATGGAGACAGACAGACCCTCCCCTATCTCCGATAACAACACACACATATACATATACATACTGTATAATGTGCATGCACAAACACACGCACAAACAGATGAACAAACAGACAGGCACTCGCATGCATGCAGGTACACACACAAACACTGGTGGGGGCTTCCCTTTTGATCTCACATTAAGAAGCTGATGAGGGAATACCTGTCTCACTCTGATCCCAGGGGCCTCATCTTTACGCGAGTGACAGCAAACGGCTCAGAATAACAGCTCAATTCGATCTGAAATGCAGTTTGTTTCCATCTGACAGGCTAACATTACAGTGGCAGGGGAACATGAAATACAGCAGGCGTTGTTGTTGCTTATCGTATGTAATAATAGAATACCTGCCTGTGGCCTGTCGGCAGATCTGAGGAGGTATCAGAGCTCTAGAGACGGCACACGATCCAGGGTCTGCTACGACTGGAGCACAGCTCAGCTTCTCTTTACTACTCAAGCATGATGTCTCCCCTGAGGTCTCTGTCGAGTTACATGAACAATTTGTTTTATTACAGTAACGAAAGGGCTGCGCTTTAGAAATCAGTCCAGAGTCCCTGAGCTCGTCTTCTTCACGCCCGTCAAAGTGTAAAAAATCCACTCTGAAATACATCTGGCACAGAAAGAATCTTACACTAGGCGGGGAATCGTACTCTATAACGAGGAAAACCGCTTGTGAGAGTGTGCAGTGCACACTAACTGTTGCTGTAATTGCAATTGAATGATTTCCTACTGTAGCTCATCTACATGGAGTGATTCCCAACAACACTGTACATGTCCTACCTAGAAAGCCTCCCTAGTATTGAATTAAGAATGATCATTATCTAAATGGATTTTTTATCATTGTGTAAATAGATTTTGGTTTGTCTTAAACGGTAGTCTTATGGGCCAATGGGGTTCCTTTGGAAACAAGCTCTAAATGTGTGGCTTCTTTCTTGTAAAAAGCTGTGGCTAGAAACTGAATTTTGCACAATGGAAGAAGTCCTAATATTACATCTTATCTTACAGCTGCTGACATGCGGTGCAGGAAAATCAAATCCACTACATCCCCAGGCTATCCAGACTGTATTTTCCCTTATCAATTACCCAGCAAATCAAATAAAAACACCTTTGGTTCAATACACATTCGATTACAATTCTCCGTCACCTCAAAGGATCGGCAGTTTGATCCCATTTTCAGGAGACACTAACCGAAATAACATTTTGCTGGTGTATGATCAAATGACAGTAAAAGATTACATTAGGTGTAGCCCGACTGCGACTGTCCGCTGTATTTATTCTGCATTCTCCATGTATCATTGTATTTAGTGTGTAATTTCATGTCAGGTGCTGTGCTATCAGTGACCCTGTTCATGTGTAGGGCAGTGATCTATCTCCACTCCTGCACCAGAGCTGCTGCCACAGACAGTAGGCCAGCTGGAGCCTGGCGACTCACCACCCACAGCCATGCCTCAGCAGGAGAGAAGACTGGGGGCAGTGGCCCCCTCCCCTCCACCCTGGCCCCCTCCCCAATGGATGTGCTCTATGGTACCTCGTTATAGAGTACGATTCCCCGTCTAGTGTAAGATTCTTTCTGTGCCAGATGTATTTCAGAGTGGATCTTTTACACTTTGACGGGCGTGAAGAAGACAAGCTCAGGGACTCTGGACTGATTTCTAAAGCGCAGCCCTCTCGTTACTGTAATAAAACAAATTGCAGGGAAAGTAAGGTGCTGGGGGATGGAGGGAGGGGAGTCAGGGATGGAGGTATACAGGGGTGTATTGGACGGTAAACGCACGTTATGGCCATTAACCCACCTTTTGCGTAAAAATGAATTGAAAGTATAGGGAATGTTACTTTACTCACCGAGAACCGCGATCAGAATATTTCTTTTTTTACCATAACATCACTGGAGGTATATCAAAGTAGTGGTGGGGTGGGATTCTGGGGTTGAAGTGGAGGCTGCTGTTGCAAAAGGGGTAGGGATGGGATGGAGGGGGGATGGGTTATGAAGGTTACAGGTAGATGTAGGGTGATAGATTGGGGTGATGGGGATGTTCAAGGATTGGGGGGAGAGTGACTGGAGGTGATGGTGGGGGTAAGTGTGTAGAAAGGGTTGGGGGTTGAGGTAGTCATAAGAGGCAATGTAGTCAGTCATAAGAGGGATATGTGAGTAGTAATATTATGATGTGTGGATGCAGGGAATGAGTGTGTTGGTTAGAGACCGGCTGGAGGGTTAGGGCCATTGTGTCCGTGTCAGTAAGTGAATATATGGTCCTCTGAGAGGCTTGGTGACTCTCTCTGGGCACACAGCCACACTGACTGACTCTCAACTCATCCATCTGGCATCAGATCTGCCACGTTCCTTCCCCACGCCTCTGCATTACATTAGAACTGAGCTTCAACTCTGACTACATGTTAACCACCAAACTGACTGTATAACAGACTTCTACCATGCATCCACACTGCCACCTCACCTCCTCCATAGATACCGTTCACACGTTTTCTCCTTCCCTTCTGCTTCAGCGAAACCATGGAAATGTATTCTAAGATACCAAAAGCTGTGTGAACAATCTATCATCACAAACCAACAGGGATGGATATGCTTAGACACATGATTCACTTTCTATTCTATTATTGATATTCTATTATCCTTTGAAAGCTGACATTGAACAGGTTTGTTTTTATTGGAGCAGAGAAAGATTAGTGCATTTGGAGGGATTGTTTGCTCTCCCTTCCTCTGATCAGCTGTGTTCTTTCCTGTCTCATTTCATCTCGGCTGTTGTGGATTTCTTCTTTCTCTATATATATCTGAGTTGTGTGGTGATGAGGAGTCTGGGTGCTCTTTCTCAGTGTGGGTGACCAGCTCCCTGCCCTGACAGGCTGATGAAAGGACAGTTCAGATGCTGGGGCTCCTCCCCTGGGCTCCATGGGGACACACATACAAACCGGCCACTCGGGCATTAACTACTAGGACTGCACTTCAAATGTCTCTCTTTAAATGGCATCCATTCTCTCTCTCACACACACGCGCACACATGCACACTCTCTCAGACACACACACACCCACACACACATATAAATACATTTAGACCTGTTTTTGTGTATGTGTGTGTTTTCTGTACCCTGTGGCGCTTCTAAAGAGCTGCTCTTTCAGAAGCAGATTGCCCTCTTCAAGGTTAGAGCTGAGACTGAATTTCTCGTGATGTGCTCCTGGCAGATGCATCCCTGCTTGCACATATCTGTTTAGCCTTGAGGGGGCCAGAGGCATCAATATGATAAATCATTTCTCCACAAACAATCAGACATCAAAGATTGACTCCTGATGAATTGGTTTGGTTCATTTCTACATTTATGTATACTGCTTTGTTCCAAACCCACTGAATTCATTTAACTAACCTGTTTGTTATACATGTTTGCTCATATTATATGCTACTCCTTTTCTCAACCAGTTTAACATAATGCATCAATAAGTACAGGTGCCCTATTCTGCCACTTCAATTGGTTAAACAGGAACAACGAACAGGTATACTCGTTAACCTTCAATTGTTATGCAAATATGATTTCTAGAAAATATATCTACTAGTTTTGTTGTGTTTACCGTGGATCATATACAGTGGGCAACTAACAGGCCAATTACAACCAACATCTAGAGAAAGGAGCTGTCCACATCGGTGGTGCTGAACCGCAGATGATAGTGCTGTGTGTGTTATGGATGGTTTATCTATCGGTGAAGTGGCATTAAGCAATAATAAATGACGTGTCAGAAATGGCAATGGTTACATATAGCCTGCTTATCGGAAAGCAAAGTAGCAGACGTTTTTACAAATAATTAATTGCAAATCCGTTTGATAGAGGCGCACTACAGCTGCTCAAACCTAATCCTAGGAATCGTGAATAAATATATAATGTAGTCTACGGTTCGAAAGGTCATGGTTTATGGGAAATATATAAACGGTACCTAGCCTACAATACATCTATTTCAATCGGGGGCTCTTTACCAATGCTTTTGACCAGCGAATGTAGCCCAAGTAGCTTACTGTGTCGGTGGAGGAAAAAGCCGTGTGAGTGCTTGGTTTTTGCTTGCTACAGCCGACCTGTTGCACTGTCCGGCATCCTCTCTCCTTTCACCCCGACCCCAACATAAACTCTCTCTCTCTCTCTCTCTCTCTCTCTCTCTCTCTCTCTCACACACACACAATAAATACAAGTATCTTACCTTCAGAGTACTTAGACACAGCGTGCATTTCTTCCTTCAATCCTCCCTGGTTTGCTGATGCCTCACGCGTCACTGGTTTGCAGAGAAGGACTATCATGTTCAGATGGTATAAACTGCACATCATGAATTAGCGCCAACCTATAGCACTCCCTTCTCTCCCTCTGTCTACCTGCTCTGTTCCTCTGTTTACTTGTCGCTGACTCTCTTGCTATCTGTTGAGGAAGAAAGATGACGGGCCGTCTCGTTGCCATGTGTAGAGAGAGAAGTCTAGCGTTGTTACAGTCCTGCCGCTTTAAAGAGCAGCTCGCCCGACAGGTGGCCTGTCAATATTCTGAACATCGGTGACGTCACCATCGAGGAGACTGAATTTGAAAGTCCCTGAAGATTTTTTTTTTTAAAGGGCACACCACAACTCCAGCCAATCTTCCACCGAGCCATTCAACATATATATTTGACTATGCAATATACTATATACCTGTTCATATTAGAGAGATAGATATCACAGCTGTTGCCTGTTGGGACTAGATCTGGTTAAACGCCTTCCACATGTTTTGCATGCATTGTGAAAACCCAATTGAAAACACCTCCAATTAACCCCTTAATGCATTAAGACTGCATCTATATTCTTATGCCTTGATAATTATAGGGAAATTAGCAACTGTATCAATAATTGTGACAAATCATGTAGTTCCTTTTTAAATGTGATAAAAGTCACTATATGTATTATTCACAATGCATTTTATTGTTCAAATAAGACACACACTATTCTGTTCATGTTGACCACTGTCTCACTGTATTCCTGTCCTGTTAAACAAGTAGCTGTATAGTAGCGGACCAGCATGCTTGCCTGACTACATTTGGCTGATCTGCTCCTGCTTTGTCCCACTGTGTGTGGACTACAGTATACAGAACATCACCTCCATTCTCCGCTGGAGATCAGCACCTCAGCCTTTCAAAGAAACAGCTTGTATTTAAACACCGTGTCTCCACCCTCAGGAAGAACGCATGGAGGCAAATTGTTCTCTGTATTCATCTCAAATTGGGCTTTTTACATGCATATTTCCTCTCTTTTATCCAGGACAGCAGCAAAGAGCCTGTAACTGGCATTTAGCAGTTTCATAATGTTTCACAAAGCAAGAGACCATGTAATCTTTTCAGATGTCAATGTGCTGCTTTAAACAGTATTATCTACTCAAAATATGTAGAGTTATAGTTTTTTCCTGATTGAATGAACACCTGAATTTTGTATTTTGTCCAAAGAAATGTGCTTGGATTTGTACGCAAGTGTCTTGGTGGGTATAAATGAGACATATGGAAATATATCTTATGAAGAGCGCACAGAAATATAGTTTGTCGAGCGTTAAACTAATGACTTCGATATAATATACTCATTTTTTATTGTGTGGCACTAAATGTTCGTGTCTGACATACTGTAGTCGATGAAAACACATCTGCATATCACAGATCTAGATATTCTTTCATGTATGAAACATTATTACTGAAACATTCTGGTTATTATGATATTGGTGTAGTATTTCCACAATACCAGTCGATACCATCATTTTCTCTGTATGCGTGTGATTCTTGAACTGCATTGTTGGTTAAGGGCTTGTAAGTAAGCGTTTCACGATAAAGTCTACATCTGTTGTATTCGTCGCATGTGACAAATACAATTTGATTCGATTCTATTCTAATCCCTGTCTATAAAGAGTGCTTAATGAGACAATGAATAAAAAGCCTGGACCAGAGGGAGTGGCTCACATTGTGTTTATACACCATCGTTCATCATGATGGTTTCAATCAGCCACTCAGAGTTCTCAGGAGATGATAAGGGCTTTGCTACTTGCCATGAAAACAGAGCTGGGGTTCAAAGGTCACTAGAACAGATGTCTGTACTCGGTATCAGTGCTACAACACACACACCTGTCTGCGATGGGCTGGGTTTGTTTAGGCTGGGTATGGGTAATTCACTGTGCTGCGTGAGAGTGAGCATCTGCTCATGTATTCTCTCTCCCTCTCTTTCTCTCTCTCTCGATTTCTATCTCTCCAGCCAACAGGAAAGCAGGATCACCCACCAGGTGCCTCTCTTCCAGGTAACTGCCCTCATCAGCTAATGACCTTTTCTTTGGTAGGGTGTAAAACCTCAAACAAGACTAATGCTCTCCAGCCTGGCAATGCATGCTGCAGAACCATGACCTTCATTTAGGTCCTAACTAATCTCTTGTGGACAGACGAGACATATCTGACCAAATTAAGCAAGATTTTTGTTCTGGGTTAACTGAGATTAAGACCTAACTGAGAATCAGATTGATTTGATCTCTTTGGGTATAACAGCAGCATGATGTCATGTGGCAAATGAAAGGAGAACCACTGGTAGTCCAATTTTGGTAATATGTTTTGTTGAGTAGACTACTCCCTCCAAATGGCCCCATTGTGAATATGAGCCCCCGACTCCCCACTGTTTCTCCTGTTGAGTTCAGGTGTCAGTCTGTTCTCACTTCAGCCCACCCACAGTGCTGCTTGACCTCTTAGTGCTCTGCTCTTCATTTAGAAAATGGAGGGAATAATTGATTGGCCAATCTCTATTCCATTTCTCCTCCTTCGCGTAGTACCTTGCTCTCCCTGAAACTCTCATCAGTGTTCTCCTACTGTTCACCCCACACTCCAACAGCACCAGCTCTCGAAAAGACAGTGTGGAAAAAGAAAAAGATGTAAGTTAATTCCATTTATGTAGTAGTGCAGTGCAAAAAAATATCAGTATCAGACTTCACTATAGTGGGTGATATGACTGTAGGCGATACAAACATTCATTTAGCCTTCAGCGTGACTGGAGTAGGCGATATACTCCTTGAATGTTTCAGAGTAAAACACTTTTCAATACGATGCCTATTCATAGTTCATAGTAATATCAAAGAATACTGACAGAGTACATAGCTCACTACATGAGAGAAGACTAGTTTAATAGCAAACAACTGTGCACCACCAAGAGCGTAGTCATCCAATCTGTTAAGACGCCCACGTAACACCCACACAAACACATGGTCGGTCTCTCTCGTTCTCTCACTCAATTTCTCCCTCTTTCTCTCCCCTCCTCTCTCTTCCTCTTGAACATACACATAAAAGTAGCCAATTAAACACCAGCCAATTAAACACCAATCAATCAAACCAATCAAAAGTCCAAGACGTTTCACAAATATTTATAGGTGTCTTGATGGCTTTTGAACTTCCTTTAAGCAAATATACACAATTACTCCATCACACCTGAATAACTCTTTTACTGGATGCAAAACAAACCATACACACACACACACACACACACACACACGTCACGTGAGTTGTTAAGCTATCTCCTTTCCTTCCTGTTTCTCTCTCCCTCTCCCTCTGTCCTTTGTTTGGCACATATCTATTTCCATGGCAACCAGCATTAGAGTAAAAAGCAACCAATATTTTCCTGAGCTGTTTTTCAGTGAGTGAACAGGATGAAGCAACACAGGCAGGGTGTGAGGAGTAGGACTAGTCCCTTCGACTGGGTGGGGAAACAGACAGAGACGGTTACCTTTACACATCACACGTTACTCATGTGTTGTACACACTTTTAAATATTTTTTGGGTATAAAAATACCGGAACCCTTTTAGGTGCTATATAGAACTCGTTTTTAAAGGTTCTATAAAGAACCATGCTCATACATTTCTAAACGGAACCTTTATTTCTTTTTAATTTAACTAGGCAAGTCAGTTAACAACAAAGTCTTATTTACAATGAAGGGAACAGTGGGTTAACTGCCTTGTTCAAAACGACAGATTTTTACCTTGTCAGCTCTGGGATTCAATCCAGCAACCTTTCAGGTACTGGTCCAACGGTCTAACCACTAGGTTACCTGCCGCCTCAACTCCCCAGTATTATTGTGCTATTAAGAATCCTTTCCTAAGATTCCATAAAGAACCATACCATATAATTTTATATACATATATATATAGCACAAAAAATCATCACAACCCTTTTCTGGTACTATAAATTAATTTTGTTCTGTATATTACCTTTATGGAGAATCAATAGCCTTTTGAAAACCATACAGGGTTATTTATTCTGGTTAGCCATATTAAATTGTTTTCTCTTAAATTAAAATTCCATTGTTGTTATTATAGTGTTAGTTGATTAATCTGGTGAGCTAGCTCTGGAATTGATCATTTACATGGAACTCAGGGAGAGGTTTGAGAACCACTGATTTAGACAACAGTTCCCATGACACAAGGCCTTACGTGAGTCTTTCACGAGACACAATTTCTGGCTGTAGTCATGTTCAACATTTAATGGTATAAGACAACACATTTGATAAACTGGAATGACACTTACGTTTGCACAAAAAAAGCTGTGCGCAGACCACACCTCAAAATATTATAATGAGCTGCCGTCCCTACATTTTAATTATCACAGAAAGAGGAAAGAACCCTTTTCTGAACTGCAAAGAACCAATGGCGGGCTCAAAGGGTTATTTGAGTCATTATGGTTCAACAGGGGCGTAGGACAATGGTGACCTTGGCCACCTCACTTCCAGCGGGTGTCTGAGGGGGAGTTGAGATATGCAAGAAACACATTTGCATTACACACTTGTGTGTAACAGGACAAATATAAACACCCACCAATTTTATATTTTTCTATATATTTTTTTG